>NW_020664593.1:8408935-8572718 GCF_002925995.2 Terrapene triunguis | reverse complement strand
AAAAAAAAAAAAAAAGCCGCGATCGGTGGTGGCAGTTCAGCGGCAGGTCCTTCGCTCCTAGAGGGAGTGAGGGACCTGTCGCCCCCGAATTGCCGCAGGTGCCGCCCCTCTCCTTTGGCCGCCCCAAGCACCTGCTTGTTAAGCTGGTGCCTGGAGCCGGCCCTGCTTCCACTGTAATCCTGAGCTGTAGTCTATACAGTTGAAACTGTAGTGAGGAAGATTACGGAAGTTCTCCACAGTACTGTATATAAGTATGAGGAAAAACAACAACATCATTTTCTCTTGTTACTTCCAAGGCTTGCAAAATAAATACATTAATTCAATAATTTAAACTCCAAGAGGTTTAGAACAACACAGATGTTCTTAGAAACTAAACTAAATGTTGTTTTAAGCACTGCTTTCTCATCTGCAGACTGCTGGTGAAAGATACCAGTGACAGCCCTTGTCTTTGAAGTCTTCTGTGTACCCACAGAACAAGAACTACATGGGCAACAGAAGTTTCAGACAGAAGCACTGAGCTTTAAGCAACTTTCCATTTCAGAAGTATTGACGTCTGTCTGATCTACTCTATCTGGAGGGAGCGAGTAAATAAGGGACAAACTTCAAAGGTCAGATCTTAATCTAAACTCTCCTAAAGTATATGGGTGTCTAGAACAGCCCATTATATAGACAAAGAACAGCCTTTATGTTTGGATCTGGATCTAAACTTCCTCAAAGTTTGGGGATGTTCTGAGCAGTTGATTTGTTTCGGCACATTAGAGAGCTGGGGGACCAGCAGCCAAGTTTAGATCCTAATCTCAGCCGCCTCAAAGTTTGGGACTATTTGGATTTGGGCCCATCTCTAGTAAATTATGACCAGAAAATTATTTTACTTATAAGTACAACTTCATTACTAGTAGAACCAGGCAAAATGAGAGCAACCAAACCACAAAATTCACCTGGTTGTGGATTTTGTTAAGAGCTGGACACTTAGTTCAGGTTCATAGGAAGGTTCCCTTGATGTCTGTGAACGTTAAGAGCAAACTTAAGCCCAGTTTTGAGAAATCCTAGGGCCAATGTATGGTATTATGTCAAAAACATGAGAAGTCATTGTTCTTTTTGGTCTGATGCAAAACCAGATGAAACTCAGCATTCCACTCGGAGTTTTCAGGTTCAGTCAAACGTAAAGCTGAAATTGAAACTCTGGAAGGGATTGAGAACCCCACAAGGATCAAAACCACAGAAAATATTTGCAGAAGTAGCCACACAGTGAAATCACCAAATCTTACTTATTGGTTATAAAGAAATATCCAGTCCAACCCTAAATTAAAATATTTGATTTCACACTGGGCTCAATTCTGCTTCATCTGAAGTCAATGGCAAAACTTTTAGTAATTTCAGCTGGAGAAGAGTCAGGCCCAAGTCTTTATAAATGCTCCACACAGCCTAAGAACCCTGGTAGGAGGTGGCTGACTTTCTCTATGAAGTTCACTAATATGCACTTATGGGTCAATGGCAATGGCTCGAGGAGTTAAGTCTCCATGGAGGTAGGGGACGCATATGTGTTGATACACCCACTGAAAGCATCCAGTTCAAAAGCTTGGGGGTGGGAGAGGATAGCACTCCACAATTAGTATCCCATGTGAGTTATGTTGGCACCATTAAAGATTTTGTTCTTCTGCCAAAGACAACATGTTTCAGAGAACAGAATAATACCTAAAAATGCAAATATTTTGACTCCTACCCTGTGTTTTTTCCCTATTCCTACTTTATTAACTGTAGAAAATGTGCCTTTTCCTTGAAATCAGATAAAATGGGAGATGACAAAGGAGAATCAGAAAAACCCATCCACTACCCTGGCACAACAATCATGAGATTAGGAAAAATGATATCTATTTAACATGGGGTGGGGAAAGAGACTGGGTGTAGTTTGGGACTAGAAGTGAGAAGCTATGGGTTCTATTCCTTGCTCTGTCACTGGCTCTCCCTTGACCTTGAACAAATCACTTGAACTTTCTCTGCCTCACTTTCCCTATCTGTAAAATGGGCATAATTCCACCTAAGTCCCTCACAAGGTGTTGTAATACTTAAGTCATTAATGTTTGTAAAGCACTTGGATAGAAATCTCATCAAAGGAATTAGTATTTTCCCCAATGCTTTGATATGCCACTTCCCTATATGGACTCAAAGAGAAAACAAGGCAAGGGAGAGAAGTAGAAAAAACAAACAAACAAACAAAAACTAAAAATCATGGACTTGCAGTCTATAAACCAACTAGTTCTTCCTATTCCCAGAGGTGGCCTTCACAGAACGACTTTCTTTTCCTATGCATCCACTGTAGAGTTTCTTTTCTGCTTGGCTGGGCAATCAGGTATTCAGAGCATAATGTAAATGCTCAGAACACAGAGACATGAAAAGTTGCCAGACAGAAACTCCAAGTGAAGGATTATCATTTTTCTCTCCCCCACAAACCCTCCCCCTTACCAGCTCATCCAGTCCTCTTGTCTCCTACAAGCCTTGTTAGCTGTTGCTAAGTCTGACACCCACTGGTGGCAGCAGGAAAGCCTACCAATACAGGCTAAGTCATCCTAAACACAGGATCTATTTGGTCTGTCACTGCCTAGTGAATACAAAGCGCAGTTTCCTCAGCTCTGCAAAAACTGTTAAAAGCTCCATCTTCCAGCGTGATTGTTGTTACTTAAAATAATAATAATAATAAAAAAAAGCTTTGTTTCCTGCTTTGCTTCAAAGGCACCAAGAATAGAATCCTTGACACATCAAATTCTGGAACCTCACCACTCACCAAGGCTGTAGTTCTGATCCAAGCAGTGACGAAGGAAAATCACCTCACAGTCTCTTGAGAGTGGTAAGGCTTGGCTGCTAAACTCCCCCTGCCCTGATGGGCTTTTTGAGTTCACTGTGTTCCAGAGCGAGTGCCGAGGCAGAGAAATTAGGGAGGGGAGAGGTGGGAAGGAAAATCACTGGAGCCTCTTACGATCAAACTTCCACTAACCAAGAGGAAATGTCTTATAAATAAACAACAGCAAGAGAAACACAAAAATCCATCCCATCCTGCCAGAGGAATGTACATTATTGTCTCTCAACGGAAAACTTTACACTACATCAGAAAGCAAGAAAGCAGCCATGTCTCCTGAAGCTACCTCCCGTGAAAAAAAAAAAGCACAACGTGAACTTAAAAAAAAAAAAAAGTTATTGGGACGTTCATGCAATTTCCCAGTAGACAAACAAAACTGTCCAAATTCAACAGATGTCACTGTTCCAGGATTTCTTGTGGCAGCCTATTAACGAAGTTTCTTTAGCTCTGTTCATCACTGCGCCATTAGCACAGTTTCAGAAGGGAAGTTCAAGGCAAGGGGAAGAAGTAGGAAGGTCAAATAAAATATATAGAGGCATTGATAGGCCATGAGCATTGCAAGGGAGGTACTATTGCTCTCCCTTTCCACCCCCCGCCCCCTTGCTCTGAGAAGATTTATGGGCTAGTAAGCTAATGCCATGATTCTCATCCCAGAAGACTGGAATTCATATTTACTTATAGATAGGTTTTATCTTATCATAGGTCACAAGTGAAGTGAGCATGGTGATCTCAATACAGTCCCTAGACTCTTATCTAAAACCAAAACAACTGTACAGCTTGGCACAATGCAGTGTGAGTCACAATTCTCTGCCCATGAAAGGCCAAAGATTGCAACAGTAGAGGCACTGAAGGCTAGATATCACGCTATGTTGGGGGAGGGTCCAGGACAGCAAGAGTAGGGTGATGCTACAGGTAGACTGGTAAAGCTGTGTGTGGGCCCAGGGCTAGAATAGAATAGGCTGCTGGTCAGAATGAGGTGCACTGAAAAGTTGGGTGTTGGGCCAGGACAGGAACAGCAGGGAGTGCTGCAAGTTAAAGGTCAGTTGTGAGTGGGGGGGGGAGGGGGACATAGGATGGGAACAAGAAGGGGTGTTCGAATAGCAGTGAGTTCACTGGCAGAACTGTGAGAGTGTGGCCACTACTAAAACAGTAGGAGCTCTGTCATTCAAGACTGAGTTTCAATGGAAGAGTTGCACAGTTCACCCATACTGCTTGCCTGAGCACCAATGTGTTCATCACATAAAAATTAAAAATGCATATTTGAATATGGTGCCCTGCTGGTGAAGTGGTGCTCTCCCTTTCTGGACTCCCTTCCATGATAGCGCTTTACAAATGCAGACAGATTAGACAGACAGAGGCATGTTTAGATAGGAGGTAAGATCAAAAATAAAAGCTGAGTGAATTGAAGATGAAAGTTATGGATAAATACTGCTCTTTCAGGCTCAGGCCTCTTTGGGAAGCTATTATTGTTAAAGCATTTTGAGGTATAAAACTCAAGCAGACCATAAAAAAACCAAAACAAAACAAGGAAGAATTTTAAAAGGCTCCTCCAAAGGGAGAAAAGTCAGAGTGACATCAGCAACACATCACATGACGAGGTGTGGGAAAGAGAAAACTTACTCTAATCGATCATGCCAGTCTAATTGATTAATTGTAGATCTGACCACCTGGCTGATGCATGGTGATACCAAGCATTATTAATGTGTAATCCGAATCCAAATGCACATCCTCTCCAGCACCATCCACAGTAAATGACCACCCTGAACCCAAAGTCAGTTTATCAACCTGTTAATCTGAAGCGCTGGGAAAAAAATGGTCATATTTCAGTTTCATCCCTTACACAGCCAACCTCCTCCAAGCCCCCTTCCTGGGATGTATTTTTTCCCACTAAAATTGATCTGCAGTTTCAGTACAGTCATATTTTTCTAATTGTGGGTCGTGGTTGAAGTTGTTGTCTCAATAACCATTGCCTAGTCCGGCCCTATCACTTTACTAGGAATCTCTGCAGATAATGCACTGCATTTTCTTTCTGTCATTCATTTACCTGTACATGGTTGGAACCTCCATACACCTGCAGGACACTTCTTCAAGCCCACTGTAAAAACACTTGATAGTTTCTGTAGAGCCTTCAAACAAAGGGTGTCAAAATGATTCAAAAACATTAATGTGTTCGGCCTCCCAAAACCTATGTGAGGTACTGCAGACCAGTATTACTGCCCCCATTTTACAGACGGTGAAACTGAGGCACAGAGAGGCCCAATGTCAAAGAGTGAGTCAGGAGAAAGCCAAGAAAAGAATGCAGAACTCAGCCCACTGCTCTAATCTGCTCCCCAGAACCTATTTTCATCTGTTTGGTCATCTATTGGATTATCCTCACATTTATTCCTCACTTAATAAGATGTTTTCTGCTTGGGTTTTGAGGAGACAGTTCTTTTACGAACACTGAGCCAAATTATACCCTCACTTCAGTGAAGCCCCACTGAAGTCAATGAAAAGTCAGAAATAGTAGGTGCTCAGGTAGCATGGTGGTGAGTGTGATACAAGAACCTGAAAAGAAGTTGAGAAAATACTTCCTGACCAAGCCTCGTAAAACATCCAACACTTCCATGCAGAAGATAAGATCTGCAAGATGATCAACTCACCTTGGGTTCCCAATGATTTGCTGAATTCAAAGAATTTGCATAGATGAAAGTGAGGGCATTATTTGGCCCTCTGTGATTAATAAATTAGAGATCAGTAGTAGGTATTAAATTAAGCACATTGGCATTTGGATTATTTAGTATCATGGAGCATTAGGAAAGCCTACAATATGAACAGGGAAAAGAAGGCCGAATTAAACCTTCCGTTAAAAAAGCCTACGAGGTTTCCCAAAATTAGGACTAAACAAACAATTTATGCAGCAGACGCATTATGAAGATCATGATCCAAATCTCAGCAAATTCCACTGGTTGCCAGTCAATGCAGATTCTTTCCATTACAGATTTTAGGAGCAACTCTGAATCATGCCATTCTTATTTCACCTCCGTTACCAGCGGCCACAGCCTCAGCATCACAAAATAATAAAAGTCAGGAGGGCAATCATTTTCTTTATTTTGACATTTCCCATTTGTGCCCTTTTTCAAAGTTTTAATTTGGTAAAGGCCCTTTGCAGCCTGTCTTTTAACAGGTCACTAATAACCTGGGATGCAAGAGCTCATTTTTTTGCTGCTGCCGCCACTAAATATTTCATTTACCTTCAATGCAGCAGGCCGCTTTGGAAGACTGGTTCTAGGGATTTGTTCTTCACTATTAGACTCGTTTGCTCATAGCTAATTAAGCAAAAATAATCAGTTGGCCACAGAAACATCTCCACTGTGTGTACTATATGTTCTAGTGAGGTCTCTTCAGAGATTCCTTCTTGAGACATTTTTTCTTTTTTTTTTATATATACTATCACCACTGAAGCTTTACTGATGCAGCCTGTCTTACCTGTTATCTCTGGGACTAGAGTCTGGCAGACTGGCACATCAGGCTGTGATTCTACAGGTGCACTCAAAATACACAAACATAAGAACATAACATAAGAACGGCTGTACTGGGTCAGACCAAAGGTCCATCTAGCCCAGTATCCTGTCTACCGACAGTGGCCAATGCCAGGTGCCCCAGAGGGAGTGTACCAACAGGCAATGATCAAGTGATCTCTCTCCTGCCATCCATCTCCACCCTCTGACAAACAGAGGCTAGGGACACCATTCCTTACCCATCCTGGCTAATAGCCATTAATGGGCTTAACCACCATGAATTTATCCAGTTCTCTTTTAAACGCTGTTATAGTCCTAGCCTTCACAACCTCCTCAGGTAAGGAGTTCCACAAGTTGACTGTGCACTGCGTGAAGAAGAACTTCCTTGTATTTGTTTTAAATCTGCTGCCTATTAATTTCATTTGGTGACCCCTAGTTCTTGTATTATGGGAATAAGTAAATAACTTTTCCTTATCCACTTTCTCCACATCACTCATGATTTTATATACCTCTATCACAGGGGTTGGCAATGATTGGCACGCGGCTCGCCAGGGTAAGCACCCTGATGGGCCGGGTCAGTTTATTTACCTGCTGACGTGGCAAGTTCGGCCGATCGCGGCCCCCACTGGCCGCGGTTCGCCGTCCCGGGCCAATGGGGGCGGCGGGAAGCCGCGGCCAGCACATCCCTCGCCCGCGCCGCTTCTCGCCACCCCCATTGGCCCGGGACAGCGAACCGCGGCCAGTGGGGGCCGCGATCGGCCGAACCTGCCGCGTCAGCAGGTAAATAAACTGGCCTGGCTTGCCAGGGTGCTTACCCTGGCGAGCCGCGTGCCAAACGTTGCCGACCCCTGCTCTATTATATCCCCCCTTAGTCTCCTCTTTTCCAAGCTGAAGAGTCCTAGCCTCTTTAATCTCTCCTCATATGGGACCCGTTCCAAACCCCTAATCATTTTAGTTGCCCTTTTCTGAACCTTTTCTAGTGCCAGTATATCTTTTTTTAGACAACTTCCCAGTATTACTGAACAATGTCCATTTAGAAACACAAGAGCAACTCAGGGGCTCATCTGGCTGTCTGATGTATGCTGCAAAATATATAGGTCTCAAAGAGCCTGATACTCTCATGACCCTGTATGCAAGGCAAAGGAGATCAAAAACCATTAGAAGTAGGAGGGAGTGCAGGATAGTGATGCAGACGCCGTTGCATATTCTCCTTCTCTCCATGCAGTTAGGGTTCTGTGGGTATGGAGGATGCATGCTGGGGACAACACTGGGGATCAGCTGCAGATATCCACGTGGATGTTAATTCAACTCTTATTTCCATTAACTTCTGTTCCACCTCTGTAACCCCAGTGGGGAGGAAAGGTCTTGCGATGACAGAGCACAGGCCACAGGCTGGGCAGCGCTACAGAAAGGCTGACACACAACGTGGCTGGTGCTACCTCCGTCCAAGGATTCTTGGGATCCACTGGATTTAGACACTATTTTCTTGGTTTCTCATCAGGGTGAGAACACTTCTTAGAAACTCTACAAAGCTCGAGGAACATCCTGGTACCCTTGTCCCCTTTTGTATGTTTCTCCATGTGTGAGGGTGTGTGTTGAAAGGTGCAATGTGCCCAAAATAAACAAAAGCTTCGAGAATGTAATGACTTGCTTTGCAGAGCCTTCCTTCTCAAGATCTCATAGCGCTTTACAAACACCCCAGTCAACCATCGTACGTAGTATTACTTCACTATTTTTCATTTGGCACACACAAATTAAGAGTCACAGACGTAATCAGTAGCAGACCCAAGATCAGAACCCAGGATTCCGGACTGCCCGTACTCATATTCTGCTCTGACTACTAGAACATGTTTCATCCAACAGCACCACCCCCCGGGAAATAATCTATTCTAGCATATTTTCACCTCAGTAACATAATCCTCCTTTCACGCATCAAACAACATCTCTGCGTTTGTCACTAAGCTTGGACCTTGTATATGCCGCAGCTCACAAATACTACTAGACTATGACATGTGGCTATTGCCAATGCTGTTATTTTAGAGAAATGTGGAGCATGTGCTCAGAGCACTGAATTAGGCTAAGGAGACGGGTTCAGTTCCACACAGACTTAAAGTCTGATTTCTCTCTCTTTCCTTCATCGCCTTACCTGTAATATGGAACTAATAATATTTTCCTATGACACTGGGGCTTTGCAAGGATAAATTAATTAATCTGTATGATACTATGGTGATTGAGGCCATATAGATACCTAGATAGATAGTTATTCCTGCCCTTTGGATGCTGCGGAACATTAGGGAAACTACTGTAACTCTCTTTTTCCAGTTTCTGAACCCTATGAAGCCTGCATTTGCATGGAAAGCTGCCTCCAGAAATGTCCATGATACGTTCTAGATCTGTCCCATTCAATTAGGTCAGATTAGATGATGATAATGGTCCCTTTTGGCCTTAAAATCAATGAATTTATGAATGAGGTGTGTGCACTGCTTACTTAACCTACTCTTCAAAATTCTGCTGCATGGACCAGCCTTACACACCTGTCCACATTTATGAATGGTCACATGGAAGTTTAATCTGGTCCACCAGATGGACTGCTTATCTTCTGAGTGAGAGACATATTTGGGATCACATCACATTATTCCTCTATGCTCTGCAATGGTTCACCATCCAATTCTGGATTCACAATAAGGTCCTGGTCTCCATCTTTAGAGCCTTTACTGGAACAGGACATGCCTGCCTCACAGACCACTTCTCTCCACTGTACTGCAGAGAGAATACTGTGGGAGAATATACACCTAAGTGCTTTTAAAAATCCAACTAGGTACCTTTCTACCTCTTTAGGCACCTAAATATATTGGAAATATGGCCCTAAGTGACAACCAATGTCATACAGGAAAACCTGTTGTAGAGCTAGGAACGGAACCCAGATCTCTGAAGTCTCAAGGTAGCATCCGGACCCCTCTTATACTTAATTCTTGTAATCTGATGCCTACATATTGTGGTTATGGATGCAGTAGCGCTACATTAGATGAGATCAGATAAACCAATCTTTCCAATAGTTTCCTCCCGATGCAGTATCTAGATGTATAAATATAGAAATTCTGCTAGTCTTCTCCTGATGCAAACACAGGTTTGTTTGTGGGGGTTTTTTGTTTTTGTTTTGCAGAAACTATTAAAATGTAACAACCCCCAAAATATTCCTGTGTTTAAAAAAAAACAGATCATGGATGCAGGAACAGTCACTCATGATTTGGAGTGGGCAAGCAAATAATTTTCATTTGACTGTGCCCTTGTATTTGCAACCAGCTTCTCTGCTGTGACCCACTACACTTACCTTGTCTACTGCTCTAACCAACAACATGCCTTTTTAATCTGCCTTCCTGGGGTCTGCATTTGATTACAGCATTCATGTTCTATTTAGATTCTTTTGTATCATGCCCTGTGGTGCAAGCACGAAAGGTGTTATTTATAAAATGAAATTCTGTTGTATTGCAGCTTGGATTCAAAGAGGACAAGTGATATTAAATACTTACTTTATTTAATAATATCTTGGATTTATTAACTCAATTTCCTTACAAGATTAGACATGGGAGGGCAGAAGGGATTATTAACTAATGAACAAGCTTCAGGCAACACCCTCCTCCCAATATATATACATTATTTCAATCATTTCTATTTAGAGGGCCAGGATGTGCACCTCCAGCTTAGCATAGTGGTTTTGTGTACAAAAGGCATTGCATATAACCATTGTTGGAAACAGTGCATGGGGAAAAGTGTACTACCCCTTTAAGGGACAACCAGGCAATAATCTAGGAGGCCCCATCCTGCCCTTGGGCTAAGCTATTTAAACACAGGAATAGGAAACTGAGAAGTGACAGGGGAGGGAGTAATAGAGAGTAGAAGCCAGGGAGATTGCGGTGGGTGGTGATTTCTCTCTCAGGCGCCAGGAGACAAACCTAACATAACTCACAGATTTGGGTTTGTGGATTTTGTTTGGGAGCTCTGCACCAGAGTCCTGACAAACTGTTTGTTGTAATGATTCCTGTCCTGAAACCATATTAAAAAGGCACATGACATCTGGTTAATGTGTGTTGGCTTCTCATAGGTCCCGTTGCCATACTCCTTTCTCACCTCCTCTTTCCACAGTTCCACTTCATCATGAGCCACTTATCTGGGAGGCCTGCATGCACCGGGTAAGGAGCGAACTCTTCCAACACTGACACCTCTATAGACTTGTATATAAACCATCAGTAGATGCTTATGAAGCATCCAGCCTTCATCCTAACTCAGAGGTGAGTTCTACCAGCCTGGGGAGAAGGTGTAGCAAGCTTCCAAACTTGTATCAGGAGGTAGCCGTGTTAGTCTGTATCTACAAAAACAACAAGGAGTCTGGTGGCACCTTAAAGACTAACAGATTTATTTGGGCATAAGCTTTCGTGAGTAAAAACCTCACTTCTTCGGATGCATCAAGCTTCCAAACTTGTGTCCCTCATGTACAAGCATGCTATGCCTCTATGATCTGACATTTAGCCCTTCAGGGTATCTACAGTCCATCTTTAACAATCATGTATTCATAATAACAGTATGTTTAACCTGAGAACCTTTACCCTACAATAAATGCAGTACATTTTCTACCAACAAAATCTAGAGATGGGCCCAAGCTGCAAAGCTCAGACCTGTGTTCAAAACTCCCAAAAGCCATAGGGTGGTGCACATATAAACTTTTGGTTCAGGCTCATTGCTAAACAAAAACTAAACCCCTCAAGCCTCTGTTCCTAAAAAGCTTTTACAAAACAGTTCACATAACTTGAAATCTGTCAAGTCCACAAGTAAGACCTGAGTCTGACATAGGAAAGTGAAATAGTGTCAATGTCACAAATGCTACTGGCAGAAAATTCCCACTCCGAGGTGCATGACAGGTAAAAACTTTCACCCCAGGATCTGTTGCACAGTTAGAGGTGAGTCACCAACATCCAGATTCATTAGACCCAAAGGTGCCACTCAAATAAGACAAGCTATTGCTAGAACAAGAGAGATTAGACTTTTAAAGTATCTGATAGCTTAAAAGGAAATTGTCAGGATATGTTAAATGGATATTCAAGTACTTTAGGCCCCAATTTTCACCTACTTAAAGATCTTAAAGCTGGATGTGAGACAAAGATCAAAAATAAGGGGTGACAACTTTTTTTACTTACATGGCATCATTGTCAACAGCGACCCAGTGCAATGTAAAATTCACTGCATGAAGATTATCAGTGGCTAAGAACAGATAAGGAATAAAAGATGTTCAGAATCAGGATTTGAGTTAAGGATCATCTCTAGACTCAGGAGAAAAAACCTTCAACATGGATCGTCAGGGAGAATGTTCCCAATAGAAAAGAGGGATAAATAATAGGATATGATGGAGCAGAGGTTAAATTTGGGTCAAAAGTGAAGAGTGACTGAGAAGCAGACTTATGGTGAATCTTTCAAAGACGTAATAATTGCAACCACAAAAGACACTCATCCATTGCACCAATAAAAACACATTCTTGGACCCTGTACAGGCAATATGGATTCTGTCTACCACTGCCTCCCTCCTGCTGACCCCAAGACATCTTTCATTTGAATTTTATTCCATGAATATTCCATAATGAAAAACTCTGCTCCCCTTTTTCAGGAAAGCTGGTGAAAATACATTAGCTAATAAATGGAAGCTTATGGATTTCCTGACAATCACAAGTTGGTCACCATGAGTATGAGAAGTGGTCTCAATGGAAAAGTTACAGCAGTACAGTTATCCAAGTCTATACATATTATGAATGTGCAAAATGTCACACTTTGAAACTACTGAACAAAATTTGGCTCATTACTTAGATCTCAGTGAGATCTACAAAACAAGCAAAGTTTGAACAACATTGGTTTTGAGTTTATTTTGAATTATGCAGACACAAACTTTTGTTACTGAAACATGTTGGAGAGAGCATAATCTACTCTCTCTCTCTCTCTCTCTCTCTCTCTCTCTCTCTCTCTCTCTCACACACACACACAAACACTCTTCAAGAACTATATTTTTTTCCTAATTTTTCAGACAAATTCACCTCTGAGTTAAGCATGAAGAATTTCAGCCCCAAATTAGTTTGAGAATGTTGTAAGCACATGAAAGTATGGAATAAAAATGGAAACTGCATTTTAGCACTGTCTATAGAGTATGTTATTATGTCTGAATTAATTATTATGGTCAGCATGCAATGAATAAGTTAGGAATGAAAATATTCTGTGATCCAAGAACATAGATTATGAGTGGCTTTCTTGATGTGCTGCTTTCCAAACCCACCCACCTTCTATTCTTCCATACCTGCTCACTGAAGGTTTTCACATCCCCTCCATTTGAGCAAAGCAAGCAGAGCAAGGCAGAAAATCTGGCCCATTATTTTCAAGCTTTTATGAAGAGATTAAATCCAGAAATGCTGCAAAATCTGGACTCACTTCTGAGGGTGTTTGGCTTTGTGGTTTTGGTTTGGGTTCATTTCTAATTAAGCTAATTGAGAATTAGCCAAGAATAAGAAAAGAGAGAATACAGAAAAGTAGTTGAGAGAGACATTAAAAACCCAGTACAACTCCCATCAAAATCCAGGTGCACCATCCACTAGCTTCAATGGAGGTAGACTGAGCCCTAAGAGAATGAACTGATTGAGTAGCCAATACAATACTGGGAGAAAGGGAGATAAACAGTTCAGAATGACCCTGAGTTAGGGAGAACCTTGCTGGATGCATTCTGCACGACTCATGAGCTGTGATCACGGCAGCTGTGATCGCCACAGAGCTCTGTCAGAGATTCTACTAGGACGTGACATATAGCACACACTGTACCACCTTTCTAAAGTGCTATCTGAATGCATTTTGAC
The DNA here is from genome assembly GCF_002925995.2 of Terrapene triunguis. Classification (NCBI taxonomy): domain Eukaryota; kingdom Metazoa; phylum Chordata; order Testudines; family Emydidae; genus Terrapene; species Terrapene triunguis. The sequence continues at coordinate 8,559,480 of NW_020664593.1, read as the reverse complement.
TCATACTTTTCAACCCCCAATCTGTCCCCCCATCCCTTCTGAACACTCTTTAAGGCTCCTCCTGAACATCAAAAGCAGATCTCTCCTTTCCCCCAATGCAATCTTTTAAAATATCAGATTGGGACAGACATATCTCCAGTCAAACAGGAATCAAATCATACCATAGTGCACCCTGGGAGAACTCTACCCCGTCTCTGAATGCACTCCCTTTGTCAGATAATATCAGAGGAGTCAACTTTTGAAACCTATACACAATGTAGTGCAATAGCTCCTTAATCCTTTATCTCTGTAAAACTAACACTTTCAGCTCACTGAAATTTTGGGATAGTCTATGCTGTAAAAATTACTGTGTCAAGGGACCCAGTTACAACACAATTACAGGTCTGTCGCATCTTACGCGCATTTAACATGCGCGAATTCAGGTTTATGCGGTCGGCAAAAACAAAAACAAAACAAAAAAAAGAGAAAAATAACAATTTAAATACTGATCCTGTAGTGCGGGCAATTCCGCCCGTCATTACACTCAATGTAATTTTGACTATACACCGTTTTCGCTTTACGTGCTGACCGCGGAACGTAACCCCAGCGTAAGATGAGACAGACCTATACAACTGAAATGCCATTTGGTTTTGCAGTCCTTAATGGAAGCAAACCATGTTTTAACTCTACACCCAAAGTATGCTACGGCCTTGGGCTTTGCAAGATGGCACCAAAACTGGGCACCTAGATAAAATATAGTTGGATCTAGTCTATAGTTAAAAACTGAGCTGTGCTATAACCATGCTGGGGGATAACTTTGTTGTAAATGAGTCGCCTGAGATGTCCTGTTTCATAGCAGAGATGAGCTATTTAAACACAAGTTACAAAGGGAGTGGAGGCTTGGGTGTAAGAACTCTTGAGTTCTACTCCCAGCTCTATCCCTGACTCATTGTCTGACTTTGGGCAAGTAATTTTACCACTCTGTGCCTCAGTTTCCACAACCATAAAACTGCTTGTGGAAACTGAGGCAAAAAATTCTTAGATACTTCACTGGAGGGGGGAGAGGTTGTGAGGCATAGCTCATTAATTTCCATTAAGTGCTTTCCGATCCTCAGATAGAAAGGCAAAGTATTACTATGATGTTAATCGATTTTTTTCCTCACACTGATTTTGCTGTAGCACTCCATGGCTGTTGAAAGCACACAGCAGGTAAAGCAGATGTATGTGAGATCTCATGAAAGATCACCCACATCTATTTTCTTTAGGGTAAGTTCATTTTCTGTGCCTGTTCTGTGGGCCCTTGGAGATTAAATACAGCTGAACACTATTAAACACTTAGCCTCGGTGCATGAAGAATATATTCTTTTAGCAGTTTTATTCCTTTATCAATTACTACTTTAAGACGCTTGCACTGTATTATTTTATATTGGCCAGTTGTAAAGATAATTTACTCCCTGAGCAGTTTTATTCCTTTAACATTTCAAACTTTTGTTCGATCTTTATCACGTGATGGTTTGTGGCAGATACTGAGAGGAATTATTTACTAAAGGAGATGATACACTGACAGACTTTTGTGCATTTTTACCACGCTTCAGAAAAGAAACCTGGATAAGGATTCTGGTGAAGCTCCATACTTAGCTGTTAAGCAAAGTGAGGTGCTTTCTCTCCTTCTATTGGGGGCAAGACCTTTACCAGCGCCTTGCTCCCAGCTACAGCCATATAAGTATTCACACAAAATATAATATCGTGAGTTTGTTACAAACTTGAAACTCAGCCCAAGGGTCATTGCTCTGTAAACCTATCAAGTGAACCTGGAGCCAATTTATGTCTTCATGGAGTTCATGCTCAAGCCAAGAGAATTTGGCAGGGTCAGGTGACTCTGCCACACAACATGATTAAACCCAGTAATTTATTTGAACCCAAACCACAGTAAATGTCAGGTAACTTAATGTGAAGACCTCTCAGTCAGAGAGCCCGCCCTCATGTCAGTATTGAAGAGCAGGGTATGGTGGCAAGATGCCTGAACATGCTCAGTAGCATCCTACAAGGTCACAAAACAAGGCTGCATTGCCATGTAGGCCATACATAATAGAACAATGAAAGAAGGATCCAAGTATTGCCATCAAGGGAAGAGCTGGTGGCTGGATGGGGCGTGCATCAAAGTAAAGATGGCATTGCAGGGCTGCATGATCAGAATTTAGCTTTTGTGGTGACAGTGCTGCACAGATCAACAAAGCCTTCACAGCTCAGCAGAAGACTGATTTCATTGCAAAGCAATAATTCAGAGCAGATGATGAAAAATTTGCTGAGGTTCACAAACCCTTTAAGTGAATCCGGACCCAGTTTTGAGTGATCCTGGGGCCGTTGCCTTGATAGCAGGCAAGATTTGAAGTTCTGTGCAATTTCCACATGGACCTTTGAACCCTGGAAGCTCACCTGAGTTTTGCTTTGAACACAGAAGTCAAATTGAAGCTTTGTGAGAAAGGGGTGCAGACCCTGGCAGATCAAACCTACTAATACCTAGCTCTTATACAGTGCTTTTCATCAGTAGCCCTCAAAGGGCTTTACAAGGAGGTTAGATGGGGAAACTGAAGCACAGAGAGGGAAAGTGACTTGCCCAAGGTCACCCAGCAGACCAGTGGCAGAGCAGTGACTAGCACTTAGAGTTCTTGAGTCCCAGCCCAGTTCTCTAGCCATGAGGCCACAATGCCTCATGAGAGTGCTTGCAAAGAAAGGGCCAGCACAGAGCTGTATTCAGCTCTGCTCAGCAGCCACAGACAGGCCAATTCCCAAAACACATCCCTTAAATTGTATAATTGAGTTCACTTACTAGCTCTGGTGAAAAGAAGTGTCTTACTGTCTAGAAAGACTGGTGTCAATCTTTATCCCTCCAAAAAGCTGGCTAATTTTAGGTTTTCCATGTTCAAATACAGTTGTAAACTATTAAAGCATTCTCCCTGGTGCATGGAAAACATAGGGTTTGAACAATCTTAGTCCTTTATGAAGGACTGATTCCTGAGAGTTGCACTGTTTCCTTTAGCAGTACAGCATGCTTCTTTGTTGCACAGAATGTTTATTTTTGTAACTATCTTTTCCTTCTTTCCACAGTTATTTACTGGAGGTTTTTTTTACATACACACAAATTATATATATACATATTAAAGAACATCCTTTTGGATGTGACTGTAGGCTGCCAGTCAGGATAGAACACATAAAAGTGAGGTATCCTTGGGATTGATTACATGCCTTTCACAGTTTGTGCATCCAACCAAATTAGACCGGGGGGGAGGGGCAGAACCTGCTTGTTGTGTAGTTTTCATTTGTTACATGTTCAGTTAATGCATTAAAATGACAAGGAACAAATCTGCTGAGAGAACAGTCACAGACCAAGACCTACATATAGATCCAGAAGGGATTCCCACACTGTACAGGCATCCAACTCTCTACTAGCACAGAACTTCCAGTGTTGTCCCAAAGTCCCCAAAACTTAAAGCTATGACTATCCTGAATTTTAGTTGTTTTCCTCAGTGGCATCTTCTGTGTCCAGACTGGAACCATGAGAATCACTCATTTTCTCCCAGCTCTAAATCTAGCTTCAACCACTGAAGTCCTAAGTCCCAGCTACCACTACTGGAGAGAACTCTGTTCAGACCTTGCCAATGCCATTCCTTCACTGACAGATGGATTGCTGTTATATGATATGACATATGAGGCAGTTCCTCCCCTGGTGGCACTGTGCACACTAACTGCATTACTCCAAACTTATGCCTGCTTGTGAAGAAAAAGGAACAGGCATTTATCTCAGGTCTCTTGCATGACAGTGCAGATCTCCAGATAGCAAATTATCTTAAACTTTAATTGCTTTATACTAGAAGGTGGAAGAGAGAGGAGTACATGAGGTCATGTCAGCCTGTAACATCACTAGTAGCTGAGGACATATTTGTCCTTGGCCATCATTTGTGGACAGGGATGCAACAACAGGTGCTTGCCAAATCCCATCAGACGTTAGAGATAAAAGGATAGGAGGCATCTCGCTCACCAGCAGAGCTTGGATACATCATCACCTCTGAGCTGACTGATGCATGGCTTTCTACATTGCCCATTCAGCTATGAGGAGGAGCAGGGCTGGCCCCACATCAGCCCTAGTAGATATGAAAAATAAGCAAAGAGAGTTTTGTCCATAATGAAAGAAAAAGATCGAGCACCTTTAAAGTTGTTGGGAGATTCAGAACTACATGTGGTAAGGAACATATTGGAGTTACAGTCTATGTAATTGACAGCCCCAGTGCAGGGCTCCAGCTGTAAGTACCCCACAAGGCCCCACTTCAGTCGGTAGAAGCGCCCCTGATGACAGAAGGAGCATACTGTGGATGTGAACCACCATTTTAATTAATGTGGTGACTGTATGTCAACTTAACTTAATTGGGCCTGGTCTACACTGGGGGGAGGGGTGGGATCGATCTAAGTTATGCAAATTCAGCTACATGAATAATATAGCTGAAGTCGACATACTTAGATCTACTCATCATGGTATCTTCACTGTGGTGAGTCAACTGCTGCCGCTCCCCCGTCAACTCTGCCTGCGCCTCTCACAGCGGTGGAGTACAGGAGTCGATGGGAGAGCGCTCAGGGGTCGATTTATCGCGTCTTTAGACGCAATATATCGACCCCTGCTGGATCAATCGCTGCCTGCCAATCCGGCGGGTAGTATAAACATACCCTTCAACTTGATTTTGTAGTGCAGACAAGCCCTGAGTCTGGAATAGGAGTAAACTGTGTGGATAGAGTGAATGGAGAGCTCTGATGGGAAGAAATAGCAGGACTAGAAGTAGAGCTGGAAAAGGTACAGTAATTCTGAAAGAGAAAAGCCTGGGAACATCGTAAAAGCTGGATACCAGGTGATGTACCTGGAAGAGGGAAGAGAAAAAAGCAGAACAGTCACATTTTTGGATTCAAGCATCTATTTTTTTCTTGCATGCCTCTTTTCTTCCCCCTTTCTACTCAGACATTTTTCACATGGAAGACTTGGATTGGTTTGGGAATTTGTACTCATACAGTTTGGGCAGAGTGACATTTAAATTCCTAGTTTGCCTAAACAAATCTAAAATATTGCATGTACAAATGCCTGGTTGCAAAACCTGCACATGTGATTTTAAAGTCAAGATGGATAAAGTTGACCCATGGTATCAAAAAATACATATTCACAGACATTAAGGCCAGAAGAGGCCATTGTGGTAATCTAATCTGACCTCCTGCATAAAACAGGCCACATAATTTCATCCAGTATTTTTTGCATAAAGTCCATAAGATAAGAGACATCTTAAACTTGTGGGAATAGAAGGGAAAAATCTGAGAGAGTAGAAATCTAAGAAACAAGAGAGCTAGAACAGGGACCGAGGAAGATCTATGAGTAAAGTAGATGCAATGAAGGGAGTAGAGTTGCAAATAGCTGCCTATCTACTGTATTTAGGTATTTATGGAGGACCTGGTAAATCAGTAACAGAGGCACAGAGAAAAGACAGGAAGGAATAAGAGTGAGATATAATACTGGAAAAGATAAAGGTGTACCAAGAAATGATCAAACAAACTAATTGTAATACATACATGTTAGTTGAAATTATCTGAACTGTGATGCTTGAATTGTGGCCTCCTGCTCCATGCTAAATTATTGTTCAAAGAACGAGCGAGAGAGAGAAAATGGAGGGAGCAAGCTCTCAGATCCCAGAAGGGACTTTGAGAAGAAATACTACTTGCTGCATTTGTCTATACAGTTTCCTGCCACTCCTGCAGAAACAGTGTGATAGACTTAATCACCTAGAGTGCAATTAGATGAGAGCCCAAATGCAAAAAAACCTCAAACACAAGACTTATTGTTTCTCTAACAAACTGAAACTCCAAGTTTCTCCAGCATCATTGTTCTGTCCAGAAACAGCCCTCAAATATCTGAAACATTCCTGGAATTAACAAATATGTGCTGATTTCACCTTGCTTCCTGATATCTCTCTGGCTGGCACTGATTTACAATGCATGGCATTGTTGTGCTGCTGGAATATATTTTGTCTTTTTTATTTCTTCTTAAATTTCCCAGTAACCGCAAGAGGGAGGTTGAGTCATTGAGTAATAATGTGACTCCTTAAATCAAAGGATGAGTAAGTGTAAGCAAGCTTTTGTTATGGACAATTTCTTATAGGCTGTAGTCCACTAAATCAATGTTAATGTTAGTTAATTTGGCTCTAAAAGGTCATTTCAACAGACACAAACTTTTTCATGGAACTCAGGTACTCATTACTTTGGTATTGAAAACCAGGACAGGGACCTGAGTGGCAATGTGTTTCTTCTAAACTCTGCTGTAAACATGATTTTTTCCATGCTCTGTAGCAAGAATGAATCTAAGACCCATAGGATACAAAACCTATAAGTTGGTAGAAAAAGACAAAAAGAAAACAAAGATGACAAATGTTTGTCAATTTCCAAGTCAGTAAAGGTGCAGTGTTCCAAATTTGCTCCATGCAATATAAATGAACTGTAGGACATGATGCACAAGATAACTAGAAGAGAAAAAATCTAATGCTCCCTACTTTAGTGCTTTGGTCACATAGTGAAGCCCAGAAAAAGATAATTTAGCTTGCAGGCTGCCAGTTGAAACTAAGCATCCCATGTATTTCAAACATTTACTTAATTAACAAGGAATAAAAGTAAATAAACGTGCATTCCCTGGGTTACTTACAAATATAGTCCCAAATTTCAGGTAAAGTTCATCTGAATTTCCTTGGAAATCATCAAGGCCGTGTAAGAGGGTTTAATCTCCTGCTCCCCCATGCACTTATGCAGCCAATTTTCATGTCAAATAGTTCTTGCAAACATTATCTACTTAGTTCTCACAACAACTCTTTGAGATAGGTAAGTATCATCTTTGCTATTTTACACATGGGGAAACTGAAACAAAGTGGTAAAGTGACTTGACCAAGACCACAGAGGGAGAAGCTTGCTAGAGCCCGGATTATTCTGAAGTAGGCCCACCTGATCGCTATTCCTGTGCCTAAATCACTGTCGCTCAGTAATGTACAAATAACTGCGCTGGCCCCTCGATTCCCTTCTTCCAACCCTGCTGTCTTAGGAGAGAGGGCAAAGTTTTTATTTGATTTAAGAACAGGCTACCCTAATCACAAAGACCCTAAAGGCCACATTACCCTTTTCCAGTCTGAGGGCACACAAGACCAGAGAAGGCAAGGCAGTTTCCAAGCAGTTTGTTCAATTTATACTATCATTAACTCCCACACTGATTATTTTGGGACCCCTTCCTAGAAAGCTGTCTCTCCCAATTTTCTGAGACAAGTGAGGTCCTGACCTTACTGTTCAGATGTGGTTGGGAAAAAATTTCTGCAAGGAGAGCACATGCCATTTCTACTTGCTTTACACAGAAGAAAGGAGTGCTATGGGAAATTAAAATCAGTTCTAACAGCCTTAAGTCCCAGATCACTGGGACTGGAGCTGCTATATCCAGTGCATCCCTAGGGTATATAGTTATATTTTTATATATGTAATATATATACACACAAGAAGTAACAATATGAAACTGGTTGGCATGGTGGCAGCACAACACACCTGGGACTTGGGCCAGAAGTGGCCTCAACTCACGCTCTACCAGGCTTAGCAAAGAGTGATTGTAAAGCATGAAGGTGTCACTCTTGCTATCTTGAAGGGAACAGTAACAGCTGCATAACCTCATCTAGCAATTCTTTCCAGAGACGTCCATACAGCTGCTTAGCACAGGGTCCTGAGAAAACAGCTTTCTAGTCTCCTTACTAGACAGTGAAAGGAAAATTACAGTTACCTTTAATAAAGTGAGATCAGGGATGTGTCCCTCTAGTTAAGAAACAGAATTAGGAGTCATAGGTTCTAGTCTCAGCTCTACTACATGACCTTGCCCAAGTCATAACACATCTCTGTACCTCAGTTTCCCCATCTGTAAAATGAAGATAACTATATTCACCTACCTCTGTGAGGTTTAATTTATTAATATGTATAAAGAGCTCTGAGTCCCTTCAGTAAGTGGTACAACATATAAATGTAAAATATTTATTAGTTTTGGGAAATAAAAAGGCAAGTGGGGTGGGATTGCATTTATGCTCATTATAGCTGGACAGGAGACTAAAACCCATCTGCAAATCTAACAGCAAAACAAAACAAAAAATTAACAACACATAAACATGACTGTAGAGCAGGGGTTGGCAACCTTCGGCATGCGGCCCATCAGGGAAATCCATTAGCGGGCCACGAGACATTTTGTTTACGTTGACCATCCGCAGGCATGGCCCCCCGCAGCTCCCAGTGGCCACAGTTCGCCGTTCCCAGCCACTGGGAGCTGCGGGCGGCCGTGCCTGCGGATGGCCAACTTAAAACAAATCCACGGCCCGCCAGCGGATTTACCTGATGTGCCGCGTGCTGAAGGTTGCCGAGCCCTGCTGTAGAGCTATTGAATTACTATGAGAGATCACTTTGCCAGCTATTGAAAACTAAACAGCATGGCTATTCTATCTAAGAAACATTTTTTTACATTAGATATTATTAAGCAGTGTATTTGTGCAACTAGACAGTCAACATCTTCTTGGTTAAGCAGACAATCTATAGTGATTTGACCTCTGAAATCTGTACAAAACTTCATTCCCTAATTCTCAATTTTCAAAACTTAAGCCACTCAATGGCTACTGGAATAAGAAAGCCATTTTCTGATGTACAAACAGCAAGCTACAGGCCCACCCAAAGCTTACAGTGCAGTGATACACAGTAATAACAATACTGTTCTCTAACACTTCCATCAGATGATCTCCATGCATCTAACAAACATCAATGAATAAAGCCTCACATACATCACTGGTAGTATCATTAACCCTATCATACAGATGGGAAAACTGAATCACAAAGCAGTGAAGTGATTGCACAAGGCCACACAACAACTCTGTGGCAGACCTAAGAAAAGAACCTGAGGCTGCCTACTCCCAGTTCTGAGCCTTAACACAAAGATCTCCTTACTTCCATCACAAAAAAGACCCAGAGATTTTGATCCCCATGTTCTAACTTCAGTGTCTAAATTCCACAATGATGTGGTCAAACTTGACACATGGTACCTAAATGGGACATTTTTTAGATTTTATTAGGGTATGTTCCCTTTTTCGTTTAAGTACATGCTTTATGAGACACCTAAAGGCCTTTGGGAATGTCGCACAATAAAAAATTACCATAATCATTTATCTTGGAAAGATGGAGGGCTGAGTCAACCCTACTGGGACTCAAAACTGTGGCTGCATGAAGTCTAAGTACCCGCAAGCCAGAACTGATGCTTAGGCAAATAACACTCTCCCCTGTAGGATACAAGGTCCATTTAATCAATTTACACACAGGCTCATGGAACAAGCAATAGTAGGGCTCAAAAGAAGAAACAAAGCAAACCTACAGTCATTTATCTGAATACACTGAACTTGGATGTCTGGATAAACTGAGAGCCGGACATGGACTACCCTCAGTTTTGCTTTTCCAAAACTAGTCCTAATTCTGTCCTTCTCTGCTCATAAAGTACTGATGGGCCTGAACCAGAACCTTGGATCCTAATTCTCTCAAGCTTTGGGGAAGTTTAAATCCAGAACCAAAGTTCACAGCTCAGACTTATTTCTGCTCAAATGTATTTGATTCTATTTCGCTGCAGGGAAAAAATAAAACTTTTCCTCTAAATATTTTTTCTTTGTAAAGTGGCATATTTCTCATCTTTTCCAACTGAGACTATTCCAAATGCACAGCTGGGAGGATAAAATCTTTGGGATCCCTTCTTCCCTAGATGTAAAAGGGATTTACATGCATGAATTCCATTAGTATTAGAAGGAGTGTTCTGAGGAAATCATCCATGCATTGAGATGAGAATATGACCCAGAGTTTAAACAGACTCAAAGTTCAGACATCTGGGGCCCCCTGCCATGAAGGAAAACAAAGAAGTAGAGAATGTAGCAGAGCTTAGCTTCACAGTAAAAGGACATCTAGCCTGGCAAATCCAAGTCTCCTTGATCCAGCAGCAGAAATAATTTCGAGCTAGACATGTAGGAGGATTTGCTTTTCCTTATGAGTTATTTAAACATTCAGAAAACAAAGCTATGTAAACTGAGTAGATGTACATGGAAGAGCAATAACAACCAATTTTTACCCATTTTATTTTAAACATAGCAGAAATAGTACAATTATCTCCAATTAGCTGACGCAGATCACTATGTTACAGTCCAGTCAGATCAGCCTACACTGGACTCAGAAGTACTAGTTCAGGTCACACCGTAGGGGAAGGATTCTAGGCATGTATGCTCCACAATAATTTATTACCCCATGAGATTATTAAAATGTTCAGGTAAATGGTAAGTCCCCTTGACTAGTTTATTAGAGGTAATTGGAATTTTTCTCATTTCATTTATTAGAAGGACAGCATACAAGCACAGATAGTTTGTGGTGTGTCCAAATGGTGATGCATCTCTGGGGTTCAGCGGTGCACTGTATGCCTAAAGGGAAACACTAAAGGGAAAGATATTATGTCAATATCATCTTGATTCCTGACTGACTAATCAAGCAGCTTAAATGCTACATCAAAGAGCAGGGTAAGAAAAGAATAACTTTACCATATATTGCACCTGTTTTAGCTTCAAATAATTGGGAAGTTTACAGTTATTAGGCTACTTACAGGGAGGCCAGCTCCATACTGTATAAACCCCAAACCTAAAAGCTATTGAAATACCCAATGACATGCCACTCAACCCTGTCAAATGCCTTATATGCACTCATGGATTGAAGAAGGCTATCTTTCCTGAGTGAGTCATGACATTTTGATTGTCACTAGAGCCCACTTAGAAATCTGCAGCATCTTTTATATGAAACAAAAATATGAGATGTTTAGAATTTATGGAGGACTTTAGTACATTGATTCCAGTGTCCCGGACAAATTCCAACTTGGGTAATTACATTTTGGTTATGTATATCCACTCTAATTTCAACTAGGCATAAGATTCTTTGCTTTCTGTCTTAAGCTATTGTGTAGTCAAACCGCTGCTGTATTTTACTCCAGAAATGGCCATATTTTTATGGTGGATGATAAGATACTTGCATAGTTTGTGTAGAAATTTAAAGCCCATATCATGAAATACTTATGCATATGTTTAACTTTAACCACGCGAGCAATACCACTGAATGTTGTCCAGTTCAAAGGGGCTACTCACGTGCTTAAAGTGCATGCACAGGTATATGCAGGATCTGGGCCTAAGTTTGTAAAGTGCCTTGGAAACATTTGAGGTCAAAGTAGATATATAAATGCAAAATATTATAAAAATGAATATGTTTGAAAAGCTTAATTATTTTGATTTAAAAAAATGCATCCAGTCAGTGCTCTGGACATATTGTAATATTTATAAATACAATCCACAAATTGAATCTCATTTCTCAAAAACAAATGAACCCTCCCAACCAGATCCCTCAAAACAAAGCTCTCCTTCCCTGGCTATTAATGTATTACAAAAGGTAGTGTCCATTACAAAACCTTTAAAATTCTAGTCAATACCTATCCCAATTATCTTTCTCAGAAAATTTCTGTCTAATTATACTGCCTTCATCAATGGGCTGTGTGACCTGCACTGTAAAATGTTGAGAAGTTCTTATTTTCTCAAGACACTGGTTACATTCTACTTTTGTAATTATATTTTTCTGAAAGTCCATAATAGACAGAGAAGGCAAATTTAAAACTGCAGCAGAAGGCTCAGGCCTTTCCTTAAAGATCAATGAACTTTTCTACACAAACCTTTGCACATTCCAACAAGTCCCAACTGCAGTAACTCTCAGCAGCACTGCACGAGGCCAAGTATTCACAGTGTCACAAAATTTTGGTGACATGTATAAATGTGTTTATTTTGTTATTATAGAAAGAGTACAGAGTCTGAAACACGCTCATGCAGATGGTTTGATTGATCCTCCAGTACCTTTTAATAGACTAGTTATAAAAACTGTGATAAAGAGGTTATGTTTCCAAAAATAACATGTTAAATGAACAACTAACTGAATGAGTTTTGAGTCAGCTGGTCTGGAGGAGAGGTTTAAAAGAATATATAAAACAAAGTTGGTGTATATGCTGTCTCAGAATATGAATATAACAAGAAAGAAAGAAAGAAAGAAAGAAAGAAAGAAAGAAAGAAAGAACATAGAGGTTAATGTGGTTATAGATTTCAGGACATCAGGTACAATATGCCACTGCCTCCTATGTGAGAGCATGAGCACTGAAAAGCATCAGGCAAAGCCTGCTCAGCAATACTCAGTCCACTGCATCTCAAGCTGTCCTAATACAACACAAAACAAGAACTTCTATAATCTGCAAAGAGAAAGGGCTGTTGTAATAACCACAGCAGAGTTCTAGACATGGTCCCATTTCTATAAACCAGAACTAGATGTAAAAGACTCCAGCAAGGAATTTCTGGGAACAGAGGTTCACTAGACTTTGGTGAAGTCTCTCTAGAATCTGGTAATAGGTTTTGCACTATTTGTCTCCTGAATCCAGCTGAATACAAATAACCCAGGGGTTGAGATCTATACTGCCTTTAGAGACTTGCCACATAGCAAAGAACAAAATACATTTTGCTTAGCATGGTGGCCAGGGAGCCAAATGGCGATTCTTAAATCTCCTTCACAACAGTCTGTAATTCTTCATTTGTTCTTTTCCTTGGTCTTGCAAAACACTTAGAAATCATGAGCTAATCAGGAAATTCAGAAGTCTGGGTATTGAAAACAAACAAACAAACAAACAAACAAACAAACAACCAAGCCCCCTGCACTAATAATGGCACCAGTTCTGTGTATCACCACTTACACATGATACGAATACTAGTACTTTCAAGAGCTATATTGGATACCGTCCTAGGATCCTGAAGCTCTTAAAGAACATTCATGAATTAAGCCTCACCAAACACATGTGAGGTAGGCATTATTATTCCCCTTTTACAGATGTGGGAACTGAGACACAGAATGGTACAGTACTCCCAAATACCATGATGCTAATAAATACAAATAATAAATAAATAATAAACAGAGTTACTTGTCCAAGGTCTCCCAACAGGTCCAGGGGACAGGCAGAAATGGAACCCTTTTCTTCTGATTCTTAGCACAATGCTTTAACCACTAGAACATGCTTCCTTCTATGCCTAGTTTAAGAGTATCATCTTTCATTTTCTGAATGAACACAGGACCTAAGAAATGACAATGCTGACAGAGAGTGTTTCCTGGTGCAAGTTACCAGCATCAAGAGTGCAGGTCCTCACAAGGATCCTAAATATCAAAACTTTCTTGGCTAGCTTCATTTTTAGGGAAAGATTTTCAAAAGTCTCCATTTGTGCATGTCCATTCAATCACTTGTACACACAGCGATGAAATATACCCGCTCAAAACCAGTTGCACAACCATTAGTGACAGTGTGCAAAAAATTGTGTCTGAAGGTGATTGTGTGTGTACAAATGCCATGTTTTGGAAATGTGGTTCTTAATGGCTTTGTATACACTCCACAAGGTTGTATCTCTCCAACAGACTACCACATGGTCCCTTCCTGATTGGGAAGCCCTTTAACTCGATTTTCAGCAAGAGACTGAAAACAATTTCTATTCTCATCTCCCATACAATGACAGAGTATGACAGTCATCAAAGAGTGTTTATTTGTTCCTCAACTGAACAAATTCTCCAGTTTACATTTGTCTGCACACTAGACATTCAGTCAAGACTTTTAAACTCATTTCATTTGTGACCCACAGCAAATGTGAATTTGATTATGCATTACATTAGTCCTCTAGTCAGATTAAAGCCTCCATACCTCCTCTCTGCCCCCTCCCGCCTTTAATCTCTGAATACTGTTATGTGGAAGATGCCAACTTTAGAGCAGATAGTTCTGAAAAGAAGGCAATTAAAAAAACACAGTACTTTAGAAATTTAAACAACAGGCCTGTGATCAAAATAATTCATAAAGGGAAGGATTTCATGAAGTAATTTCACGAGCACACAATGCTTTTTTTTTTGCTTTGTTTTTTAAATAAATCCGTCAGTACACATGCCAAGGCAAGACATCTGAATACAATATCAATGGACACACCCTGAAACGCTGCAACTAGGCTGTTCCAGAGCTGCAGCAAAAATTAAACGCTGTCCTTTCCTCCTTCTCTCTTAAAATGACTATTTTACCTCTTTTAGTTTTGGAATATAAGATCAAACATTTCTTTTCCTCTTTTATCAGTGCTTCCTTTCTCCTCCCCTCACAAAACACACGAATCAAAAAATGGATTTTTTTCTCCTACTGACGGTAAGTGTGTCTGTTTAAAAAAAAAACATAAAGAGATCTAACTTATAATGAATCCCTCTGGCATAAGGAAGCCTGTTCTAATCTCCCTTTATTGGGCTTGAGTGATAGTTTTGCTCAACCAGTATTGACAGGGCCGTCCTGTTTCTCAGGCTTTCGTTTTCCCTGAGTTGGAAAGAGGATACAGTGCATTTTCACATTCTCCAAGTCTGCAGTTGTTTTTATATAAGAAGTAATTTGCTTAGGTCACATCAGGTCAAATGGGAAGCCTGCCCAGCTCTTGGTTTTAAAGGAAAAACATACAGAAAGACACAAAAACACAGCAGTTTCCTTCATTAAATTCCACTCTACCTGCCATGGGCTTTCAGCCACAATGGAATTTCCCACCCTGGCTGAGCATAGCTCAACTTTTATTTTTAGGTGGTTTTTTTTAAATAAAAAAACCTTATTTCAAGTGAACTTTGAGGTAAGGGTTATTATAGTCCAGTGTAACTGTCCTTTTAAAGAAAGAAATAAAATAAAAAAGAACTACAGATGTGGGGCCAAATCTTGAAGTCCTTATGCAGGGCCAGATTCTGGTCTCCTTTACATTGGTGTAAATCAGGAGAAATACCACTGAAGTAATGGGAGAGACACCTGGGTAAAAGGTAGTGTGAGATCAGAATTATGCCCTAAGTTTTTAACTCAGTCCTCACTCAGGGAAAACTTCCACTGACGTCAGTGGGAGTGTTGCTCAAGTAAGGACGGCCTCTGAGCAGTAAAGACTTGTTTCTGCACTGTGCTGAACACTTGATTGAGCTCTCATAACTTACAATGATTTGAATGGAAGTTGAGGGTGCTCAGCACCTCATGGGAATGTTCAGCAAGGATCGTTCAGCATGTTAAGAGCTGAGGACTATATACCCAAAGAACTGCCCCAGTTATTACTTGATAATGGCCAGTGATTACCAACCTTAGGTAAAATTTGTTCACAAACAAATGGAAGATATCCACATTTCTCCTTCTTACCCCCAAAAGCAATCACAAAGAAACCAGGGGCAACATTCTAACCTGATTTAGCACCAGGCAAGGTTGCTGGGCTTATAAGAACAATAGGTTAGGAATGGATGCTTGATTGTTTTCAATTCTGAATGGTAGTTTGGCCTGAATAAGGACTAAGAACTGTTGGTCTGGCCTTTAAACAATCTTTTGGACTTCTAGAGAGACTTTCATCCAGAGAGCTCAAAGCATTATTTGCTACTCTGAATAGCAGTTTGAAGCAGTATGATAGTGGAGAAGATTCTCACCTGCACTGCCCTTCCTCATCAATCTGGAGAAGAAGTTCGTTTTTTAAAAAACTTCAGATCTCCCTTTTCAAACCAAAGCGTGGCTAGTGGGAGCCTACTAGGTCTTCCTGCCCCCTTTCTCTCCGTGGTCACATAGTCCATCTCCTCCATTTTCCTCCCTCACCCCAAATCCTGTGTCCTTCTAGCTGATCCTTCTATTGTCCTCCTTAACATAAATTTCCTTACCCAGCATGTCATTTTTCTCGGGGCATTATTGCTCTTCCATCGCTAATACTTCTCCTCAGCAACCCCTCACCCCAGTGCCTCTTTAAAGTTGTTTGCTGCAGCATTTGTTCCTTCAGCACTGCAAAACATTCATAAACTGGAGATTAGTTCACTTTGTCTGGCTTCCAAAGCCATTTGCTGCTTGAGACCATTTCATGAGCTTGTCTACTCATGTGGATAAACAAAAAATCTCAGCTATAATGTGAATTAGGAAGAGGAAACAGCAGTTGCATAGACCAAATACCAGTGAGGGTGAAATTAGTGACAGTTACAGGTTTTATTGGTGCTGCCCCTGCCTGCGCTATTCTATACAGGCTCATCTTTAGATAGCAGAATATTTCTTCCCAGCAGAACTGAGTGACCTACCCTAACATTTTGCTTGTGATTTTAGTGCTTCTGCTAACTCCATGCTAAATAGCCCCTAGAGTCACAACCTTGTGTCCAGATGATTAATCTCAACATTTTTGCAGCTCCCCAGAGCAGCACATTATACCCCCCAAAAGCTTTGGAAAACCTAGGATTTTGCACTACAGTCTGTTTTACATATGTACTTACTCCACAGTGGTAACACATCTTCCTTTAAACCAAGGGCCAGTACTGCTTGAATTCATACTTCAGACAGAATATGCCTGTGCCCTGGATTAGGGAACTAGAGACTGGCTGATGAGACATATCAGATATTATAGATACAACATCAGAATTCAGAATGTAATACACCTCTACCCCAATATAACGCGACCCGATATAACATGAATTCGGATATAACGCAGTAAAGCAGCGCTCCAGGGGGGTGGGGTGGGGCTGCGCACTCCGGCGGATCAAAGCAAGTTCGATATAACACGGTTTCACCTAAAACACGGTAAGATTTTTTGGCTCCCGAGGACAGAGTTATATCGGGGTAGAGGTGTACAAGACTCCATATGTCCTAAGGTCACCAGACTCACCTGCTCACCCTACTTCTTACAGACTTCATGGTCCAATATCATGCTGATTGTAAAATATATTAAACTTGGGTTTCCTTCATCCAAGTAGTGAGCACCTGTGTATTCAGATAATTGACTTGCAGATGTCTGATGCCTATTAAGGCAGCAGCAATCACCGCTATTTATTATCTGCAGAGTTAAGAAGCATAAAATCTATTTATTGTTTTTGACAAACACTGGTAAAACTAAGCAAGGAGGAAAAGGTTATAAGCGACCCAGTTCAGTAACTATTGCTGTTGGTGTCCAAAGGAAACACTTTGGTCCCGGGAGCCAATGGTAGATTTCTAAATCATGACTACGTTGATTGTTTGCAGCTTAAAAAGATGGCTGGAGATTGGCAAAGGAGGTTTCTATTGCTTTAAAGGAGAAACAATGGTTGGAGCCGGAAACAGCATAATTGGCTAAATTCAGCGGCATACGGCCTGCAAGATGGTTTGCTCTCCCCATAAGTCACTCCAGCCAAGAGTAATTTATGACAGAGGGTTCTCAGAGTACCTTATAAAATCTGAGCCACTCTCACACACCCTAGAAGGCTCTCCAAAACCCTTTATATCGATGGCTAAATACGCAAAACATGGTGCCCTGTTTCTGTAGTTTAAATGCCATGGGTCTGAGTCTCCTCTTGCATAAGTTTACAATGGTGTAACTCTATAGACTTCAGACTCCTGACTCACACCAGTGTGAGTGAGAGGAGACTAAGTAGCTGCAAACATAAGTGTACTGTTAAGATGAAGTGCAAGGAATTAAAAGCACAGGGCATTTTAGAATATGATGAAAATCCACACATGCAGTGAGTTGTGACTTGTTCAGCACTGACTGATGATAAGTGAAAAGAGGGCAGAGTTAGACAACCAGGTGTGCCAGTGAATTCTTCCAGAAACGTGTATATACAACTTCTATTCCAGTCAAGAAACTTTAGCAGACTTGAACCCCAAAACTGATAAAAATAAATGTCTTCTAATTTCATAAATACAGCAGTAATGCCTGTCATTACACATATTAGCAGATAAAATGCCTCTAAGGGATGGGATTATAAGGGGGATCCTTACTAAGGAAAACAGGAAACAGGCTCATTGAACACATCAGCAGCATAGAGTTAATCTAAGGAGAAGCCTTCTCTATATTCATTTTCTATGCCAGGCTTGATTGTCATAAGACAAATTATATTCTATCAGTTCTAGGAGCTATAGCTTGAACCCCTATAGAAAACTGGTTTACAATGATAATCATGTTAAGATATCATGCCCATATTTTTCCCTTGAAGATGTGGCTGGCAATATTCCTAGAAAGAAGTATTTAAAATAAACGACTTTATTATCTGTGTTACTTAGAAGTTTATCTGAAGGCAGAGCAGCAAGAGTTTCAAATATATTACAAGTACTTCTCTTTCAAATTGTCAAGACGCTGCTCTCAAACTCAGGCCTAGTAGGTTTTTGGAAAAGAGTATTGGATCAGGGAATTCACAGTCTTGGGTGGGCCAGCTTCCAGGGTTCTGTGACACACTTCCTGATTTGCGACAGGGTCTTAGCCCTCACTGGCTGGTGACTATATATAAACTTCCTGCTTCCCTTCTGGACCTGTCTGAGCAATGAGCCATTGCCCACAGGTACTACTCTGACCCACCTCAACCTGCATTGCTGCCTCGCCCGATCCTGCCAGCCAATTCGCTGTACCTTTCCCTTAGATTGGATCTCCCAGTGATCAGATCTCTTGAGCAAACTCTTACCACTGATCAGGACTGCCAGTTAACCAGCCTGATTCCCAGGCGTGATAGTTTGCTCAGACTGATTCTTCAATCTCCCGGTCTCACCCCTGCTCCAAGGAAAGTGGCATGGAACCCACAGGAGTAGCATCGCTGAGCTGCCCAGCCTCAGTCAGGGGGACCAAACCTGGGTAACAAGGAAAACCTCACTGGCCAAGTCCTTCCAGGTATCTGCCCCACTCCCTTAAGATCATCCCCTCACCTACAGCTCCAATTCTTACATCAGAATTCCAGACAAGCTGTTCCTCTCAGGCAGGCTTTTACTGACTCTGGGGCAAGGGATAGTTCCACAGATACCACTGTAGCACAATTCCTTGGTTTCCCCAGGCACCCCCAGGTTACCCCAACCTGGATGAGACAGCTGACAGCTCACTGCTGACCTTTGGTCATGTCAGTCAGGAAACGACAGGTCTGGAAACAGTAATTGGGGTAACATCATGAACTCAATTGATTCAGCTTAATCTGGGCCCCACACTTCCCTGTGATACTTGGAATCCCCTGGCTGGCCAAGCAATATCTGAGTATCTTCTGGTGGTACCATATTGTGACTTTTAGCTCAGAGTACTGCTGAACCAACTGCCTTTCAGCCCCAGGTCCAGGTTTCCAGAATCCCCAGCCAGACACCCCACCCATACTTCAGGTCTGGTGGTGGAGGGTGCACTGTCTCAAGCAGCACAAAGAGCTTTGTTACTTCTTGGGTGAGCTGTTTCTCCCCCCATAAAATACCGTGCAGACGTGATCCCGGAGCTGCTAGACCTAGTAAGGACAGCCCAGATATTCACCAAGCTGGATCTCCTGAGAGCCTACAATCTAGTCAGGATCCGGCCAGGGGACGACCAGCTTACAAAGATGGCACACTTCATTCCCTGCGCACAACTCCCCACCACTGAGGACACTGCCTGTCTCTTCATCTCCCATGTTTTCTGCCTCCATGGCCTCCCAGACACATTACTTCAGACCAGGGACCCCAGTTTATGTCACAGTTTTGGAGAGTGGTATTCCACTTACTAGTGGTGCGTCTCCATACCTCAATCTCCTATCATCTGTAAGACACAGTCAATTAGAAAGAGTGAACGAGGTACTGGAACAGTCCCTATTTCCACCAACATTTGCTCTTCACTGGTTCTATATACAGAATTCGCATAGAATAACATGGGCCATGTCTTGACCTGTATTAGCCTGGTTTTTTGCTAACTACTGTTTTCACTCCCATTTTCATCCTGCTCTTCTCATGGTGCCTGCTGTCCCTGCAGCCTTAGATCTGATACACCACATCCAACAAATCCAAGAGAAGCTAACGCAACATCTTGATGCAGCTAAGAAGGCATGTGCCACCTACAGGAAGGTTTCATTTTCACTCAGACCCACCTGACTGTCTTGTTGCCTCGCCAGACTCTGTTAGCTACCTTGCCATACCTTTCCCTTGGATTAGCTTGCCCAGAAATCGGGCTTCTTGTGCAAACTCTAACTACTGATTGGGACAGCCTTTTGACCTGCCTGACTTCCGGGCATTACAATAATGCTCATGCCATATACATTTTGAATATCATTTATTGTTTATTGTTTTTACAGTGCCCAAGAATCTGACAAGCAGTTAAAGCAAGGTAAGAAATGCTACTAGTAGATCCTTGCCCCTAAGGGCTTATAATTTGGATATTTAGGATGAAATCCTGACCCCACTGAGGTCAATGAGAATTTTTCCATTGACTTAAACAGGGCCAGGACTTCATCCTTACAGTCTATTCATATTATAAATAATTTAATGTCTACAGTATCTCAGTACCAGAGAACTGGGCTAAATACTGTGGAAAGGGACACCAGTGATAAGTTAAATTGCATATATGGGCCAAATACTGCTTCATTTATTCACTTAATTAGTTCCAGTGAAGTCAATGGGACTTACTTGCTTCAATAAAGCAAGCAGGATTTGGCCCTATAGGAGCTGGGAGGATGCTCAGCTAACAGAATGACACAAATATTTGAAGGTTCTGTGAAAAACTAAATATGTAGCAAGAGGCTGATTTAGTATAACTTGAAACTTGTAATTTAGGTGGACAGTAGATACATGCTTTCAAACATTATTTCATCACAGTCACCACCTTTGAAAATAATGCATTTTTTTTCAGAAGCACTTAGTTGCATTTCCAATGTAAGTATGACTTGGCCAAAATGACTGCAAATATCTGCAATTCCTGCATCAAAAGAGGGTGATTTAAGGAGCTAGTCAGATACAGTACTAGAGATACCATGGTGAGATAGGTGTCTTTAGAAATATCCATAATAGAATGAAAGGTTTCAATGAGATTTTCCTTGCTTTAATCGGTTTGAGCTAGACCTTTAGCATTCTCTTATAAATAATAGAAGCTACACACTGCACTTTTATAACATCTTTCATCTGAGGATCTCATAACTTAATTAAGAGGGACACTGTCAAGTTAAAAATCATATATTTTTTATTAAGTAATTTCCTTACCTGTGTTACTAATAACACTTGGGGCTATTAAGCTGAAACTAATTTAATGTTCCACTATTATTATGTTTTGAGGTTGGTTTATTTTTACATGCTGCTTATCTTGGGAAATGAAAATTGGTTTCTCAGCTTTATTTTTGTTTCTAGTAAGTTTCAGTTGGAGATTCTCCTATGCTAGAACAATGTATTTCCTTTGGGGTTGTAAAAACGAAACAACCCTCCCCCCCATTTCTATGTGCATTTAAAAAAATTACACCAAATGTTTCTATTAATATGAGATTTGTAAGGCATTTAACAAAAATAAAGCCTAGATTGTGGTGCAAAGCTACCTAACAATGTGTTCCTGTTAGCCTCAACACCCCCATGAAAAAGGTGAGACTTATTGGTCTTGTAAAGGTTAGTTATAAGCATACAGAAATTTGACTTGTCAGGAGAGAAGGCACATTTAAGAAATGCACTTGGCTCAGTCAAAGTCTGTTCAGAGCTCTAGAAATATCTAGTTAGCTCACAATAAGCATGCACGGAGGCTTATCACAATTATTAATTACCATTATATATATACTAATATTATCTTTCTCAACAGTCACTGCCATACTAGTCACATAATTAGTTAGATTGTAAGTTATGTGGGACAGGGACTGTGTTTTCCTTGGATGTGCACAGAGCCTAGAACATTGTTGGCACTACCAGAATACAAGCAATTAAAATAGTAACAGAAACCATTATAGTACCTATCCTTACAACCTCTACTTACCACGTGGGTAAACTGAGACACAGAGAAGTTAAATA
Source organism: Terrapene triunguis (assembly GCF_002925995.2). Classification (NCBI taxonomy): domain Eukaryota; kingdom Metazoa; phylum Chordata; order Testudines; family Emydidae; genus Terrapene; species Terrapene triunguis. The sequence continues at coordinate 8,537,597 of NW_020664593.1, read as the reverse complement.
ATAAGTCACAGAGCATGTCAATGGTAGAACCAAGAATAGCATCCTAACTACTACTTCACTGACTACTGACTAGATTGCTCTGCATCTCCCTTCCATTTCAGTGTATTTTATATCAAGAACAGGAAAGTATTCTTCCCCTAACACTCCAGGCAGTTGATAAAGCAAAAAACAGTTTTTTTTACTTCAAGCAGCTCTCTTCGCTCAGCCATGAGGTTTCGTCTTTCTCTCCCATTCCCTAGGTTCAACAATCAGCAAAGCAGTGATTTACTTATGTGACTATAGAGCTCCTGCCTCACAAGCAAGGAGGAGTTTTACCTTTTGGTCTGCTTTTTACTGGTCCACTGCTCAGACGATCTCAGGGGATATAATGTCAGCTACTAAACTTTTTAAACAGGTGGCGGTTGAAATGGGAAGCAGGTCATGGAGTCAACAGCAGTGAGTCAGCTCGGCCTGCTGTTTAAAAAGAAAATTGTAATAAGACCGGAAATAATAAATAAAAACCATAAAACATACAGCCAAAAAGAGTCTCAGGAGCTAGTCAGGAGCAACACAAATGCACTAATGGCAACTTTGAAGCATGATGATGCAGCCTGATATTGAAAATAGAATCCGACACAGTCGTGCAGATGAATTCTTTATATGAGAAATGTTAGTTTTCCACAGGCTTCAAATGAAATTCTCTCGGTACTCAACTGCAAACATTTTCTTGCTGCATGTCTAGTGTTTATCAGGGATGAAGAACCCCACAGTTTAGTAGCCCAAGACAACATGAAGTCAGGCCAAGGACAACCTCCTCATAAGAGTCAAAAGATGTGCAGGACATGAAGGATCTGAATCAAGCAAACATGTTATTATTCTGTCTGAAAATGTGCTTTCTTTAATAAATATGTGGGCTATCAAAAGTAGCCTTTGGTTGGCTGACTGGATTTGTATGCTATAAACATATGTGATCATTTATTTGTTTGGTCATTTCTAGCTTACTGTAAAATCACTAGAATAGATCTAAAAGTCTGAAATCAGTCTTTTATTATTCCATATTACATTATCATAGGGGAGTGTCAGTTTCCCACATCTATAAACTTTTTCACATTTTGTACCTGTTCAAGAACCAGAACACAATATGTAAAATCCTACTCTGACACAAACTGACTGTGTGTCACTGGTCAAGTGTTTCAACCTCTTTGTACTCCAGTTTCTTCATTTGTAAAGCACCTGGAATACCTGTTCAGGCAGTGCTTGAGTAGTGCAAAGTCTTATTACTGTTAAGCATATTTATCTTGACCGATCTAGTCAAAGAACTCCTGATAGTTATGGATGAAATGATCTATTTAAAAAATCCTAAGAAATATATAGATTAGTGACAATCATTTGGTGACCTAAAGCATCTGATTGCTTGGATCACAGTATGTATAATTATTTATAATCCTCAAATGGATCCTTTCAATGATCAGTTGTATGTACTGTAACCAGAGAATATAACCTAAAGGATGACATAGTACTTTGCAAGTATATTGTAACATAATTTTTAAATGCCATTCTGAGGAAGTCTGAGGATATTTTGCCTTCTTCATAGGCCACCACTGAAAGCAGAATACTGGATTTAGAGAAATATTAGTTCAATTTAGGATAGTCAATCCTACGGGCCATATTCTGCCCCTAGCTATTGATGTATACTGCCTGGCCACTTAAAGGGAATCCTGCATGAGTATCCACATGGCAGTTTAGAACCTATGTTCCTATATGCTTCTTGTGGACAGGAGCCATCCTTTTGTTCTGTTTGTATAGTGCCTAACACAATGGGGTCCTGGTCCATGACTAGGGCTCTTAGTCGCTACTATGATATAAATAATAAATAAGTAAATAACAATAACAACAACAATAATAATAATTAAAGAGGGTGTTATTTTTAAATTTAAAAAGCAACTCCTATGCCAACTCAAAAATACTACTGAAACGAGCACAGAAAAAGGCACTAATAGCTGATATAACTTACAGGTAACACTCAAGCAGTAACATTTTTGCTCCAATTACTGAGGGAAAAATCCATAGCTACATGCACCTGTTTACAAAAGTGTTTTACACAGACTCTGAAGTCTGATATCCTTATCTCAGGGATAGCCTTAACACACAGTGGAGATGCTCATTACATAGTATCCTATATTGCCACAAAGATTAGCCACAACACAGTTTTTACCCAATGTCCTCATTCCTTTCAACATGAAGGCCAGGATTTTCAAAATGACTATTATCCTGAAATAATCCTGTTAGGCCACTGCACGGTGACATTTATTATGTGTGTCCAGTTTAAACAGATGGAGCAAAATATAAGTAGATGATGTTACTTTGTAGAGTTGAAAGCTCATAATGCTTCAAGAAAATACCCAGTTCCACAGTACATACTAAGAAATACAGTAAACAAAATGGTACTCTATGGGTTGGCTACTGAGAGAATAAAGGAATGGTTTCTGTTCCACATCACTCTCTCCCTTGCCCATTCTTTCTCATGCTTGTTCATTCTCTAATTCACCCACACATTGGCTCACTTATTTTTTCCTGTATGCTCTCAATCACTCTTACATTCATTCATTCTCTCCTTCCATCACCCAGGCACCCATTCATTTGTTATAACACGGTCATTCTCTCTCTCTCACCCAACCACACTCACCTTCACCCAAACAAATACACAGAGTCCGGGCGGGCCTCACTCACTCTCATCCATCAGTCAACTTCCCCGTGGGCTCGGAGGAGGGGGTAGTCACAGGAACTCACTGCAGGCACTAGTGAAAGCTGGGGTCCAGAATATCAGAAAGAGCTGCTCCTTCAGCAGATGAGAGGGCAAAGGGGAGAAGACAGGGCCCTGTTCTTGTAGGAGTTGACTAGCAGAGGAGAGAGCACACTCCAAAGTGAAAGGGCCTCTCCTGTGTGGAAGAGAGAGCGAGCAAAAGGAGCACAGAAGAGGTTCTAGCTCCCCAGGAGGAGTCACTCCTGTGGCATCTGGGGATGAGGAAGTCCAGGGAGTGCGTCAGGCTCTTTGCACCAGAGAATCAGGCTCTGGGAGCAGTACCTGTGGGACAGCCAGAGAGCATGTTACTATACATCAGGTCAGCATACCCTGTTTCCCCGAAAGTAAGACATCCCCCGAAAATAAGACCTACTTCCAGTTTTGCCTCTCGCTGTAATATAAGGCATCCCCCCGAAAATAAGACCTCCCCGATAATAAGGCCACCCCGAAGCTCCAGGAAAAATAAGACCTCCCCTGAAAATAAGACCTAGCGCATCTTTGGGAGCAAAAATTAATATAAGACACTGTCTTATTTTCGGGGAAACAGGGTAGTTGTGTCCTAGGGAAGGAGAAACAAGTACTCTGGCTATGTAGAGCAACACAGATCGGACCTACTGACTGGGGAGCACACTACCACCCTGGTAAGTGTCACTCTCCTGCCCAGGACTGGAACAAATACTTATGATGTCCAATTCTGGCAAGAAACCTGATCTGGATTCTGTTCCTGGCTCTGCCCTTAACTATCCACGTGACTTTGGGCAAGTCACTTCACCTCTCCATCTCCCAATTTCGCCATCTGTAAAGGGGGATTATACTAGTTTAGTACCTCCTGTGTGGAAGGCTTCATTCATTAAATGCTATAAAGTGCTCTGATATCCTCCAAAGCCTGGTGTTATGTAAGTGCAAATTATTATTCTAGTTCTCAGTATGTCCAAAGCTATTTCAGGTATTACCAAAAGGCTTCACTGTAACACATTAAATTGCCATCATACTGAAAAATAATTAACAATCTACATTTTTGGGGTCCATTATTTGAACTATTTCACTGATTAGTGAATTACCCAGAATCTTCAAGCTGTCAAGGGAGAAAGTAGAAAACATTACAAAGCAGTACCTAGAAAGGACTGTCTGAAAAAACAGACTAAGAAAGAGAATGGGTTCATTACAGCAAAACAGCAGGTAAAAGTCAAAGTAATCAGATGTACTGGACAAAAGATGTTGCTAGTGATACTGTATAAAGATGATCAAAAGGGATTGTATCTTGTAATCAATGGACTGATCCAAAACAACCAACAAAGTAAAAGGCTATTAAGAACGGTATATACCGTCCCCAAGAGAAGGCATAACACACTGTGGCTGTACTAATTTTTATTTCAAATACCACCATACAAAACAAGATCTGATGTATGTGAGAGAAACAGCCTGAAGTGGTCTGAGCCCAGGGCTGGGAGGCAGGGAGTTCCAGTCCTGTCACCAACGCTGCCCAACTGTGGCTTTAGACAAATCACTTTCTGTCTCTGTATCTCTGGGGATAACAACATTTATTAGTACCAGACCCGAATGATAACACTGCTTATGAACATCCCTAAATCTTGGAGAAATTTGGATCCAGATCCAAATTGTTGGCTGACCCCATGATGGACTGGACTGAAACTCTGTATCCAAATAAACCTCACGCTAGAGTGCACAATTGTGTATAAACTTTGTGGACCACTTACTTTCCTATCAGGGAGCTTTAGTTAGTTAATATCTGCAAAGTGCTTTGAAGATGAAAAAAACTCTGTAAAAAGTCCCAATTATTATGCATGGAAGAAACGTCCAGCACACACATTTAAACTATAAAGGAAGTGAGCTATGCTGGTTAAGGAATTTGGAGCCAGATCAACAGCTCTAGGGAAATCAGTTCAGCTATGCCAATTTACACAGGTGAAGGTCTGGCCCTCAAGGTGCAACTGGAAATATTTGAGGAGCACAAGCTGTATTCTTTGTGCACATCTATGGGAGTGGGGTGTCATTGAAAGAATCTCTCCTGGCCCTGCCACTAGCAATTCCTTACAATCCCAAAGCTGCAGAACCTTGTCCTCTTTTCCACATTTTGTTCCTGACTGTCAGCACTCAGGGACAAACCCACATCCAATACAGTAGGCTTCCAGACACTGAGGAATTTCTTGCCCTGGCATCACATGCCCAGCTGTACTCATCAAAGAGGAAAAACTGACAGCATTGTCTGAAAGACACAGCTTGGGATAATTGCTCATTGTAGCTCCCCTGTCAATGAATATTATCATATTCTTTTCACAGATAAGGTTACTGCACCTTTTCATATTCCTTCATGCTCAGCCACATGGTAGATTTCTCTTTCTTTACTGAAGTGGTTCAAATGTAGCATAATGTGAGGGCCTGGTTTTAAAATCCTGAGGATCTCCATATACACAGCTGCGTTCATTGCTGTTTTATACAGTCTAGTTGTGACAAGGTGGGGCAATGGAAACAACACACACACACACACACACATATGTATTTACATGCACAAGTACATAAATGGCTTGGAATGGATGTTTATCATTACTATGTTACAATTATATCATCATTTTATAAATCTAATAAGATCATCAATCTTATAATACAAATTATCTAAGTAGTATAAATACTATATTCTATATTTTAAATGCTTTAATGGACAAAACCAACATATCATCCAACACGTAGCCTAACAACTGAGCCAACAGGCCTTTGGCCAATGGGAAGTTACAAGGAAAAGTTGTGTAGTAACTTGGGGTCCGCAGAAACAATAATTAGTGGATATTCAACAGACCCCAAGAGGAGGGAAGAAGTATTTCCTAGCACGGGTCCAAGTTTCTATCTTGTACTCATTCACTTGACTCATCATATTGAGTCCCTATGCCTATTTTAGCTAATAATATGGGCCCCATAACTGTACTATCTGAGCAGCTCACAGTCTTTAATGTATTTACCCTCACAACGATCCTGTGAGGTAGGGAAGTGCTATCATCCCCATTTTGCAGATGGGGAACTGAATCCAGAACTCAAGTCTCAGGCTAGTGCCCTAACTACTGGCCCTTCCTTCCTTTCTCTCAGGTATGCTATCCCAATTCTTTCAAAGCTTTGTGGTTGAAATCCAGGTCCTGTTGAGGTCAATTACAAAACTCCCACTGACTTCAGTAGGGCCTGGATTTCACCCCTGATGATTATCTCTAACATTGTTTGTTGTTTCCATTCTACATTTCCCTCCAGAGGCAATAGAATTGAAAGTGGTATGTGGGGTTTGTTTTTTGGAAATTATCATTTTCTTTACAAGGCTAGCTGAGCTACACAACACTGGCCAGCAGGAAAGAATGCAAAGAAAAAGAATCTGATGCTGTTACCGACCACAGTATTGCGCTGAAAATAGTTAAATCTAAAGACAAAACTGAAAGCATTTTGTTTCCATTTCTTACTGCTATGGGGTAAGTCGTTATTGTTATTCTGATGTGAGGAAACAACATTTTGCACTGCCTGTTGCACTTTCATGGTGGTCTCTCTCTGAACCATACTCCACCCTCAGAAGTGTACATGCTGCTCCCAATATCTGTGGGATCAGTCTGTGTTGATCTCTTGCCTTTATATTTTTAATGGAAACTTATATTAATAAAAATAAATTAACCTATGAATTTTAATGTCAACTCAGGGTTGGCTCCACACCAGTCCTGGTTTTGTCCTGCTTACTTTGAAACAGAGATGGGTTAAAAGCAGACCCAGACCCAATTAACCAGTCTGACAGAGTGTGACTGTGATGTGAGATAGGTGCCTCTAACAGTGTTGAAAATCTAAATAAATAATGGAATGCTTAGGTGCTACCAACAATAAAGTTGGTAATTCAGTAGGTGTCACTCTTCTTCTGAGTCACTAAAGAACCAATGCCCATAGTCCACTGCTCTAATCACTAGTCCAAACAGGCTTCTCCCACCTCACTGTTTAGACATAGGTGGTTGCATATAGATCCATAGATATAGATTAGATGTACATACATAGATATAGACATATTGGTCTAAATTTTCAAAAGTAACTAGCTATTTTAGGTGACCAAGATACACCTTAAAGGGACCTCACTGTGTCTTTAGTTGGGCACCCAAAAACTGAGACACAAAAAAATCACTAGCCACCTTTGGAAATGTAAACTAATACATATACAAAGGACTCACATATACATTACATATATCTAGTGCAATAGTTGCCTTTTTCCTATCCATTTTGTATATTGTGAATTGAACCCATTAAAAATGAGACAAATTAAAATACATGCACACATACAGAAAATGACGAGGCCCTTTCTAGAATGAAAAGAAAATTAAGAGTTGCATAAACAACAACTCAGGATGTGACGGGGCAGCTGGAGAACCACGCTGGGGGACAGAACTTCTAAGTGAATCCATACACAGTAAACTGTCTCCCCTGACAATCTGTTGTTCTTCAAAGAGAATAATGATTCTAGAGATGAGTTTGCATTTGTCTTTGGATATCACAGTAAATGCTAAGAAAGCAACTGAGAATTATTATTTCCTCTGTGCAGGGAGGATTTAGCTAGAATCTTTACATTCTTGGGATCTGGGCCCAGCAATCTCAGGGGTTAATATGGACCAGTAGCAAGTCAATGAGACACCCTGTATCTATCCAGGGATTCAGAGGGATTCAGGGGTCTGTGGAAGGAAGATCAAGGAATCCAGGGCTGCAAGGGCCCAGTTATACCCTTGAGACACAGGGCCATTAGGAGTGGAGAAAGTAAGTGGACGGCTTGAAAAGTGGTGGCCGGAGGCATTTTGCTTGCCAAGACAAAGAGTACATATAGTGCCTCCATGGGCGCAGTGCAGAATGTACTCAATGGAGGTCCTTGCTACATCTTTGAAAAAGCTCTGAGCTGGATTGTAGCTGGCATGGACCATATCCAAGTGTACACCCCATCCAGATGTTCTCTGCCCTGGAGGACTCATCATGGCAGGCAGCATTAGTTGCCCCCATGTGCTCAAGAGCACCAACTGCCATATTATGGGCAAAACACACCCTCTCTCTCCCCACAAAAGCATTCATGCAGGGGTGAACATAATCTGGGCCTCAATCTAAAATCCAAGCCAACCTCTGCGAAAGTAGATGCTTTTCCAACAAGCCTGACCACTGTAGAAAATCAGCCTTGTTTTCATCAACAAAAGGAGAAATTGCTTGTACGAGTATTGGGATTTGGTGATGTCTTTCACAGTCTGGGCTGCAGTTTGTCCTCTTGCTCCCTGTTGGTTTGCAGTCATTGCTTAGTCTCTGGTGTTCGGGGTTGCAAGAGATGACAAGAGATTAATTTCATTTTATCATCTGTCTGGCCTTGCTGTTTGATTTTGTTTATGATGGTAAGATAATGTGTTACAGACAGAATTGGAGTATGTCCTTGTACTTGCCATAGAGGGGACACAGTCCAGAACAGATCACTTCAGATGTGCAGGAGGAGGCATGCACTCTCCCTTCCAGTGGACGTTGATACTGTTTGAAAGAAGACAGGTGGGACTGACACTTAGGACAGAAGAATCCCATGCACTGCTACAGACTAGGGACCGAATGGCTAGGCAGCAATTCTGCAGAAAAGGACCTAGGGGTTACAATGGACGAGAAGCTGGATATGAGTGAACAGTGTGCCCTTGTTGCCAAGAAGGCTAACGGCATTTTGGGCTGTATAAGCAGGGGCATTGCCAGCAGATCGAGGGACGTGACCATTCCCCTCTATTTGGCATTAGTGAGGCCTCATCTGGAGTACTGTGTCCAGTTTTGGGCCCCACACTAGAAGAAGGATGTGGAAAAATTGGAAGGAGTCCAGCAGAGGGCAACAAAAATGATTAGGGGGCTGGAGCACATGACTTATGAGGAGAGGCAGAGGGAACTGGGATTGTTTAGTCTGCAGAAGAGAAGAATGAGGGGGGATTTGATAGCTGCTTTCAACTACCTGAAAGGGGGTTCCAAAGAGGATGGATCTAGACTGTTCTCAGTAGTACCAGATGTCAGAACAAGGAGTAATGGTCTCAAGTTTCAGTGGGGGAGGTTTAGGTTGGATATTAGGAAAAACTTTTTCACTAGGACGGTGGTGCACTGGAATGGGTTACCTAGGGAGGTGGTGGAATCTCCTTCCTTAGAGGTTTTTAAGGTCAGGCTTGACAAAGCCCTGGCTGGGATGATTTAGTTGGGGATTGGTCCTGCTTTGAGCAGGGGGTTGGACTAGATGACCTCCTGAGGTCCCTTCCAACCCTGATATTCTATGATTCTATGACACATAAAGGTGTTAAAACGAGTACACAGCAGCTGGCATGGCAAAGATCACACCCAATCTCACACACAACAGGATAGGCAGGGCCCATCCCACCTCCCTTGAGGAGCCTCGACTGCTGCTTTGGAACACTAGATTCACATTTCTATTCCACCCTTTGTTTGTGTTTTTTTACTTGCTTAGCTCTATGGCATGTTTGAATGTCTCTGGGTAGCCACACAAGGTCTGAAAGAGACCTGGGATTATGTGGTGAAAGCATCACAATATTAAAAAGAAAGTGCGCAGAAAAAACAGACACAGGAAGATGCGATGATGTAGAATCTCCTGAGCTCATGATCCTGCTGTACCACACGGAGCAGAAACTGTCTCAGTTGGGGGTGGGGGAGTATTATTAAAAACCCTAACATTCAGAACAGGTCCCTCTTAGTGTCTTGCTCCCAAGAGCAAGATGGCACAGAAATTCAGTCTTGGCAGGACACTGATTTCTGATGTTGTCAAATTAAAAACTTCTAATGGCATTTTGAATGGAAAAATCTCAGAGTGTTTTCTTTATTGAAACACCCAGTTCCAAGTCTTGAATTATTAGGTTAAGCTCCGTCAGCAGCGAGACCAATATAAATGCTTTTCATACCATCTGTCTTGACAATAAATAAATAAATAAAGGAAAAGGAAGAAGAGAAAATGGTTGGGTTCCAAACTCTCCAATTTCAACCTGTTTCCCCTTGGTACAAAGCTGAGAATTCAGGCCCTAAGAACATAAAATTATACATTTGATTAATTTTTTCTTTTGTATCTTTTCTCAAATCCTTACAGAACATTCACATCACCCAGTGTTCCAAGATCTGAATTTTTTATATTTTAAAATGGGGGAAAGCAGCTTAAAATAAGTGAATCAGCAGCCAAATGATTTTCTCTCTCTCATGCACTGAGAAGTGCTTGTAACAGTATATGCACTTTATATTTGCTGCTTATGAGGCTTAACGTAATTATCCAGGGCTCCCATTTTCTACTGAAAAACAAATGAGGGTGGTGCACAGGAGTTTGGGGTACTAAGGAGGCAGCACACCCGGTCTGTTGTGGAGGAGGGAGGACAGTGCATCACGGAGGTCATCACTAACCCTGTGGGCCAATTAAGGAGTGGCTCTGAGAGAACCCAAAGGCATTCCTTTCTGATGGTGGGGTCAGGGAAGGTTGGTGGGAAAAAATAAAGGGGACTCCTCGAGAAGGACATGGAGAAGCTTTCCTCACCACCATAACAGAAAGGAAGGTAAACAAAAGCACCTAGAGTTATACCAGTAAAGAAGAGAGATGGGCCTTAACTAAAAATATTTGGCAACCAAATACTCCTTAAGTTTGTGGTGTTTTAAATGAGGATCTGGATCAGGATTTTATGGCTTGAGCTATCTTCAATAATGAATGCCCCAAAGCCCTGTGCTCTGTGTGCTGTCTTCCCATTCTAAACACCCTTGGGAGCCTTGAGATTTCTGACTATGTTCTTCCTCTTTCCTGGCCGTGACTGAGAGAATCTTCCATCTCAGATCACAGACTTGGAATCTAAGAGGTCCTGGAGGGTTTGCAGATTCATAATATTGTACTGTAACTTTAAAAAAAACCCCTAGTTTTGAACTTTTTTGGCACCCTCGATGGTTTGTAATATAATCTTAGACGCTGAAAATAGCATTTCTTCCTGAACAGATTTGTCCTTTTCTCTATGGTAGACACCTTTTCCTCCCCTATGCCCAGGGAGCTGAAATTAACATGCCTTTCTCTGTTCATAAATCAGTCACCTTTGTCTGCTTCCCCACCACTTCCCTGCTCCCCCCTGCAACACTGATGAAGGGAGAGAGTTAAACAACATAAATGTTGTTTGATCCCTGCCTTCTGGCCAATCCCCCCTTCTATGCACATCACCTTCCCCACCCGCTGGCTACGTTGAACTCCCTCTGGATGGATCCGCATGTCTACCCTCCAAACTTAAAGTGACACGGGAGTGATTTTCCTTAAGAAAAAATGCAGTATAAAAAGTGTGGGTGGGAAATATGCAGCGTAATGGAACTGAAATCCCATAAGGGAAATCAACACAGGCAGCCGCTGATACACTATTTACTTGGATAAACCATTCATTTTTCTCCTGGGCATGATGACATGAGGTATCACCTACCCAGGATGGCAAGTGCAAATATAAATAAATAATAAATAAATAAATCTATCTGAGGAAGATTTCTAGCTGTACTGTTTTTTTGTACAGGACTAAGTTTCAGTTAAACTTAATCCTTGCTGTCTTCTGTCTCTCCAACAGCAGAAACATCTGGTCGGTTTTAGATTCCCCTTGGATTCCCAACTTCAAAGGGAGTTATAAAGAATAACAAATACATGTACTGGCACTGAAAAAAAATTAGAGCAGCAGGAGAGAATGGTAAAATTGTCCTTATTTGACTGCTAGTGACAGGCGCCACAGGCAGAATTGTGAGAAAAAGTCTTAGAGGCTAAGGCAAATCAGCAGTTTTTTGGTGACTGGTTCTCTTTAGTAATGGCACACAAAATCCATGGGCTCTCCATGCCAGGGGGAGGCACACATTTTCAAAGGAAGATGCATGCAGAGGCAGGTACAGAGCACAGGCTTCACATAAGACATGGTCTAAATACTAGACTAGGAGCCAGGAACTCCTGCATTCTATTTTCAGCTCTTCAACTGTTCTGTGTGCATCATTGGGCCGCATTTTGGCTCTCAAAGATAGTGGGGCACTGGGGAGAGTGACTGTGCCCTCTTCCCCACTCCATTCATGCAGGACCAACCATAATTTGTTCCTTACCCTAATCTGTAACCTTTCCTCCGCTACCTCCATTCACAATGAATCCACAGAATCCACATTTCAGAGATGTTCAGCTAATAAAGTCCAGTGATTACTGAATTTAGAGAGACTGATCGACTTGGGATACTTCTGGCGCAGATTAAAAAAAAAGGCTACAAACACCACCAAATCATTTGTTGCAAATTATTTGCCCAGCTCTACCTATAGTTGCCACCATGACATTTTGTTATGACATTATTTCACCTTGTTATGTCACAAAGTCAACAACCTCATATTGTTTCAGCGGCAAAGGTATTTCGGGATCTTTTTTTAGATCTATGACAGTGTGGCCAAAATCAAGATTCCCCTAAGAAAAATGATGATCTTACATTTATAGAAAACCTTTCAACCTAAAGAATCCTAAATACATTTACAAACTGAGGGCCCAGTCCGGCAAGTGACTCTGCATTGGAGGCTGCCTGTTTCCTTGCAGATCCCCATTGAATTTAATGGGACTCTGTACAAGAGCAGGGACCTGCCTGCTTGTGCACAAATGGCAGGATCAGGGCCTTACACTAACATACAAAACTACTGAATACAAGAGATCACAGCAGCTATCTCTGAAATGCAGTCACCTATGGGGTGGAAGGCAGCAGCTTTTTAACCTCAACACTACAAAACAGCAACACTACAACGTAGTTTAGGACATGAAGTAAAGAAGGATCCCAGATCAACCTGAAACTACCGGGGAAGCAGAAATGAGCCAAATCTATCACTGGTGTAGCCCCAACAGGAGATACAACAAGATAAGCGTGGCCCGTTATAATCACCTGGATTTTGTCCAGCTCACTGTTTCTAAGACCCACACTCTTTTGAAAAGTGGAGTGGGAAATTTAATGACAATGGTCACAAATGATCGGGCTCTTGCTTTTACGTCTCCTGTGAAAGATGATGCCTTCAGCAGCACTGTGACCCCTAGAACACTGATCCAACATTGACTCAGAGGGAAGAGTGCTGCCTAATGATTGACTTCTTACTTTCTCTGTTGTTAGCCACCAACTAAGAGCTGAATGTAGGTTACCTTTGGCACAACACTTAACAACCTCAACTGCCCAGCAATGTGGCCTACCTGGTGGCTTGAGGAGAGTAAGAAAGGATGCAAAATAAGATGGAGGAATCCTCAGCGCTCCAGCAAGGGTATGGAGAACTCCAGACCAGGGAGGAATTTCCCAAAGCAACACATGATATGTGATAACATCAGAAGGGCCATATCTTTATTAGCAGCCAGAGCAGCACAGACTAAGGAGACTATGGGTTGAGACAGTGGGCAGCATAAGCTGTGTAAGTCAGTCTGGGAGCTAGAGAGCCAGAGGGTACCACAGGGTCTGTCTGTCTTCAGCAGCCTGAATGCACAATCCCCATTACAGACTTGATCCAAAGCCCACTGAAGTCAAGGGGTGGTATTGCTCTATATGCATTGCAGCTTACCTGTCTCTTTTCTACTACAAGACACACAGCATATGGCAAAAGACATTTAATTAAAAATCATATGAAGTCACATTACATGAATATATCCACTGGAACACTCACCCCTCCAGACTGCAGAGATGGCCTTTGCTTTCTGCAGAAAGATTGATAATAGAACCTGGGGTTGAGGCCCAGAGAGATGTGATAGCATTCATCTATTACAAATATAACAGGTGAAAAGAAAGAAACAGAGAGAAAGAGATTTCTCACTGTTTATACCAGACAGCCAGGCAAGATCTACAGATGCTTTCTGTTTGCTTGGGATATTTTATTGCTTATATTATTACCATTTTCATGTGCTCTGCTCTACCAGCATGCAGAAACATTTTTGACCGTGTCCACATTGTAAACTATTATTTTATTTATTTATTTTTACAGCTTTGAAGTGGGGGAGCTTTTATTTTATTTTTTTAAGGTCTAAACACATCACTATTCCAGTATTCACTTTCGAGGCCGATGGAAAATCTATTCTTCAGATTAAATCAACCTTCTTAACAATAAATTCACTTTATACTGATACAGCGTGTTACATGCTTAGTCACATCCCAAATTTCTTTTGAAAACAGGAGACACCTGTTGGACAGAGCATCAATTCTGACTATATTGTCACAAGCCTGTAACTCTAAAGCACTGAAACTGCACAGCATCATTTCTAGAGCATCTTTTTGATTAACAAAGGCTTTTTTTTTTCTATTTAACAAAGTAAGAAGCAAGGTCTGAAAAACAGAACCATAAAGCAGGTAGTTTAATGAAGGCAAAACCCTCTCCTTTTGGATTTGCATTTTTATGAGAGATGGGCCCAAATTACAAACTAAGTCTGCAAACATAAATTTCCCCTAAATTGGGGGGAGGAGGTGCTAAGATCTGGAGTTTTGGATCATTCCCCTCTGTAATTTATGTAGACCTACATTCTGACACTTTTATTCTTATTAAGAAGAACCTTATTGTACCAGCTAAATGTAGGAAAACTGAATGTGACTAACCAAATTGGAATTGTGCATGACATCACGGTTAATGCTCCAGTTCTTGCAAAAAGTGTCCTCAGAACTTAGAATGAGATGTAGTTATGAATCTTATGTCTTATCTGAAATGGCACCTGTAGTGTAGCACTCCCCAGCAATCTGCTCTGGCGCCAAGTCAGTATTTATTCAGGAAGGAAAGCATCCCTAATAGTCACAGATACCACTCCTTAATTCACCTGGGCTTTCCATGGAGGTCTCCCATTCAATTACTGGTCCAGTCCCAATCCTGGTTAACCTGGGTTTTGACAAGATTACTGCCTGATGTGGTATAGCTGTAGCCGTACCGTTGTCTCAGGACTCACAGAGTTGTCAGATGGGCTTTACTACTCAGACACATCAGGCTTGTACAAGCAAAGAGAAAAAAAGATATGTAGTATACTGAGGAGAAAAGATGTGAGGTTCTGGGTGCTGGATACAGTCAGGAGAGGCTGACTACAACAAGCATGGACTCCTCCATTAAGGGTCTCTTTTACCAACAGCTCAGACTATGACAAACTCAAGTGTATGCACAACACTCTATTCAGCTTGCTTACACTCACTTTCATAATACAGGTATGGCCCAACACCTTTAACACTGAAGATATTTGGATTCAGCTCTGGGTACAAACTTTGCAGATTTTGCCCAGGCCTAACCCATTGCACAAGTAAGGAGGCCAGAGCAGCTGAAATGCTCAAACAGATTTGCCCAGTTCACTGGCTAGATGACTATAAGAACAGAGACTCAGATCATTTGGTGGAGGGGAACTAAGTGTAGTTATTCCAAGACAAATTCTGAGTAAGTGTAATGGAGATGGTGAGTCCTGTTAAAAGAAGATCTTAAATTACCCCAAGAAGACACGTCCATCATTTTATATACATACATAGAAAGTGAGGTCAACAGTATCATTCCTTTGAAAGATATGAATACATTCGGGGTTCATGAATGTAAATAACAACAACTCAATATGCAGTACGTTCATACACAGTCTAAGGGTTCTCCACACCCTACCTAAGCTTTATCAGTGTGTCTCAATTCTGACTGGCTGCAATATATCCTGCTATCATACTCCTGGATCCCCAGATACCTCTGACCGTGTTCTTCAATCCTACTTTGCAGCATCCTTAATATTCCAATTCTGGGCCCCCAAACAGCTCTTCCAAAGTCCCATCCAGAAGTGTGCAGGAAACAGAATTTCCATTTCTCCGGAACCTTCGCTGTTTCTAAAGTGGTTTTTGTTCCAAATCAGAATGAAATATCAAATTTCAAAATTTCCCACAAAATAAATATTTAAAAAAATTGTTGTGGGTCAATCAAAATGTTTTGTTTTGTTAAAATCATTTCATTGTTACTTATAATTAAATATATTTTGAGATAAAAAGTCGCCTTGCAACAAAAAAATCAAAAAATTTCATTCTAAAAACGTTAAAATACTTCGTTTCAGGTTTTTTCTCCAGAGTGAAATGTAATCATAATCAATATGTTCCTACAGTGTTGCGATTTTGACAAAACTGCATTTTCTAGCTGAAAAACATTTTGTATGGATTTTTTCAACCAGCTCTCATCCTGATCTTCAGTATCTCTTGCTAGCCTACCCTGGTTCCTCACATACAATAGCTCTATCGTTCTGCTAATGCACCAGTGACAATTGGCGGGGTGCTCTGTAATAATTATCAACAGTGCAACTGGATCTCTGACTAGTGTGGTAGGTCTAGACCAATGGCTCTCAACCTTTCCAGATGACTGTTCCCCTTTTAGGAATCTGATTTGGCTTGTGTACCCCCAAGTTTGACCTCACTTCAAAACTACTTGTTTACAAAGTCAGACATAAAAATACAAAGTGGCACAGCACACTGTTACTGAAAAATTGCTTACTTTCTCATTTTTACCATATAATTATAAAATAAATCGATTGGAATATAAATATTGTACTTACATTTCTATGTACAGTATATAGAGCAGTATAAACAAGTCATTGTCTGTATGAAATTTTAGTTTGTACTGACTTCGCTAGAGCTTTTTATGTAGTTTGTTGCAAAACTAGGCAAATATCTAGATGAGTTGATGTACCCCCTGGAAGACCACTGCGTACCCCCAGGGGTATACATATACCTGGTTGAGAACCCCTCTAGACCATATAGGGGGTTGATAGTAAAGCCTACCCACCTAGGGAAAGAGGGAGGAGGCCCTCACCTCACATCTTACATAACAGTTAGGAGGCATTGCCAGAGCAAGTACTCTTAGTGGCTCTAGCCATTTTGAGGAGCACCCAAAACAAGTCTGAACAGAAGAGAGAACCAGACTGGGAACCACACAGGAGGATGTGGGCTGGTCAGGAGAATGTATATCTCTGTTTGTTCCTGCAACTTAAGAAGAAAGACTGTCTAACTTAGCTGGTAGTGAAGCACAAGATTAAATATGCGTATAGACTGGTGTTTTAAAATTCCTTTTTCGCCAATACTCTGTTCCAACTAAGTAAAAATACTTTGTTTTAAGATGGCTGTTGGTAACTGATCACAGGTTTCCAAAAGGATAAAATTAGTAGAGTCATAGATTCCAAGGCCAGAAAGGACCACTGTCATCATCTAGTCTTCTCTTCCCCAACCAATTGGGGATGAAGTAGAAGAAGGGGACCAGTGTAAAGGCTGCCTCCTCCCCCATAGCAGGTCAGACACCAGGAGAGCTCAGCAGTGAAAGGCGGCTTGCTGAGGACCCCCAGGGGAGCAACCAGAATCTTCCTAAGGAGGAGACCCAGAGCTCTCATTACACCCAGCCTCAAGCTCTCTCCCCTGCATTCTCCCCCTGCACCCAGCTCTACATACACTCACCTCTTACTGCCCCATGCCTAGCCCTGCATGCTTCCCCGCACGCTGACCACCTGCACGCAGCCCTGCAGTGTCCCCACTCAACTCCCAGCTCTGAGCTCTACCCAGAGAGGCCATCCCCACAGGGGCCAGGCAGTTCTGGGAGACCCAGTCCCATCCGCCTTTTGCATCTCCGCTTCCCCAGAAAGCACCTAAATCCCAGTTCCAATCCTCCCATGTCCAGGGGATTCCCAGTGCCACCTGCTCTGCTATTCCTCAGGGGTTAGGGGTGCCCAGTGCCCATGGGCATCTGAAAGACTGGAAGTATGTGTGTGGGGGGGGGAGAGGGGTGCGTGTGACCAGGCACACAGGCTCAGAGCACCACTCAAATTTGGCCCAGCCACCCCTCTGTCATGATGGAGGGGCAGCTGGGCCAAATTTCCACCCCCAGCCAGGGGCCAAGAGCGATCAAGCTGTGGAGACACCTGTTTAAGGAGAGAATGAGGGACTAATTGATACAGCCAAGTTCCAAAGATATCTGCGGCCCCCTGCTTAAGGAAGGACTGAAAAGGAGTAATCCAGAGAAGGACCTGGGATGGGTTCCAGAAAAAGAGGCTGTTTCCTGATGGGGAGCCAGAGACTGCCAGCTGGATTGAGCCCAAGACAAGGAATGCCCCTCCGTGTATCTAAGGTCCTATTTATGCTTATGTCTGTTGTTAATAAATGAGACCCTTGGAAGGGGGAGCTCTTTGATAAAAAGATCTGTTTGGGACTTGTTTATAACCTGGGTGAAGGGAAACTGAGGCAGGGCTCATCTGCAGTACCATGCTTAATTGAAAGGGGGCATGCCAGGGTGACCTCCACCCCACCATATCCACCCACAGACAAGTAAGGGCAAGAGACCTAACAACTGAGGGGGTGCATTCAGAGAGACCAAAAAGCAGGCTGAAATGCAGCTAGCCTGTAACTATGACAGCATCTCAGTCCCCATCATCGGCTCCTCCGTTAGTCCAGTCTTCAGACTCTCACGAGAAGTGGTTGCTTCCTGTGTCACTCTGTGAAGAGCTTTTTATAACGTGGATAAAATCTCATTAGACACCAAATTAATTTTACTTCTGACCAAAGTGAGTTTATGAATCCAACCCCCTTGGACTGAACATCTAAGGTATTAAACAACTGTGCCGATTAGTTCTCCGTGAGAACACTATTTCTAACTTGTACTTGGACCTACTGATCTGTAGGATGCCACCCTCTGTGTAACAGAGTCTGTGAACTTCTAGTGAAGAACTGTAGTGAAAAGAAATATCATCACTGTGTTTATGTAAAAGTCTTAGAGCTGCGCAGGGGAAGGTTTCGGGGGTGTGTGTGACAGACGGATGGTGGAGATTGACAAAAAAAATGTATGGTGTATCTTTACAAACAAATTATCACCACATGAAATAAACTCAGACTTATTCAAAAGGTCCTAGTGGACTAGCATGTCCATTTAAGAAAAAACACCACCACAATGGGCATTAATTGGCTCCTTTTCCAGCAGAGACGCTAAGGATTGACTGATTCATGGAAACTGAACACTCCTCTCACATCTATGGCTTGTCTTCACCGCAGTGTTAGCTTTAGGTATAACTCAAATATACCCCTCACCCAGCTCCCATGCACTCACAAAAATCTCAAGCTCAAGTTAAGAGGTGCTTTAAACTCAAGCTACCTGATCAGTCAGGGTGTGTGGGTAGAAGTTGGAGCATGCAGTGGTGACCCAGCTACTCTGTGATGCTAATAGAAACACTGTGCCTCTTGAGGGTTATGTTGCAGAGCAACCACTCTCACTTGAGTGAAGCTAACGTGCAAGGAGCTAACTTGAGTGTAGATGACTCAAGTTAACATTACAGTGAAGACAAGCCTGAGATGTCTCCTTGGTTGCTCTATAAGGGTCCCTGCTATAGCTGTACATACGCAGTCTCCAGGGCTACAACAGCAGCATCTTTAACCAGTAGTAAATGTACCCACAGGCAAATCCTGCCTCCTCCTCCTTGAGCATGAATGGCCCTTTCCCCATGACTAATGTGACCTACTCCATGAAACATGAAGAGGCAGAGTTTGGAGAGGCCATGCAGGCACACACACATCTTACATACCACAGATCTCAACTCCATGGAAGTAGTCTGCTCACTGCGGTTCAAAGAGGGATTTGGCAGAAGGGCAAGTATATCTTTGGCTACAATGATCCATCACCCATTTCCCCCTAAGTCAGACTAAAGAGGCATAGACAGACACCTCAGAAGCTTATTCAGCAATGAATGCTAAATGGTGGACTCCTCTCCACCTCAGTCTCGGAAAAGCTGCCCAGGCCAGCTGCTGGGTTGTCCTTTGTAGCCAGGGTTTGAGCTAAAGCATGGCTACAAAACACGGCAAGCATCAACACAGTCCAAATACAGATTCACCCCTCTAGCGTTACCCGAAGAGTGTAGCTTTGGCCATCATGTAACTATAAGTGGATGCGTCATTATAAAACTGCATGTGCAGCAGGGTTTTAATGACTTGTTTCTCTAGCTGCTCATGGGTTTTTCTTGCTTGGCTGTAACCAGTCGTAACCAGTTGTGAATAAGTTGTTATCCCTCTGTGCAACTCTCAGGAACTAAAAGAAACCAGCGTTGTTATGCAAGTTTTTTTTTTTAAAATGTTGTTTTATGCTTAATTATCCATGGTCTATTTACAAAATAAATCAACCCATTGTGCACCACCAGGATTTGTAGCCCCATCTGAACTTTACTTTACATTAATCACTTTATAAATAAAAGCTAACTAGATTTTGTTTTGTTTTGTTTACTACTTGTGTTCTGGGTATAAATTGTAGCAATGGTGAGAGAACAAACTATGGATTATTCACCCTCAGTTTCATGTCTGCCAAGATACAGGGCTTGTCTTTTCTCCATGAACTTAAATAAATGCACAATTCAAAAATTCCAACCTCCTGAGCAGATGCAATCAAAAGAGGATGAAATGTTTTAAAAACGAAAACTTTGTTTTATGCTAAGAAGGGGGGGGAGAGACGGTAAAAGAAAAGAAAAAGCTTCCCTTTGAAAAAAGAAAATCACAATTTAAGGCCCTAGTCCAGCAAACATGCACATATGGTTAAATTTATACATCTGAAAGGGACTTCTCATGTACGTAAATGTATTCGTGTGTAAATGTTTGTGAGATCTGGGTGTAAATATGCTGAGTTTAAAGTAATGCTTAAAAGTTACCTGCATATTGGGGGGGTGGGGGGGGACAACCCAGGTATTTGCTTTTTTCTGTTATTTTATTATTTATAAAGGAGATCTGAACATTTTTTATACAAAGAACTAGTGAAGTTCTGATATCATAAGAGAGAAGTGTTTGAAAGCTGAACACTTGAAAAAGAAAGGATTTTTTAGTCAATCTGTTTAAAATGCATTTTATTGACATGTATTTAACTCCAATGCATAAGAAATGCTTGGGACAAAAGATAACTTTGCAAAAGATACAACATGCCCCTAGTATTTCAATTAAGAAAGCTCGAAATACGTATTTGAGACCACCAATGAGCCCTCAAACAAAACCAGAAAGCGGTGCAAAAACTTTCAGGCCTTTCTTATTCAACAAAAAGTTGCCAAACAATAGAGTTACCATACGTCCAGGTTTTCCTGGACATTTCCTCTTTTTTGAGGCTCCGTCCTCTCTCTGGGTAGATTTTTCAAACAACAGGAAATATCCAGGATTTTTGCAGAGCAGACATTGCAGCTCAGAAAAAGCCCAGAATGGTCCGTTTTCCAATTGGTCCCTTCCCTGCATCCACAACTGATTGGTCCATTCCCCTGCAGCCAGAGCTGCTGGATCCCACCCACCCAGGACCTGGCTCCCAGCCCTGGGAAGGAGGTCTTGAAGGAAGGCACTGACTGACAGCTGTCACTGCACGCTGGGCTTGTGCCAGCCACCGTGACACTGTGACCCCCACCTCCAGTGAGTACCCCCACCACAAGTACCCCCTCCCTCCCCCCTCCTCTGGCAGTGTCCTCTTTTGGGGAACCTGAAATATGTTAATCCTACCAAAAAGGGCACAACTGTTTTTGTTTTGTTGTACGTTGGTTGGGTGGGGGGTTGGGAGGGGACTGGTTTGGTTTTGTTTTTTCCTTTATGGATCACCTTTAAGAGCTCTAGACTTTCTTCTTTTTGCTGTCCAAAGAGGGAAGTCATAATTCTGCATGTGACATCACCGATCAAGTTATTGGAAGGACTGTATTGCCACTAAGTCAAGAATGTGATTTCACTGCACTCCAAGACTAGATCTGAACCAAATCTCCTGATTAAAACACCCCTGAGGTGGCCTCAACTATTCAACTGGTTGAACAAAAGCAACAAGGAAACTTTTAAAAAGTTGGGGTCCAGATTTAGACCTAAGACACTAGATTTATAATAATAAATATTAGTAATCATAGGTGCCAAGGGAGCTATTTTTGCTTGTATGTTAGTGCTGTTTGAGAATCACCAACATCTGAATGTCAAAGAAACCTGCTGCCTCCTTCTTTGCTTTGCAGATGGCTGGGCTGCTTTAAACTTCATTTGCAAAAATAAACTAGTTCCTACTTAAGTGAAAGTAAAATTTAAAACAGCCTACACCTGTCTGCAAAGCAAAGCAGCCAGGCTGGAGGAGGAATGGGTGGGCCTCAAGAGAAAACAAAAGTAGTTTTAAAGCACTCCTGATGTGAATGTCTGCCCTTGCAGCAGTGCTGTGGCACTGCAGCCGCTTTCCATTATAAATGCTAAATTGGGAAATGTTTAACATTCCCTGTTTATTTTTGCAGTACAAAGCAAAAGCAGCTGACATTTAGAAGCAGAGATGGGCCTGAACCAACATCATGGATCTGTACACCACCAAACAGAGCAGATCAAGTTTCAAACTATAGGATTGACACTCCTTTATCAAAAATCCATACTCAAATGCATCCCAGAACTTGAAGGACAGGGGAATGAGTTGGATTGGACCCCAACTTTGCACTCCTCTCTAGTCAGGGGTAGGGGATGTGACGAAGTGGGGGGTTTTCTTGTTTTCAGTGGAGTTTCAATGGTTTGCATGCGGAGGGGGTGGGACTCAGTTTCCCTGGGTGTTACTGGTTTAACGAGGTGAGGGGAGAGGGCGTTTGTTTTGCAGAGGACAGGAGAGAGGACTTGGGGACCCAGCCGATGGCCTGGAGGATGGATACCCCAGCGACCGGTGACCTGGCGACCTGGTGACCCAGAGGCCCAGCTGAGGAGACGCAGCCAGTTCTGGCCAGTGGGAGGACAATGGGCTGCAGAGTGAGGACCCAGTGACCTAACCAGCCGGTTCCAGCCAGAGGACAGAAGCGAGGAGAGGAGGCCCCGGTTTACGACCCTGTTTACCTGGAGAGAAGACAATGGACAGAGGCGGGGCCTGGGGCCGGTGATCTCAGATGCCCAGCTGGGAAGCAGGGGGGCTCTGGGCTGGAGAGGGGGAGCAGGCAGAGCCCACCTGGATGCAGAGAGACTGGGATGTGCTGAGCTGAGGGAGGCCAGGCTTGAGGCCCTGAGAGTTTCCTGTGCTGTGTTCAACTCTCAATAAACCCTCCTGTTTTATGCTGTCTGAGAGTCACTTTGGTCTAGAGAATAGGGTTGCGTCAACCCCTTCAGGGGTGGAGGCCCGGGGGGTCCAGAGCGAGTGGACTCCCTGAGGGGGCCCACGGTGAGAGACAGACGTGCTAAGGCTCGGAGAGGTTGACTGTGTGTTGTGTGAAGAAATACTTCCTTTTGTCCTGCCTATTAATTTCATTTGGTGACCTCTATTTCTTGTGTTATGAGAAGGAGTAAATACAAAAAGCATCTATTGAAAACTCTAGGTGCCTTTGACACTTATTCAGAGTACAGTCATGAAATGGTGAGATCAGCATCCTCTTGCAATCTTCATAATCAGAAATACTCAATGACAAACGCCTTGCCCACAACTGCCAGCTCGTGGTGTATCCCTGCCTCCTCCAGAGTATAGCTAAAGAGATGGGTTTTGCAGTTTGCCCTGAAAGTCAACAGATACAGGCTTCTTTGGACAAAAGAGGGGGACAAACTAAAACTGAGAATGCCCAGCTCTCAGTTCTTTTCTTTCAGTGGAGAAAGCTTCACCTTAATAAAATAAATAATAATATGTGGAGACATCCTATCTCCTAGAATGGACCCTGAAAGGTCATTGAGTCCTGCCTTCACTAGCAGGACCAACTACTGATTTTGCCCCAGATGGCCTCCTCAAGGATTGAACTCACAACACTGGGTTTAGTAGGCCAATGCTCAAACCACTGAGCTATCCATCCCCCCAGACACTTCAAGTGTCTCTGCTGATCTAAAATGTAGAGGTATCACATGGGGAGAATGGTGACCTCTCAGCTAGGCAGGTCCCAAAACACTTAGGGTTTTATAGGTCAAAACCAACACAAATAAACTCCATCTGGAAACTCCAGCAGGCAATTAATTCAGTTTATGCAGTACTGGTGTAATGTGCCTGTGGTTGAACACACAGCTTAGCAAAAGTCTGAGTTTCCAAATCGATTCAAGTAGTGCCAAGCAGCAAAGTCCAAATCCCAAAGAAATCGTTGCAATCTCCTAATCAAATGGAGATTGGGGGGGGGGGGAAACAGCCATCCTATCTTGCTCACCAGTCATACCTTAGTGATGGTGAAGGACAAAAAAATATTATAAAAGTGCACCCAAATCATCAGTCAGTAGAAAAAATATTCTCCTTCAGATTTCTATCAATAAAAATAAATCCTGCCACCTCACTCCTGTGTAATGAATGACTTTTCTGATCAATTCAACCACATTGGATAAAGCAAAAGCATGTGCACTGGCTATTTCTACAGTATTGCCTTGCCAACCCCAAGAATGAGTCAGGCCACAAAAATCTTGAGAATGGCTTTAAAATCACGATATTTTAAAAAACAGAATCTATTTGTGTTTCCTTTTATTTTCCATTTGTTGTTTGAGACTCTAGAGTGTCATACTGTCAAGCTTTTCTCCTCAACATCAAGATCCAGAAGCTTACCTTTTAAACAAATGAATGTTCAAAGTCTCACATAATAATCACATGACTTGAGGAACTGAGACTTTCAGCAAAATAGCAAATATTGAGAGACTCACGAAGAAATCACAAGATACGTCAACAATGAGAACTCCTTTAAATAAAGCTCTAGCTAATAAAGATGCAAAGTGAATTGGCAGTCATTAGAATTCAGTATTACAACACTGTTGATAAGAATGGGAGCAGTTCATACCCCACTCTCTTTGCCTCTGAGCTCAGGAAGACAGCACTGCATAAGGTCAAATTCCCAGGCATTTCTTTGCAAACATAATGGCCAAAAATGTGCTTAAAAATTGAAATGAGAACTTGAATTCTGCAGAAAACATGAAATTTGGTGGCCACCTAAATGTGTATTACAGCCAGATTCTTTGCAGTATGTATTTCCAGGGATCCTTCATCTTGCTTAATGAGTAATTGCAAAGAAAATAATTATAGGTATGTGTGACAGGATACAATGGCTAATTCCCTGCTTAGACCTCACACAAGTGTACACTGTGGAATAACAAGGCAAGGCTGGGGAGTGAAGGCCCAATCAGGCCCTGGGCGGGTAATACAACATCCTACAAAGCAGCTACTTTGTGGTTTGGAAAGAAGGGAAAGGCCGTTGAGAAGGAAAAACTGCATGCCAATGTTACAGACACTCTACTTCTGAAAACCCATTGTGACTGTGTATCTCTTCTTCTGATTAGTACAGTCTAGAACACTTACGAATAAAACCCTGAGGAGATTTGTTGAAAGACATTTCATTTTGAGATATCTGAGCCACTCCAACAGCTAACACTATATTAACTGTAATGCTAATAATCATATTTAGCACTTTCATAAAGCTCTGCCTCTTCAAAGCAGTTAACCAGCTATTAATGAATATGATTTTAGCACCTTCCACATGTGGACCTCAAAGCTCTTTACAAACCTTAGTGAAGTGGCCTTATAATTTCCCTGTGATTTACAATAGAGCAGACATCTACTATTATCCCCAATGTACAGAGGAGGAAATGGAGGCAGAGAGAGTTGAAGTGACTTGGCCAAGGCTACAGAAGGAGGCAACATCAAAATCAGGAAGGGAACCCAGGTATTCAAATAGACTTTTGATTATGTATATACTCTCCAAGTTTGAACTACAAAGACTTACAGTGTTCAAAAGCTCTTCCTATTTTCACAAAAATGTCTATTTTCATTTGAAGTTTCTATCTCAAGGACAACTGTTGAAAAGATGTCTAGGCTTCAAAGATCTCTGTCTGTTAGCATTAAACCATCTTACTTATTATTCATATGGAAATCCTCTGTAAAATCTTTGGTGATCAGTTATAATGTGAAAGAGGCTTCTTTGGGTCTGATTCTCATTTTCACTAAGGCTCTTTTACACTGCTCCAGCAACTGCTGAAGCAGTATAACAGGGCTTTAAAGTGGATATAAATTACATTTATGCTCATTTTATGGCTCCTTTACATTGCCAGAGAGGCATAAAGAGTCTTAGTATAACTGAGATTCAGGCCCTGTGACTTTATATTTGACCAACTACATCCCTTGTGTTACTCCAGCAAAATCAGCAGCATTACACCATGGAAGAATACAATCAAGAAGGTGCACCCAGCAGAGAACTATCTATGAAGGGAAGAAGAAAGCTGATCAAAACAGAATGCATTTAAATACAATGGGTCAGACCCTCAGCTGGATTAAATCAGTGAAGAATCAATGACTTCAATAAATGTAGAAACATTTTTACTCCTAAAATACGATCAGTCAAGGAATATCAACATTTTTCACGACAGCCCCTTCCATTTCCCGAACCCCCAGAACCCATTATCTTAATTTCTCTTAGTGAGGATATCTATTTCAGTTTATCCATATGTACAAAGCATCCCTTTATACATCTATCTGTCAGGCAGAAATTCATTAAAAAATAGAAAATAAAACAACTCTTATCAGAAGAATTTTTGGATCTCTGTGGACATCAATCAGTTAACTGAAATGAAATATTATACAGGAAAAAACTAAATACCATAAGTCCAATCCACTGTAAATTTTTACTATGTGTCTGCACTTGCCACTATCATGTGGAGAGTGACCTAACACTGGGGGCTAGGTTGAGTGGGGAGGGGGAGAAAGCTTCCATTGTATACATCCAAAGTTTAAAAAAAAAAAGAGAGAGAGACAGAGAGAGATACACACACTGTGCAGAAGTCACGGATGTTCCAGGGAACACTGCAACAGGAAAATGCTCAATGAGAAGTATACAAGCCAAAAAGAGATCTTAAATAGATCCATTGTCTCCCGGTCTGAAGCTTTTAAAAAGGCTAGAAATTAAAGTCTGTGCTGTGGGCACCCAGGCATTCTGCCCCTTCCTCAGGATATGCATGTTTGAATATAGTTTGTTGTGAGGAAAAACATTAAAGCTATATAGTCTGTTGAGGTAACAAAAGCAGCGGCAGACAAAGGTTACATAACTGGCTTTTTACATAAATATTACATCGAGAGAGAGTTTGTTTTCAGAGAAGGGAAAAAAGCAACAACACACACACACGAGAAATCAGTCCAGCCTCCTCTAATTCTCACCCCCTTTCCCGTTTTAAAATTCGAGTATTTTAAGTGTTTTTTCTTCTCTTTCCATTAAAACATATATATATATATATGTTTATATATAACCAAAGCAGCCTTACACATTTCACAATAGTTTTTCTTATATTACCTGGAAAGTGCACCACATCATGGAGGGTCAAGAAAGTCTTATTTCAACGCAAGTTAAGGCACTAGTAATTCTGGCTTGTTTAGCTGCAGCCTAGGGCAATTAGAAATGGCCATGGATGTTAAACTAACTCCCCTCTCAACAGTCTGAGAAGAGGGAAAAAAAACTGTAAGTCTCCCCATCTGTTATTTCCTTTTTTTTTTTTTTTTTGGCTGTAGAAAAGTAAAATTATGCAAGAGCTCTTGAATGTAAAGGCTGTGTGTGCTTTTTCCCTTTTTGTCTCTGTGTACATGGTATGTGATGTTGCGTAACTGAGTACAGAGTGGGCGGTTAGCGTTTACTATTGATTTACACTACTCCATATAATGAATTCAGAGCACTAAAAGAGAGAAAGAGAGAGAGACACACACACAGGGAAAGACAGAGGGGGCGAGAGAGGGGTAGGGGGGTTCAAGAGAGGGCAGGGAAAGGAACCATTTGAAGGAAGAATTCCACCTGCCTGGAACAACAGTGTTCATTTTCCAACATTTCTGTTCTATTGCTCTTTGTTTAGGTCTTTGGGAGAATGGATGTGTGGCCCAGCCCTGACACAATGACCATAAACCCGTGCCTAGTGTGTGTCTAATGTGAGCACCCCAACCGCCATCCCCCATTATGCAAGACTGGGAATATTATTAATTAATTATTATTATTTTGTATTGCAGTAGCACCCAGAGGCCACAGTCAAGAGTGGCGCCAGTTCTGGTACGCATACAAACATAGAGGAAGACCCAGGTTCTGCCACAGAGCTTACAATCAGTCATGAGGATGAAGCCAAGGCATTATATATTGCATAATACATCAACTGTAGATTTATACCAGTGGTTCTCAACCTATTTACCATTGTGGGCCCCATCCAATACCAGCTGTATGGCCCTGAGGATGTCACATGGGCTGTGGCTCTGCGCTGATCGGGCCGCAAGCAGCCTATAGGCCGCAGGTTGACTTATACCCACTACAAGAAGGGCTGCAAGGATATTAAAGTCAGCAGTTGTACACTTGTACGCTGCTCCATGCATATTTGTTTGTTTTTTATTGGGGATGGGGGAGAACTTGACATTCTGATTACCCCCTCCCTGCACACCTACTGCCTCTTTCACTTGCTGGGATCTTCCCACTCTCATACCCCATATTCTGAAAGATGCACTCGGGTACCCAGACCTCTATCACCCTATAATGACATGCATGATGAGTCAAGTCCTTCTAACAGCAGGTGAAATCCTCCCTTCCCCTATCCTCCCTACTGCTCAGTGCTCTCATTTCCAAGTTGTGAAATCCATCCCTTCATTTGAGATGTGTGACAGGCGTTATTGCAGTCCTGGGACCCCAAATGCCCTACCTGACATAAGAGCTGTAAAACAGAGTCAACTGCTCTATAGGAGAAAGACACAAAACTGACCACCTGGCCATTCATTGATTTATTTCCTGGGGTTTATGGACTATGCAAAAAAAGCCAGTCTCTATCTTTGGCACTTCAATATCACTGCTAAATCCTTACAGTGAAGATACATACCGAATTATACTCAGAAGGGGACTGGATGGCTCAACAGGTTATAAAGCTTCTTACTAAGTCACCAGCTGAGACCCAGTCCTGGTTGGTAGTGACTGTAAGCTGTTCTGAGCTGATTGCTATTTGAGGTGCTATGTGAAATAAGTTTGGTTCTCAGTCCAGTCCCCAGTGAACAAGTGAACACATCACAAAAACTGCCAATAGCACTAACTGGCTCCCTTGTTAACATGGTCTCAACAAAGACACAGAGCATGCAAACTGTAAGGAGAATGAACTACCAGCATTTTTTGAGCTGGTACAGGCCCCTCACAGGGCAGTGCTGGGGAAGAATGCACTGCCCCTGCGTATTCTGGTAATAGATAAAGCACTTTAGTCTCCAGGTCTCACAATCAGGCTTGCAAAATTCAAGAAACAAACCAATCCCTATCATCACCGACTTGGTTAACCTGTTGTGAGGAAAAGCCACAGGTGGTGCCCAGTTATGCACACAACATTTCTGACATCAGTTAATGAGCTATATTTGCATGTGTTTTCTCCAGGGATTTTTCTGTGACCTGGTGTGAGGCACAAGTAGGGGTATTGCTCTGTAAGGCTCTAGTACTCTTCATTGTCTATGCACATGAATATTCTTCTCCTGTGGCACACCCACCAAGGGCAGGGATTTATTCTGTTAGATACTCTGGAAGTCAGTGAAAGGGGAAATCACTATGGGCGATCCAAATTGCGTAAGCTGAGATACAAGTTGCCTGATACAGAACACCTCTGTAAAGAAATGAGAGATAATATCAAGCTATTTATTATTATTATTATTAGCCTGATCCTTCAAGCCATTCATGTGTGATCTGCCATTCACTTCCTTGTTGAAGTTCCCTATGGTCTGCTCCAGCTCCCATTGAACTGAGTGGCAACACTCCCCTTGACTTCAACAGGAGCACAATAGAGTAAGACACATTCCTCTGCCCAAAAGAGCTTACAGCCTCAGCATATATATATTCTTTTTCCTGTTTAAAGAACATTATTTAATTAATCCTTCCCACAAAAAAAGATTGGGGGAATTTGAATACAGGGTGTATGTTCAGGTCCATCAAGACTAATACTAACTACCCACTACTGTCCATCCTGGATTTCTCTCTGTCAGTACATTAAATAGATTAGCTAGGGATGGGGAGAAAGATAGCACACTTCTCCCACCCTCACTCACACATGCTCATTCATTTTGTTGTCTGTTGGGCAGGGCAAAATGCACTGAAATTCCTCTGGAAGAGGTCTGCTCAAAAAGTCACAAGCTTCCTGTTTAACTCTCTGAATTGTTTTAAAATGAAACTGATCCGTACAGAACTAAAGAGAAAGTTATTTGTAAGGGAGTAATAAGGCATGCAATTTGCATTAGGCACACAGATTAAAATAAAGTGGGCTGATAAAAAAGATGTATTAAGGTGCATTTCCTTTTTTGAATAGGAGAATGCTAATGAAAGGAATGACCTATGGAGGACATAAACACTACCTCATAGTCAATGGGTCACTGGCAAAAGTTTTGACAAAGAAGCTCTCAATGATGCCTTGTAGGATGACTGTTTCTGGCAGGTTGAACAAGAGTAGTAGAAACTTAGCAAACAATGTAACAGCTTCACCATCCCATATTGGTTATGTGTGTCAAGGTTTAGGCCAAACACTTCAGTATGATTTCGGTAGTTAAAGGTTTGGACGCAGCATCTAATCTTATGAGATGTTGCCATCTCATGTCCAGGAGAGATGTAGTGAGAGGAAAGAAGAACACAAACACTGAGACAAATTCAGCTCTGGACTCAACGAGGGCAATTCCAAGTGAGTGGTATTATGCCTGCTTCGCCAGCAGTGAACTTGACCCAGAATGCATAGGTGTATTATATCTAGAGATGAGTACTGAGTTGTAAATTTGAGATACAGATCAGGATCTAAACTTGTCCAAAAATGTGGGGGTTCATACCCTATATAGTTCAGATCCATCTCTAATATAGTTTATGGGTAGAGAGCTATTGATGTAGCTATGGCAAAGCTAGACAACAAGTTTCCAATATGACCAACCTGTTTTCAGTTGTTCCTAACTTTTTGAAAGTTTTGCCTCCTGGACTGCAATTTTCTAGACCTGGTCGCTGCCTAAATGTAAAATTTTGAGGAAGGCTTGAACAAAGTTCATTTGTTTTTGCATATAAAAAGAGTGAAAAAATTAACTTTACCCATTATACAGTACTTTATTGCAAACTTGTTTTAAACATCTGTAGTACCAAAGCAGGTGGGATCAGGGGGTAGAAAGATGAACTTTGTCAGGAGCCCTGCCTCACTGAGTGTGCATTGGCTCACACAGTTGAGAATGTTATATACCAAGGGCAAATGGTTTTCCACAACAATGAAAACTTTCGGTAGGATGTTCAATAGTGCTTGGGGTTGGCGTACTCCTAGTGAAGTCAATGGGAGTAGGATCGGGCCTTAAATGAATCAAGGGCTCCTGTCTCACTGAGAAGCTATGAAATGAGTGAAGCAGGTAAACGCAGACATCCTTGTCTCACAGAACGCTCTCCTCGTGTGCACATGACATTCTGGGATGGAAGGAGGGGGGCCTAGGTAAATAATAATTCCAGATTCTGAACTTTTCTTTTCTTCTTTTTTCAAACCTAAGAAATCTTATTAAAAAAACAACACCACATTAACAGTTGCATGGTTAAGTACTCAGAAGTCATGAAATCCAAAAGTTAAGTTTGCACATTCAAACTTAAACTGCCCTCTTGTGCATATGCATTATGGTACAGCCTTTAATTTCGCCAATAATAGAGTATGACCATTTTTTCTACAACCTTAGATATATATGAATAACATAATTTCCACTAATGTTTTTTGTTTGTTTGTTTTTGTAGCTGTTTGTTTGGATTTGATATACTTAGAGTAATATGTGAATAGAATCTGAGTGTATCTAAGGATGCAGAAAAGAAGTATGATATTTTATGATTAGCCAAGAAATAATATGTAGTCCTGTAATTAAAGACTGAATCATTAGGTATATGTATTAGGGACGGAGTTAAGTTTATAAGCAACTTTAACTCTGACATTTCCTGACTTTGAGGGCTTACCTGAACAATCTTAACATTCTCTTAATACAGGGTTTGTCTTTTAATGGAATAGAAGTCCAGGGATTCTCAAACTTCATTGCACCACGACCCCCTTCTGACAACAAAAATTACGACAGGACCCCAGGAAGAGGGACTGAAGCCTGAGCTGGAGCCCCGCAGCCCTAGGTGGGGAGGGGCAAAGGCCAAGCCCAAGGGCCTGTAACCTGAGCCCTGCTGCCCTAGGGCTGAAGCCGAAGCCTGAGTCCCACTCCCCAGGGCTGAAGCCTTTGGGCTTCGGCCCCAAGTGGTGAAGCTTGGGCTTGGGCTTTGGCTTTGGCCCCAGGCGGCAGGGCTCAGGCTTTGCCCTGGGCCCCAGCAAGTCTAAACCCCAGCCCTGGCGATCCCATTAAAACAGGGTCGTGACCCACTTTGGGGTCCCGACCCACAGTTTGAGAGCCGCTGGATAAACCGAAGGGACAAGTGTAGTGCTAGGCTGCTGTGGGCAGACAGTGACAAAATGAATAGTACAGAACAGAAATAATGGCAACAGAAAAATAACTATGGAGATATACAGCAACTGTTTCTGCTACTGAGAATCACTAGAACCTTTTGCACACAAATATTAAAACTGTTTTCATTACAGTGATGTAGCTGGCAATAAATATGCTGTACTTTGCTATTTACCTTTATTTTCCTCCCATGGGCTTCTCTGTTTCATATGAACTTCCCAGGCTCCACCATTTTGGAAACTACTATGACACAGCAGAAGCTATTAAAAAAAAATCACACCATGTGTAATGGTATGGTTTATAATGGCTGATACACACTGACACATTTCCAAGATGGTTGTAGCCAAAACGAACTGCAGTGCAATTGGCAGAGACTCAGAAAAGAAGGTCCAAGAATACTAGCAGAGAACTTAGAGTCAGGAAAGTGTCTCTGGATATTATGGCCAATCCTGCCAGAATCACTATAATCGAGGCTGTGTCAGTGTTTCCATTATAAACCTCATTGTTTAAGACTTCATAACTCAGCTGTAATGATCTGATCTGTAAGGAGCTGAAACACAACATGAACATGGTCTCAGACCGGGGCAAGGCTTTTTAAAATTTCTCTTTACAAATATAGAAAACAGCACAGTTCAATCCCTTTATACGGGTTTTTTTGAGTGCTGGAGAAGGAGGGAAAGAGGGAAGTCGCAAATAACATTTGGAAACCAAGATAAATGGTCTTGGTACTTGGTACTTTGTTAGGATAACCTCCACACCAGACTCTGAAACTGTACTGTGAGTGACCTGTAACTAAGGGCCCAATGCAACTCCCGTCCCAGTCAATGGAAAGACATTCTGATGACTTCACTCGGACTTGGATTGGTTCCTATGGGGGGAGTTCTATTTTGAAAATCAATATACCTGTTAAAAATAACTGGATAACACTGTAGTAAGTAGTTACGGATTAACTGGTACATAGCAGCGATGGCCCCAAAATTAAGGGATGTTTGGACCCAGCGTTTTGGTGCTTTCCCATATATTGTGGGCCAGATCCTCAGCTGGTGAAAATCAGCATTGCTCCATTGACTTCCTTGGAGCTGTGCTCACTTATACCAGCTCAAAATCTGGCCATATGAGTTTTAAACATTTTATGGATCTGTAGTTTTACAGCTGCAAAAAAGAGACCAGGAGGACTTGTAAGAACTTTCTGGGTCATTAATAGTTGTTAGGAGTCTCTAAAATACTACATCTTACCATGTCAATTTGTTACATTTCTTGTATCCCTTTAATGCTACTCCTAAAATAGACAATGAAAACTGTAATACAGTCCCACTAACTCAAAATACAGGCAGAAAACATGTTCTATACCCTTTTTGCTAGCGTGAGAAAGTACTATAGTATCATACTTTGCACTTGTCCTAACAGTTGGACCACGCTGCCAATATCCAGTCCTGACTTCCCCATAGTGATTGTCCATATTCAGATTTTTCATAGAATCATAGAATATCAGGGTTGGAAGGGACCTCAGGAGGTCATCTGGTCCAACCACCTGCTCAAAGCAGGAACAATCCCCAACTAAATCAAGCCTGACCTTAAAAACCTATAAGGAAGGAGATTCCACCACCTCCTTAGGTAATCCATTCCAGTGCTTCACCACCCTCCTAGTGAAAAAGTTTTTCCTAATATCCAACCTAAACCTCCCCCACTGAAACTTGAGACCATTACTCCTTGTTCTGTCATCTGGTACCACAGAGAACAGTCTAGATCCATCCTCTTTGGAACCGCCTTTCAGGTAGTTGAAAGCAGCTATCAAATCCCCCCTTCTCTTCTGCAGACTAAACAATCCCAGTTCCCTCAGCCTCTCCTCATAAGTCATGTGCTCCAGCCCCCTAATCATTTTTGTTGCCCTCTGCTGGACTCTTTCCAAATTTTCCACATCCTTCTTGTAGTGTGGGGCCCAAATCTGGACACAGAACTCCAGATGAGGCCTCACCAATGTCGAATAGAGGGGAATGATCATGTCCCTCAATCTGCTGGCAATGCCCCTACTTATACAGCCCAAAATGCCGTTAGCTTTCTTGGCATCAAGGACACACTGTTGGTGCAAACCTTCTCTGCTTTCCAGTCAAGTAATCAAAAGTACTGTACAAACATCAATTAAGCCTCACAACTAGCTTGTGAGATATGCATTGTAATACTCACTGAACACAGAGGGAAATGGCTATCTTCAAACTTGGCTGCCTAAAGTTAGGCACACAAATCCATATTTACTCACTAAGGACAAAATTTTCAAAAGCACCTATGTGACCTAGGAGCCTAAGTCCCATTGAAAGTTAGGCTCCTAAGTCACTTAGGACCATATTTTCAAAGGTACTTAGGCACCTAAAGATGCAGATAGGTGCCTACGCACTTTTAAAAATCCCACTAGGCACCTATTTGCATCTTTAGACACCAAAATACCTTTGAAAATATGGCCCTTGGATACTTTTGAAAATCTGACCCTAAATCAGCATTAACATTAGATGCCTAATATGCGTATGTAAGTGTCAAAATACACATCTGGATACTTAACTATAGGCACACAAGTTTGAAAACTGTGTCCTTAAGTGATTTACACAAGGCCAGATAGCAATTCAGCAGTAGAATCAAGAACAAAACCCAGGAGTCCTGAGTTCTTCCAGTTCTTTTACTTTTACTATTAAACACTCCTCTTAGATTAGATTCCACAAATATACACTGGCCTGCAAAATGTAACGTTAAGGGGAGCTGAGTGTGTCCTCAAGAAGGGACGAATAGACCCCAGTTGGTGGTGTGACATATTATACCATAAACGTTTCAATGTCTACACACAAGGGGTCGAATGTTACTAAGGGATTGCCAGCCTTGTTTGAATTTCCTGGGTTTTTTCTTACACTCTTAATGTTGCTTATACTCTGAGTGTGTGTGTATGTTGGTGTTTATTTCTATTCTGCTTCATTATTCAGCTAGTCCAACTAGAGAAAACTGAAGATACTCATCAGCTAATAGGGCCTGTTTGAAAACAATTAAAAAGTTACAAATAGATGGGCTGCTTGCTTATAGTATATAACTGGGGTAGGCAACCTATGGCACGCGTGCCGAAGGCGGCATGCGAGCTGATTTTCAGAGGCACTCACACTGCTTAGGTCCTGGCCACCGGTCCGGGGGGCTCAGCATTTTAATTTAATTTTAAATGAAGCTTCTTAAACATTTTTAAAAACTTATTTACTTTACATACAACAATAGTTTAGTTATATATTATAGATTTATAGAAAGAGACCGTCTAAAAACGTTAAAATGTATTACTGGCACGCGAAACCTTAAATTAGAGTGAATAAATGAAGACTCGGCACACCACTTCTGAAAGGTTGCCGACCCCGGTATATAATAATAATTAATAATTTGCATTTTTGTATCTTTTGCTCCTCAAGGATCTCAAAGCACTTTGAAAACATTAAGAGCCATATTCTAACTTATCTACTCACCTTGGGTAGTACCTTACTCCATCAGTAGTCCCAATGAGCTCAAAGTGACTACTTACAGAGTAAGGCACTATTCAACTCCATCCCTGTGAGAAAACTATTATCAATTCTATTTTATAAATGGGGAAACAGACACAGAGAAATCAAGCGATGTGGCCAAGGTCAGTGATGGAAGCAGAACTCAGGAGACTTGTCTGCCAGTCCCCTTCTCAAGCCATGTTACACTGCCTCTTTGACGATCATATTTACTGTAGAAAAGAAAAACAAAGCTTGCTATTGACAATATTCTGGAAATCCCCAGCAATTCCAAGCTCTCCCAATGTCTTAATAGAAACACCAAGGAAGACAAATTTTCTGCCTTTTCAGATCAACTTGAATATAGACATTGAGAAATATTTCAATCTAATAAGATTAGGACCCTCTTGTGTGAGGCAGAACCCGCAAGCAAACCAGGTCAGCTGCACTAACTTACCCTTCCCACAGAGTCTGCAGTGACTCAGGCTTCAGGCATGTAGCAGCAGCCTATCACTGAGGAGAGCCTGAGTTATATGATCTCCAGGCTCAGGTACTTCCCCAGCCCTGCCAGAGCTGGGGATCAGTTTGTGCAACAGCGCTACTTGGCCAGGAACCCTCCTGCTGCCTCACAATTTACCAGCCTCTCTGGACTCCCAGCCTGATCCAGTTCCTGCCCCAGTCTTCCCTGAACCACTGTTCCAGTTTTGTCCTTGCCCTACTTTGAGCTTGCTCCAACCATGTTACTCCTTCACCCTTTGGCCTGTATCTGGACTCTGGCTACAGTACTGATTTGGCTTGCTCACTGACTTTCACTACCCAGCATTGACCCTTGGCTTGCATCTGGACTCCGTCTATGATACTGATACTTGCTCCTCTACAGACTCTGATCTCAGTTCTGACTGGGGTTGCCAGGTGTTTGGTTTACAACCGGAACACCTGACCAAAAAGGGACCCTGGCAGCTCTGGTCACCACCGCTGACTGGGCTGTTAAATGTCTGGACAGCAGAGCAGCGGGGCTAAGGCAGGCTCTCTGCCTGCCATGGCTCCGCGTGGTTCCCAGAAGCAGCTGTATGTCCCCCCTCCGACTCTTACGCATAGGGGCAGTCAAAGGGCTCCTCACGCTGTCCCGCCCCAAGCCTCTGCTCCACAGCTCCTATTGGCCGGGAACCACAGCCAATGGGAGCTGTGAGGGCGGCGCCTGCAGATGGGCAGTGCACAGAGCCGCCTGGCCGCGCCTCCGCGTAGGAGCCGAAGAGGGTGTCATGCCGCTGCTTCCAGGAGCTGCTTCGGGTAAGCACTGCCTGGAGCCTGCACTCCTGACCCCCTCCTGTGCCCCAACCCCTTGCCCCAGCCCTGATCCCCCTCCCGCCCTCTGAACTCCTCGGTCCCAGCCAGAGCACCCTCCTGCACCCCAAGTCCCTCATCCCCACCCCCACCCCAGAGTCTGCACCCCCAGTTGGAGCCCTCACACACACCCCACACCCCACCCCCCTGCCCCAGCTTGGAGCCCCCTCCTGCACTCCGAACCCCTCAGCCCCAGCCCAGAGCCCCCTCCTGCACCCCAAATCCCTCATCCTTGGCCCCACACCAGAGCCCGCACCCCCAGCCGGAGCCCTCACTCCCTCCCGCATCCTAACCCAATACCTCAGCCTGGAGCCCCCTTCCGCACCCTGAACTCCTCTTTTCTGGCCCCACCCTGGAGCCCGCACCCTAGCTGGAGCCCTCACCCCCTCCCACACCCCATCCCCCTGAGCCAGCCCGGTGAAACTGACTGAGTGAGTGTGGTGAGAGTGAGCGATAGAGGGCGGGGGGATGGAGTGAGTGGGGGCGGGGCCTCAGAGAAGGGGCAGGGTGTTTGGTTTTGTGCACCCTGAGTTTGAGTAGAAAGTTGGCAACCCTAGTTCTGACCCCGGCCTGTCCCTGGATGTCAATTCCACCGCTACCCTCAGCCAGGTCCCCATCCTACTAGGCCTAACTATTGGGAGACAGCACCTGACATCTTGTTTCTAAATATATATATCACTATAACCACAGAATAGATTAGTCAAAACTAGATTGTCCGACAGGGCTAAATAGATTAAAGAAAAAAAAAAACGATTTTCACCAGTAAAAGCAGACACAATGTGATTAACAAATGGGAGATAAAGATGTGCATACTCTCTCTCTCTCTCTCTCTCTTACACACACACACACACACACACACACACAATTAGCCATGATTAATTTTTTTCCTTGTACTTTAAAATCTTTCCTCATTCATTGCCCCCCAAGCTCATTTGCAGAGACAGGCAGAAATGAAGCAAAGCAGACCTGGCCAGCACCAGAAGAAACAAAGTTGACAATCATGCATGTGGCTCACTATAGAAATAGAAATTGGACGTAGTGTGTGCTAGATGGAATGGTTCCCCTTCCACTGAATCTGGGTCAAGATTTTTACATTATTTACTTATTTTAGGGGAAAATTACATATTTGTACCTTGCTTCCACCTTCTTTCATCACCCCCAAAAAGATCATGCAAAAACTTTTATCACACAAATAATTAAAGGCAATAAATCTTCCTGCTTAAATGCTCTTGATAGTGGAGAGAGAGAGGTTATTTTCTTACCTTACACTGTGCCTTCTGAAATCTGACAGTGTCACCCAGGCAATCATTTCAATGTCAGCTACTCTTTTATTATATGGAATACAAGTAATAATGAAACTGTGCTGATCTGCTTGCTTTCACTCTATATAGTGTCTATATTTATACACTTATGCTTCTATTTGAATCTATATTTATCTGCTCTATCTGCCTACAGTGCATCTGTTTCTCTACACACATACATAATATATATATATACACACACACAAAATTATGTGTGTGTGTGTATATATATATATATAAACACATGCTGATACACCCAAGAATATGCATGAATGTACTGTATGCTCATGAATTTCCATCAGCAACAGCACAGGCGTATAAATATAAACATGTGCAAAATATATATAACACATGCATTATAGAAATGTATATAAACACACAGAGCGATACACAGCTGAATACTGGGGGTCTGAATAAGTCTTCATGGTTGCTGGCCTTTGGAAGCTTTGTTAGCTACTGGGCTACAGAATCAAAGGCCTTGTCTACATTGAGTTTTCCTTACGTTTCTCCACTGGTGTAGCTCTGCTGGTGGTAGCAGTGCTGGGAACATCCGTGTATAGCAAACATTTGCACCCACCAGTGTTTTTACTGCCATGCCA
The DNA here is from genome assembly GCF_002925995.2 of Terrapene triunguis. Lineage (NCBI taxonomy): Eukaryota > Metazoa > Chordata > Testudines > Emydidae > Terrapene > Terrapene triunguis. The sequence goes on along the minus strand of NW_020664593.1, from coordinate 8,498,728 downwards.
CACAGACTTGCCCTGAGTATGCCTGGGTGACACAGTAGTTAAAAAGTTGAGTCTACATTAGCACTTCCACCATTGCTACTACTAGTGGAACTGCCCCCATGCTACAGCAGGAAATTTTGTGAAGAAGATCAGTAGAAAGCAGCCACCGAGACTGATTCTGAGTCCAAGAGGGCGGTACCCCATGATGAGAGACCAAGGGATGACTCCAGACCCAGGCTGATGAGGCATTTGGAAGGGACATTATGTCAGTAGCACATTTCCCTTAGGCCCTAACCACAACGTGGGTTTTTCCCTTGCCAACTCACCTTCTGTTAGACAAGGTGTTAGAAAGGGGTCTCACTCAAGCAGTAACAAAAGAACCTTCATGAGAGGGTATCTCCTCCAGGACTTCAATGATAACAGGGCCCACCAGCCCCAAAACAACAATAGAAAGGAATCACGGTTGCATGCTATGATGCTTCCCTGGGTTACCCAGGGTTGTGAAGCACCTCACCACTACCTTCCCTTAGTGGGAAACAGTCTTGTCTGTGCCTAATATGGATTAGCTCCCTGAAACCACCAGCTTCTGGGAATACAAGCACTGCCTTCCAGGCCTCCGCAGACCTTGCTCTCTCAGTACAGGTTAGCAATAGGCACACACCACCCACCTGAGTCTTCCAAGCACTCCCTGTAGCATCCAGCCCCTGATCCACGGAACAATCATAGAATTACCAGGCCTGCTGTTCCCTGAGGAACAGTACATCGCAGCTTACCTGTTATACCTCACAAAACCGCTCTGCTGAACACACCGCATGTAGATATATTTATAGTGGAAACAAGAACAAGTGTATTATCAAAGAACAGAGATTCAAGTGATAGTAAGAATATTGGAAACAAATGCTTATATATAAAACAAAATTGTAACATGCTTCCTTGACACAAAATTTAACTCGCGTTATCCTCCAGTCTAAAGAAGCTAATCTGACCCAAAGTTCTCTCCAGCATTTTCAACCAACGCCAGCAGAGATCCTGTTTTTCATTAAACAAACTCACTTACTTCCTTGGTGAAGGATGCCAGGGTATTTCTTTGCACCCCTAAGTATACCAGCATGGATCTTTGATGTGCACTTCAAGTTAGGGTCTCCCTCTTCCCCCCGTGGTGTGCCACTTCCAGATAATTTCCTCACTTCGAAGATTTCACAACCCTTCATTAGCATTACATTCAGACTGGTGAGTGAAGGCCCACTGGTGAACCATACAATATTTAATTTACATGTGAACAGGCAGATAAACAAACATTTCTTGCCTGAAAGAAAATCTGTTTTTCCCATTTGCTGGTCACCAGTCCCTAGACAGAGACCTTAGGGACATGATTTTCAGTGTATAAACATAACTCCTTACATAATATCCATACATACATTTTGCATCGATACTGATGACCAGTGTGACACTGGCTTTTATTAGAGATCTCACATGACCCCTTCTGGTGAACCAGAATATAAATACCAGGCCCAAGAGGTTCCTTCTGTACCCCTTATGCCTGCTGCCAGCAGGCATCAAGAGTTCCCTGGCTCACACACAGAACTCTCCATGATTTTGTGAGAGGGAGGTGGGTAAGAGCACCTGTATGCAGCCCTGTTGCACTCAAGATACGGAAGAATTTCAAGGAGCTGCACAGCCCCAACCTGTGAAGATCTCCATTTCAAGAGTTACATCTTGGCTTCCCAACTACTTAAAAGTCATTGAAAACGGAGGTCACAGACTCAATATGTAACTCCTGGCTTTTCCAGCAGTGGATAACCCTGATCCAATGATTTTTTCCCCCTCTGAGTAAATCCTCAGAATACTCGATTTACAGGTAAAAGGGAATAAGATAGAAATGGCTAGATCCTACTGGGCACCAAGGACATCTGCAAGACTCTGCCTTCACCCCAATCTGTACTTATCAGCCTACTTAACTTTAAAGTCAGACAATATAGAGATTTTATCAAGATGTTTCTTCCCTTTTACAGCAGCAAAGAACTGCTTTCAATCCAGCAAGGACTGTACTCAGAATCCAGGGTATTAGGTATATTAGCTTACACCTAGTGACCCTGAAGATTTTTCAAAGAATACAAACTTTTATAGCATGTTTAAAAACCCCAAACAAGATCTGAAATTTGCAGAGTCAAGAAAAAATAAAAATTAAGAAATAAAAACAAACAAACATAACTTAAAAAGACCTTAAAATATTTTTGGTGTAAATTACACAGGCTAATGTGTGTAACTAAGATGGCAATACTATTTGTTAAATGAAAGATATTTACATTTTTTTTAGGTCTATGGCCTAATGTTCTATGTTAATTATTGGAAAACATCTCCTATAATAATTTTATAACAACCTAGTCTTTGACGGTCCTGTCTGAAAGCAGTCTTTTCCCACATAATCTACAGACTATCTAAAGGTGCATATAAGAAATACCTTTTTATATCCTTTTCATGTACATAGAACCTACAGTCTTTTCTTTTCTTTCTTTATGATCTTGACAGTCCCAATTCTTGTTCCTCATATTTGACTAAGACTGCTAAATAGGAGTAAACTAAAGTCCTTCACACACTCAAGGATACATCTTAACTCACTGATTAATGTCTGATATAGCCAGTTTAAGAGGTTTGGATGGCATACTTTACATTTTGCCATGGTTAAGTTTATTAATATTAAACAAAATAAACAAATTTCATAGTGCTTGAAAAACTCCCTCTCCTAGAAAAATAATAAGGGTTTAAAAGGAGGGAAAAGAGATGATCATTAGTTAGCATGCTACGTTAGTTCAGCACTATCAGCTAGGCACCACTATGAGAATACTAACAATTAGCTAATAATACTAGTTGTGTGATAACTGTAATGACTGGACATTTGTACTATTTTTAGCTGTGGTAATATAATAACCAGTCTATTCATTTTGCCCCCAGCAGGTTGTTGTTTATTGTTTTAGTGCATTTAAGAACACTGTTAAATTGAGAAATTTTATTTAATTATTCATTTTGCAACAGATGGATTACTAGGGTTGGCAACCCCGACCGGTTTCGCTGGGACTCTTGTGGAATCAGGCTCTATCTCCCAGAGGCGACTGAAGCCAAACCGGGAGATTTTAGGCTGCTAAAAGTCCGGAGGCACAGTGGGGCTAAGGCAGGCTCCCTGCCTGCCCTGACTCCGCGCCGCTCCCGGAAGCGGCCGGCATGTCACTGCAGCCTGTGCGGGGGGAAGGGGAAAACGGGGTGTCAGGGGGTCTCCGTGCACTGCCCCCGCCCCAAGTGCGGAACCGTGGCCAATGGGAGCTGCAGGGTCGGTGCCTACAGACAGGGGCAGCGCACTGAGCCCCCATCCTTTCCCAGGGGCCGCAGGGACATTCTGAATGCTTCCGGGAGCAGTGCGGGGCCAGGGCAGGCAGGGAGCCTGCCTTAGCCCCACTGTGCCACCGACCGGGAGCCGCTCAAGGTAAGCACTGCCCGGCTGGAGTCCGCACCGCAATCCCCCTGCCCGAGACCTAAGCCCCCTCCTGGAGCCAGCACCCCAAACTCCCTCCTGCACCCCAACCCCCAGCCCTGAGCCCCCTCCCGCACTCAAACTCCCTTCCAGAGCCTGCACCCCGCACCCCCTCCTGTAGGGTGACCAGACAGCAAATGTGAAAAATCGGGACGGGGTGGGGGGTAATAGGAGTCTATATAAGAAAAAGAGCCAAAAATCGGGACTGTCCCTATAAAATCGGGACATCTGGTCACCCTACCCTCCTGCACCCCAATCCCCTGCCCCAGCCCTGAGCCCCGCCCTGCACTTAAACTCCCTCCCAGAGCTTGCATCCCGCACCCTCTCCTGCACCCCAACCCTCTGCCCCAGGCTCAGCCTGGAGCCCCCTCCCACACTCTGAACCCCTCAGCCCACAGCCCGTACCCCCTCCTGCACCTCAACCCCCTATGCCAGCCGGTGAAAGTGAGTGAGAGTGGGGGAGAGCAAGCGACGGAGGGAGGGGAGATGGAGTGAGCAGGGCGGGGCCTCGGGAAGGGGTGGGGTGGGAGTGGGGCCTCAGGGCAGAGGCGGGGCAGGGGGTGGGACAAGGGTGTTTGTGTGATTAGACAGTTGGCAACCCTATTGATTACCCAATAGTCTACCTTTGGAGGGTGTCCTACAAAGCAACATTTATACATAGAGGAGACTTTTTAGACTAGTGCAACCTCCCACCTCATTTATCCTGCTTTTTAAAAAATTCTGTACAGAGAACATTATGAGTATCTACTACCTGCTAAAATGTAAGAAAGTTCTATCCTTTTTTATGAAACGAAGGTGAATATTGCTCAAATTCAGGAAACGCATCTAAATTCCTCTGTATACAATACACTGAGAAAATACTGGGTGGGACATGCATGTAATGCATCCTACATTACTTGAAAGGGAGTAGCTATATAATGTTAATACATAAACAAATACCTCTTGCTTCTTGGCACATTATCTGGAAATATATTAATGTCTGGTCCATGTAAGTACCTCATGATAATTTTTCTCTCAGATTTACAAACCAATTAATCCAGTCTTACCCTCAGGCCCCCAGTATTGAAGCCAGGCCTGCTGGGTCCCCAGATGGCATCCCTAGCCTCCATGCTATGGCAATAATTCTGAACCACTGCCTCTAACCAGTGGCCTTCATGCTAAAGATCTAGAGCTCCACAGCAGCCACACCACAAGTCCCTGATTGGCTGGACAGACAGCATTCCCATTGGATATCTGGACTATATAATGAACAGGAAGAGGAAGCTGTCTGAGCAACAGGCCATTGCTTGCTGGTTGCTGCCTTTTAGACCACCTTGACACCCTGCTGTTTTGTCTAACCCTGCCATACTGCCATTGCCTTGTCTGATCCTGCCTGCTGCCTCACCTGACCCTGCCTTGCCACCTCGCCTGACCTTGCCTCCCTCTCCGCCAACCCGGCCCCCTTGGATTGGATCTCCCAGCTACCGATCCTTGTGAGAATTCTGACCTTGCGCTAGACTGTGTCTAATACCAATCGACCCCCTGGCTACCAGCTTACCCACACACCGCTTGACGGTGGCTCTGGACCATTTCAGCCACTGGGAATTACACTAACAAATAATAAATTATTACTTGGAGAAGATTTTAATGCTCTGGTAGAACCCAAATTAGACAAAGTGCCCCTCTATTTCCAATTGAACTGAACTCTAAAACATTCAGTATTATCCTCAACTAAACACAAAAGTTGGACCACTTTGTACAGACATAGCTTACTCCCGTAATGGAAAAGGAATACACTAGATGGGTATAACACACCTTTATACCAATATAATTGTGTCCACAGTAGGGAGTGTGCTGGCATAAATATTTTGGCAAAAATATCACACCCCTATCCAAAATAGTTATATTGGTATAAAAGCTATGTGTAGATCAGGCTGCTAAACTCAAGTGGTAAAGATTTTCTTTCCAACTTCCATGCCTCCTGATCTAGAGGAGCTATTATTTCAGTAAGGCTGAAACAGCCCCAAAAGATATAACTTCTAAGATAAGTGTGATATTTATCTCAGATCATGCACCAGCATACACACTGCTAGAAGCACAGGATGTCAAAGACCAGTATGGTATTCAGTGATTACCCAGTGCTCAAGGCATTTGCCAGAACTCTGATTTATTCTGTGTTTGGTTCCAACTGACTGGGCATAATGAGACCCTCACTGTACTCCTCCTAGGGTCTCTGTCCGGGAAGCTCAGCTCTTAAATGCACAGTGCCCAACACCACAACCAGATACCTAGATGGAGATTCCCCTCTTATATGTTAAAATGAAAGCATTTATCTAAGTTATCAATGAACAAACAACGGTGTTTTGGAATAAAGGACAAAAAGGCTATTCTTTTCACAGGTTTTGTGGGAGACATTTAAAGCATCCATTAGAGGAATGACTGTGACACATACTTGTTGCAAACCAAAGGAGCCATTTCGGATCATCTTAGAAAAGAAGCTCAAATCTCGTCAACAACTAATCATTGGCGCTTCCCAAAAAACAAAGCTTAAGCTGTAGATGTGCATGTGCAACTTGGCAACATTATCACATCTCTAGGCAATAGCAGCTCTCTCATATGCCCAACAACGGTTTTTTGAATTTGGAAAAAGAGCCAGCCGTATGCTTTCAAAAATATGCCATTCCACCAATGCCCCAACCATTATACCTCCAATTGTAACAGAAGAAAAACTTGATAAGAAAGCAACAACAGAAACATCTATTAAGTTGTACCAACCTGCCTCCCCACTTTGAACACCCTCAGGAACCCCTTCTATAGCACAAAGGCATAATTTTTTGAAGAACCCCAAATCCTGTGGATTATTTAAGAACAAAATGTAATATCTGAAGCAGAGATATTGACAGATGAAGTTCAAAATGGTATATGGGACCTTCCAAATGGCAAATCTCCAGGGCTTTAACAGTGAGTTCTCTCAGTCTTTCCAGGAGCTTCTAGTGCTTTGTATAACTCAAATGTTCTGTCACTCCCTTGAACTGGGAAAATAGCCCTCTTCCTGTTTGGAAGCCAGTATAACCACATAAAAATCCTGAAGGTGGTAGATCATTTCGGCCAATATCTTTTATTAGCCCAGAAAATAAAATATGACTAACAATCTTAGCAAACCAGCTATCTCTAGTCCTACTATTACTAATTCAAACTGTCCAATCTGGCTTTATTTCAAGGAGAGATATAAACCATAATATTCAGTAAACATTAAACATCATTCATCACAATAAACAAACCAAAACAAGTACCTTTTTCCTAGCATTAAGTGTGGAGAAGGTAGGGTTCTTGGGGACTATCTTTTTGAAGCAATAGGGAATTTTAATTTCAGACATCAATTTATAATCTCCATCTAACTGTTAAGAACGGCCATACTGGGTCATACCAATGGTCCATCTAGCCCAGTATCCTGTCTTCTGACAGTAGCCAGTGTCAGATGCTTCAGAGGGAAATGAACATAACAGAGCAATTACTGAGTGATCCATCCCCTGTCGCCTAGTCTCAGCTTCTGGCAGTCAGAGGTTCAGGGACTCCCAGAGCATGGGGTTGCGTCTCTGATCATCCTGGCTAAAAGCCATTGACTGACCTATCCTCCATGAACTTATCTAATATTTTAATCTGTATTGCTTTATTTGATAGATTCCTGATCAGAGCCTTAGGGCCTAAGCCAAAGCCCACTGAAATCAATAGAAAGACTCCCATTGACTTCAGGGGGCTTTAAAGAGCCAAGGCATGGATGTCTTTTGTCAACTCCTCTGTTTGCTTTGTCCAATGAATTGCTGTAATAGCTATTGCAGATTCTCCAGAGATTTGGGACATCACAATCCATAATAAATAATATAAGATTGCTCTTTTCATCTTGCTTTATCTCAGTGAAATGTGAGTCTTCATTAAATGCTTCAAAGAAGTCTAAGACGTCTACAGCTCAATATCTGTTTTTTATGTAAATATGACTAATCAGAGGCAATGATTTTAGGCACCCATCCAACAAGAGATTATTTAACTTTCTAGGCCAATGGCCACTTGAGAGATTCAAAGACCTGGGGGTATAGATTTCACCCAGTATAATTAGATCATTAATACTAAATCTGCAACCCCTTTTACATACCTAAAGTCAAACTTCTAAGATGATACCATGTACCACTATTTACAACTGACTGAGTCAGCTTGATAAAAGTGAATGTCCTTCCTTAAGTGTTGTACTTCCACTTTTGGTATATAAAAAAAGAACTCCATAGAATATTCAGAAATTGTATATAGGATGAAAAGAGACCAAGAATCAGCTGGCTGAGGCTCCGGAGACAGAAAGGAAAAGGAGGCAATGACCTCCCCAAGTGGAAATTCCCAAACTGGTCAGCTGTCATTTGATACGTTTGGAACTGGCTATATTGAACAGAAACTCAAAGCAACCCCAACATAGCAAAGCCATTGAAGAAGCATTCTGCTCTCCTTTTTGTTCTTTACAATCTCATTTATGGCAAAGCTATTTTGCTCCCTGAGAAGAACAGACAACATCAAATCCTATGAATCCTTCTGGAAATATGGGAATAGACACTAACAGCTACCTTGGTACAGAACCAAAATCCTTTTTAACTCTCCTGATATGCAGGCTACCAGGTTTTCTTCCAGTAGAGAAAGATGCTAACTTTAAAAGATGGGATGCCAAAGGACTATCAATCACGGGAGACTTTTTCCAGGGCATAGCACTACTGAATTCTGAATAGCTCAGAATGGAATTGAATTTATCTTCTTGGAATTTCTATATGCTACAAGGTAAATACCTTCTAGACATAGTTACTAAAGCAAAAACTCCAGAATAACAGATTAAAAGATACATTGAGACAGTGACCTAAATCAAAGAAGTTCCTATCTCTACTTTACAGTTTCTTTATTGAGAAGAACTTGACATGTTTCATTTTGAAAATGTTGAAACAATTTCCCCCCTTCTTCCTCAAAATGAACAATGCAGCTAAATTAATACAAATGTTCTAAACAATTAAAGTTTTGGCAAATCTGCATTTTTCACCAAAAAGAGTTTCAGCCAGAAAATTTCACCCAGCTCTACTCCTATTGGCCGTTCATGACAGAGTCTGATTCTGATCTCAGTTACACCATTGTAAACCTGACACTGGACCTCAAACATACATTGTGGGAACTGAGATCAGAGTGAGGCCCTTGATGCAGTGCCATGTCGGTTCCTCCTTTGTGCAGTAAGAAGATCATCCACCACTCACACTGATGTTTGGACCGAGGTAGAGTCTCAAGGCCGACATTAGCCTATAGTATTACAAGTCACAAATACAAGACACCTGTTAAAAAGGGAGATACCTTTTCTGCACAGACCAAATCTTTTCCTGTTCAATGCATTCTGAAATAGTCATTCATTTTGTGGCAATGACTTCACTGGGCTCTGATCCTGTTATATGGCCCAGATGGAGTTTTCTTTTTTTTTTTAAAACCAGTATCATCTCAAGCATATAGAATAATGATTAATTTTTCACATTTTAAAATACGGTAAAGCCTCAATTATCCAAACCTCAGTGAACCCAAACAAGGTTATATTCCCTGTCATTTATTAATTAAATGGTAAATTGAATCTATTATTAATTATTTCCACAAAGCGATAGGCATGCAAGGCATTTTGGTTATTGGTAAACTTTATTATTAAAATTTATTCAGTGTCCTTCCCATGTTATTCAGACTCTAATGTACACTGAAAATTATTTGTTAAAAAAAAAAACATTTACAGCATGTCACTGGGTGGGCTTTGAGTTCTGTAGGTCCTCTGGGGTAGAAGCATCCTCATGACTTTGGGAGGCAGCACTCTTGACAAGTAAACAGACAACAACGTCTCTGTGTTTTGTACATAAAACAAAAGCAAAGCTATGTCTTGAGTGCAATCTGACAACTTCTAATCCCACCAGTGTATTAGTATGAATGAGTGACTGACTGTTGCAATGGCATGTTACCTGGTAAGATCTTATACTAACTTGTCTCTTTCCTGAGTTTTACCTCTATTCAAGAAAGTTAATGGGCATGTAAAAAGGACAAAACTTCCAGTGGTATTAAGTAACATGGTGTTCATTCTTACAAGGAAAAAGTGGTCTGCAGTCCAGGGATGCTCTATCTCAAAATGACTACTAAGGTATGGGGGCTCAACAGTGTCTCTCTCCTAGGGGGCTTGAGACATATTGGGGAGAAAAAGGAGGCTGACTGCCTGAGCAATTGTGCCTGGAGATAGTATGCCCAGGAAGAGTTCACTGGGCAACAGGACTTAATATGTCAGGAAAAGGTATGGCCAACTCTTCTCCCAGAGCAACTCTGCCAGTGCAGAGGATGAGTAGAAGCATATCCCTTCTCTCATGCTCTCCATTACAGCCAATAAGATTATGGCTGACTTCTTCGTGGATGCACTGGCTCCATGTACACTTTACTCCTCCTTTTGCACCCACACAGTACCATTCACAACAATTTAGCCTTTAGTGCTGAAAGGCAGAAGCAGAAACACCATATTAATGGTTCAGAAATGGGAAGGCCCTCCTGAAAATCTCTGGATATTAAGATAGGCCAGTCTGTCATGATAACCAGCCATAGGTGAGCAGTCACAACACAGCTAATATACAGTTCACTATCCTATTTCAGAGAGAGACTCCAGCTTTAATGGTTGCTACTGTTGATTTGCTACTGCTCTGCTGACATGCTGGATATTGATTATCACTAATCTTTCCATGCACAAATACAGCGACACTAGTATACCCTCTCCACCAAGCCTCCCCTAAAACCAAAGAGTGTGGGAGTTACAGTGAAATATGCCTGGTGAGAGAAGTGTGTGAACAATCATAAGGTTTGGGGTCTATGTATAGCAGCTTTTCTAAACAGGCAGAATTCTAGAAGAATCTAATCAATGTGTCAGTCATGTATTTTATGTTATCAATGATATAGCATCTGATTATAAGACATGCTGAGCACACACGACACTCACTGTCTTCAGTGAGAGCCAAGAGTGCTCAGCGCCTATCAGAATCAGGCACTCAGAGCCAAATCCTGGTTAATGGCCAAACTCTGACTGACTTCAATGGGAGCAGGATTTGGCCCACAGTGAATAGTTAAATATGCATATCCCATCTAAAATAAATAACTAACATTAAGGTTGCAAAGTGAAGCATTGAACAGTTGAAATGACAAAATCCAGTCTTCCTGTGAAACTGTACACATTACAGTACAGTCTTCAATTCCATGATCATACATTAGGTTTTCTGCAGAATGGATGGGACTCCAGTGAATGAGACAGATTCAATTTTTTTTGTATCCTCTTTGTTCAATGTGTGGCCCCATGCTTTATTTACTGAACACCATCTAAACCCTGCACCGAAGAAGACATTTTTTCTTTCTTCACTTGCTTTTCTCTGATGCTTGTCAGCATAAGCAGTGTTGCCATTTCGGATATTTCTTGGGGGGAGGGGAAACAGGGAAGGAAGGAGGAAAACTCCTATCTGGACAGAGGGACGGCCAGGACAAATTTGGTGGTGTTATGGTCCCGCATGCCTGATCACAATGTCACTCACTGAACTTTGGCCTGCCCTCCCCTCCATCTCTACAGAGTCAAAACTGAGTGGGGTGTTGTGACCATGCAGCCAAAGCAACACTGGACTGCTCCAGAAGCAGCTGTACTGATTTAGTATGAGACCACTGCTTATAAGTGGATGGACCATGGCCCCTGCAGCTCCACTGTCAATGGAACTTTGAGCAAGTGCAAAAACCTTGGGGAAGGGGCAAATGCCCCCCCCACCTAACTGGCATCAGAGCTAGGGCTGCTCTAGACCAAATGGCACCCCAGGCAACAAGCATATTTGGCACCCCCCCATTTGTTAAACCTTTGAATACCTAATTTTTTATTGCATTTGTAGCCCATTTCACGACTTTGATGCACAATTTGCATGCATGATTTATCCCACTCATATAAAACGATAAATTTGCATGCTAGGATCTGTAAATCTGTATTTATTCATGCCATATAAGCAAATAAAAAAATTCATTTCCTCTCAGCTTATAGAAATGTTTTAATTTTTAAGAATAACAGAAATGTACTAACATCAAGAGACTGAACTGTGCACCAACACTAGGTGGACCAGTATTAAATAGTGTTAAAGTAGGTGACAGCCTTAGAATGTTAACCTTAGTCCTTTAGTTCAAAAGCTCACTTTTCTCACCTTTGCCATCACAGCGTCTGAGAGATTCAAAGACTGACCAATGGCACTTTCAAGTGATAAAATATCAAGCGATGTCAGTCTCTCGTCGAACATCGTCGACTGAAGGTAAGTTTTCACTAGCCTAAGCTTCGTAAAGCTGTGCTCCCCACTCGCGACTGTGACCAGCAACGCAAGCAGAATCCTCAAAGCTATCCACACATTAGGAAAAGTGTGCTTCCACTCTGCATCATGAATGAACTGGACAGCTTGCTCTCTGATCTCTATTTGGTGGCATTCAAAACCCATGTTTCCCAGCTAGCATTCTACCGCAAATATAACCTGAAGAGTTCCCATTGTCATTCCCTTGCTGACTATTTAAAACAAATAAAGCAGAGAATTAGCTACCACAGCCATAAGACTGGTTCAGAACAATGGCCCATCTAGCCTAGTATTCTGTCTTTCTACAGTGGTCAGTGCCAGATGCTTCACAGGGAATGAACAGAACAAGGCAATCATCAAGTTATCCATCCTCTGTCATCCAGTCCCAGCTTCTGGAAGATGGAGGTTTAGGGACACCTGGACCATGGGGTTGCATCCCTGACCATCTTGGTTAATAGCCATTGATGGACCTATTCTCCATGAATTTATCTAATTCTTTTTTTAACCCAGTTATACTTTTGGCCTTCACAATATCCCATGGCAACAAATTCCACAGGTTAACTATATGTTGTGTGAAGAAGTACTTGTATATGTTTGTTTTAAACTTGCTGCCTATTCATTTCATTAGGTGATCCCTATTTTACTGTGTTATGTGAAGGGGTAAATAACACTATTCCCTTTTTCCACACCATTCATGATTGTATAGACCTCTATCATATTCCTACCTCAGTCATCTCTTTTCTAAGATGAACAATACCAGTCTTTCTAATCTTGCCTTGTATGGAAGCTGTTCCATACGCTTAATCATTTGTGTTGCCCTTCTCTGTACCTTTTCCAATTCTAATATAACTTTTTAGAGATGGGGCAACCTGAACTGCATGCAGTATTCAAGCTGTGAGCATACCATGGAATTATTACATGAAAAGTACATGAGCAGAACTCTGAGCATGCAAATTATAAAAGTAAGAAAGTCTCATCCAACGAGTCTGAGCCCATCAACTTATTTCAGGAAACTATTGCTGTTTACATAGCACCATTGTTTCACCCACACTGCTCAAAGAAACAGAAGCAGCTCTCACCTAGTCAGGGAAAAATGAAAATTCCAGTGGTCAGCAGATATCAGACAAAGCCTTGACCCATTAACACTTAACCAGAAATTTGTCCTCGTCTCTGTCCATTTCCAGTATCAATGGGCCAAATCCATTCCTTCTGAGTTAATGAAGGTACACAAGGGATGAATTTCATCCAATATGCGTAAATCCAACTGGAAAGGACTGTTTTATTTTCTCCAAACTACCTCTGACTGGAACCTAGGTCATACTAATAAACCCAGATGCAAAGTTCATACCAAGAACCATATCTAACTTTGTACAAAGTTTTGTGGGAGAGGATGGATCCAGGAATTTTCTCTCCCCCTTTAGAGAGGCAGGTGCCAGATAATAATAATAACAACAGCAGCTGATATTTATACAGCACATTACATCTGTAGGTCTCAAAATGCTTTACAAAGGGTCCCCATTTTCCAAATGGGGAAACTAAGATAAAGAGAGCAAACAACTTGATTAATGGGAGTCTGTGCCAGAGATGAGATTAGAACAATTAGCCACTGCAGCATGCTGAATTTCCCCATAATTTAGGGGTGGTCAATCTGAGGCTTTTTAGTTCAGGTCCATCTTGATTAATAAATGCAGAAGAGAAAAATTTCTGCTTTTCCATTCCCTCTTGTTCCTGAGTGTCACAGCTTCCTGTTCCTTTTGCTTCCTTTTATAGTCGTCTCTCACCAAGTATTTCAGAAAAAAATGCTAAATAAAGATCACAGCCTGTTCTATTATGTCCCCTTCTTCTTCTCCTCCTCCTCCTTTCTGCATTTTGTGCAATGTTGTGGCACCTATTAACTACCAATGTTTTCAGAATGACATTATACAAGGTGCAGGCTGTACCACTGTGCCCTAAAAATATCAACAACTGCATTAGTCTCACAATAATTAATGGCAGGCATTATGCAAATGACAACTTTTTCACTGCAAAATAATGACATTTCTTCATTTTGAGCAGAGTTATGCAAAACAATGAATTGGGGATGATAAATCACACAGGAGAATTAAGAAAGCCATAACGTTCCTGCCCAAGCAGGCAGAAAGACAGACAGACCGACAATTTAGAACACACAGTTTGTTCTCACACCACCGTTAAATAATAAATAAAAGCAAAGCCAGTTGGCTATTAGAATATATGTGCAGTTTGTTTTTCCCCCTATAGGCAACTATGCATAAGGGGATGTTAAATTCTAGCAACTGGATCATTACAAGTCACAAGGAAATTTTTCTTTATTAACCTTAATAAGTCATTCACTCAGAGAATATACTCGTCAGGCACATAAAAAGTATCACATGTCATTCTCCTACACATTAACTAATTTCTTATGCAAACATCACAATGTATAGCAATTACTGCCGCTCAGAAAAACAAAGTTGTTTTCAATTTATTTTATTGCTTTTGTACTTGGCTATTTCCCAGAGCACTTTATTGTCTTTCCCTACAGCAGCTTTAGGTGCAATCAAAAAGAAATGCACCAGCTAGGAGCTGTTGCCATGGCACATTCTGACATCTTGTTTTCCTTACAGTGACTCCTTCAGGTAGAGGGTGGGATAGATGGGATCCTCATGTACCAGTGTCTACAAAGCTCACCTAGAATAGCTGTGAACTCCCCTATATCCAGCCCTCCTGCACCATTCTCCACAGTGCCTCCTGCTGGGACTGAGGGAGCTGGGACTGGAGTATCTGTGCACTCCTTAATAGGTAGTACCCCTGGACCCTTCTTTATCGTGACCACTGATGGGGAGAGACTGATGTATCAAAGAATCATAAAGATTAAAGTTGGAAAGCCCCACTGTATTAAATCATCTCCTCCTCCTCCCACCCCCAAAGCAGGGGTATTCCTTACAATATTTTTCTCCTGTTTTGTTTAATCTTGTTTTAAATGTGCCATGTCACAGTGCTTTCACCTTGTCCTTTGGGGGAGAATTCCACAGCGTAATAGTGAGTGACAAAGTGAGAAAGTTTTCCAGATAATCAGCATTTTTATTAATTTCATTTTATTAAACAGACGTGTTTAATAATCCTGTAACATTTGTTATTGTGTCTCCTGCTGGTGGACTCTGGGACTGAATTAGCTGTGAACTCCCTTAAAGCAATAGCTCCAGCATTATACCCTGCAGTACTTCCCATCGCAAGGTCTTCTCACAGTCTCTGAAAGAGCCTGGAACTAGAGCAGCTGTGATAATGCTCTTACACTACTTTACAGTGACTTCTCTTGAGGGATTAGTATAAATATGTAATCCAGCCAGCAATTCTATAACATTTTGTTATAAAATTACCTCCCTTCCACCTGGACCAACCACTCCCGCCTCTCCACCAAAATCTAGTATGGTTGCAGTTACAAATACTCAGCACGCAGTCTGTCAGCAAGGGGCACATATACCACATGATGTGTGGTGATTAAACGGCATGGCTCCCATTAAGGTTAATGGGGAATGGGAGACCAACTACTCATGCATCACAGTGAATAGTCACCTCTAATTGTATCCGAGTCAATGGAAGAACAAGCGTCACATTTTCTTTCTCCAAAATGTTAAGTGCCATTCCTGTCCCTTTACCTTCACCAAGAGACAACTCCGTACATCACTACCAAAGCCATTCAGCATGCAAAGGGCTGAAGAAAGGTAACAACTTGTAAATAGCTGGGTTGAAAATAACCCGTGCCCTAGTAAGTGCAGTGGGAGTGATTACCCCCTCCCTTGCTCTTCCTACAACCCATGTTACTATTTTTGAGATGCAGTATTTCTCACCACCCTCCCTCCTGAAAATATTTGCAAAAAATCCTCCTCTCACCCTGAAGTTAATAACATTTTGCAGCTCTCCTTAAATAAAATTCAGCCCATGCTGGATCAATAAGAATGATGCCTATTTCCCTAATGGCAGCCGATTGCCATTTGCTATTCAAATCAGACTAGATAAATTACAGTACATGCCAAGGAACAGGCCAGTGAATTAAGACAGGCCTCCTGAGGACCAGCGATATTATTAATCTTTTAAGACACTATCATATTTCTTCTTGACAGTGTGTGTAGACTCACAGACACGCTGCACCCAGATTGAAATATCAGCTGCTGCAAAAAATCAATAGCATTAGAAACACAATCATTTTCAGTCTGCAGGGCCCTAGAAAGCAACATTTGTGTCCCTCCTTCCTTTTGCATCCCTGCCCCGATATGTTTAAAAGAAAAACGCCAAATATCAATTGCTGAGGGGAAGCCACCATCATTGTCACCTTTTATCACTGAGGCCATACTTTGATTTTTGATAAGGAAGCGGTACTTCGAGGCGGGGTGAGATATGCCGTGTTCATCTGTAGAGCCCTGCAAATCTGCGGATATCCGCAGACCATGTTTGCAGATCGCGGATCGGATGCAGATACAAATTTTGTATCCACCCTGGGCTCTAGTCATCTGCTCACCTCGTACACCTTACACCACCAGTGCTGGCTCTATCTCTCTGCAGGGATTACAAAGTCAGACACTGCTAGTGCATCTGCTATCCCCAGGAAAAATGAAAACAGGGACCTTGGACCTGAACTCACAAAGGGAGACTGTACAAGACAAGAAAGCCAAAGGCCTAAGGGATTTCTCTCCACACTGGTAACAGAAAGAGTCAATTCAAAGGATCTTGATCTCTTTAGACTTGTGGATGATTTCAATAGATGCGGTGACAGCCAAGTAAGCTGTCCCCCTAGTTTCTCCACTGCACTATGTGGGGAAGAGGAAAGGGATCCTTCAGCTGATAATCCAGGAGCAAACCTTTCAAGATTCGGAAGAGGAGTAAGCCCTGGGGGGACTAGATAGCTCAAACGATTTGCAAGGAGTATGGAGAGCCTGATTCCCCCTTGCCTTGCCCCTGTGTAGTTATTTACTCCTGTGAAAAATGAGAGTAAAACACTACCATCTCTCCTCACTTCCGATGGTAAGATCAGGGGCCGGCTCCAGGCACCAGCCCAGCAAGCAGGTGCATGGGGCAGCCAACGGAAAGGGGCGGCATGTCCGGCTCTTTGGCAGCAATTCGGCGGCGAGTCCCTTAGTCCCTATTGGAGGGAAGGACTTGCCACCGAAGAATAAAGCGGCAGCGGTAGAGCTGCCACCGAAGTGCCGCCGATTGCGGCTTTTTTTTCCCACCCCGCCGCTTGGGGCGGCAAAAACACTGGAGCTGGCCCTGGGTAAGATCATTTTATACCCACTCTGACTAGGGGAAAATTACTACACAAGGGGCAAGGCAGTGGAGATTCAGGCCCAGGAACTTTTAAATGTAGCTTGCTAGCTTGAATCCAGCCCAGGTTAGCAGTGACCCAAAAGTGTTTGATGGGTTGTCCAGCGTCTTGTGTGACATGAGTTGATGGCCCAACACCAGTTACATCGCGATTGCCACTAACTGCCCCCCTCTCCTCCACACACATTGTTGGCAGTATCACTAGAGGGGCCAGAGAGAAATCAGATCTTCTCTTTCACTAGAGATAGTCCCCGCTGGTCACCTTAGGGCTCATTAGCAGGAGCGTTCGGGGGAAACTTGCATTGTTGTTGCTCCCGCTCTCCCTGTTTTATGGCTAAATGGAGAACGTAAGGCCCCAAGGTTCTCAGTCCAGGATCTTTTCCCACTGCACAAACACTCACAACAGAATGAGGTGTAGAACAAGGGGCCTGCAAATTGACACAGGGCTGATGGGGAGGGATAATATTAATTGCAGCTGGCCGGAGGATAGCAATTCAAGATTCAGAATGTATTTTTGTTCTGCACTGAATTGAAAACAACACTTTTCAAAAGCTTTCATGGAAAAGAACTGAGCCAAAATTGCTGGGTTTGGATCAAAGATCTCTCAGAAGTGACCAGAGAGCCCTAGAGCTCAAAACCCTCTCATCAAAAACTCTGTGAAAACCAATACATCTCTGCAAACCACTTTAGTTTTGAGGAAACAATAATCAAAAATATTTTGGCCGACTCTTAATATTAAGATAATAAAATCAATGATACAATCCTCGATTTTAAAAAATGCTCTGTCCTAGTTATTCACACATCCTGGGGCAGGGCTTGAGAGCCCCTGAAGTACAACCTTGGTACTTGATTCTCCGCCAGTTTTACCAGCTCCCTTGACTTCACTGGAGTTGTTCCTGATTTGTGCCAGTGTCAGTGAGGGGAGAATCACACTCTTTATTTCTACCAGCAAATTTCACTAATTCCATTTTGGGGCATGAGAAGAGGTTGACAGAAACCCTTGGGTTAATCATTTCATTTACTTCTTTTTTTAATGTGCTGTCCCCTTAAATTAACCTCTAATCTTATTAATCCAGGAAAAACAATATCCTGATTATCTACCACCACATTTGTAAACAGCTGTCTGCCCAGTTGTACATTAACCTGGGAAATAAAAACAAAGATGAGCTGGGCAGAAGCACTTGCTGCTGTTGTCATTTCTTGAGGGCCTGATCCTGTAGCCTTGACTCACATCTAGTCCAATTAAAGCCAATGGGGCTCACAAAAGAAATGGCTACAGGATCTGGCTTTTAAGCTATAGAGAGAATGATAGAGGTGGCAACAAAGGCAAAAAGTAAATATGCAAAGAGGGCCAGTCCAGGTTGCACTGGTGCCTGAGGAAGAATGGGATTTGATGTCTCCTCAAATCACTCCCTTATTTGTTGCTCCCCCCTGTCCATTGGTCCCCTGTGTGTGCCATTTCCTCTGACTAAAGAGCATCCTTGCATGTCCTTGATCCCTTGGAGTGGGAACCGCTAGTTCTGAAGATACCACAGAATCTGTTGCACCAGGCACAGCAGGGCTTCTATGGAAGTCCCACAGCAGTCATCCCAAAGGATGGCACAGTTCACCTAAGACCTGCAGACACCAGCTGCACACTCTATAGAAACAATGACAACTTTCTGGGGAGGAAGTGGGAGGCAGAAACTGAGTTGCGAGAGATAAGCAGTTTGGTTCAGCCTATTGGCGAGCAACTACAGCCGTCCCAATACTACGCTGCTACTCTGGAGGTCACTCAGCCTATGCCGAACTCCACAACTGTACAAAAAGTCACAAGGCTACAGACATCAAAGTGTTTATCAGACAATACATGAAAGATAAGAATTACCCTGGGTGAACATTTATAAATGCACTGATCACTTGGACAGCAATTCAGGGCTTCTAGAATACTGGATAATGAAGGCTCCTTCATATACCCACAGGGTTTGCATTGAGCAATGCAGGGCAGGCTCACCCACACTGTGTACGCTATTACTGAGCCACATGCTGAGCCTGCAGGGACCACTGTCTCATTGCAAAGGAGCATAATTCACTCAGATCTGTCTGCACAAATTTCATTTTTTTAAAAAAGGTGCTGCTATGGACTTCTCCTCCCCTCCATTACACTCTACATGGTGCTTTGGTGATGTGATCTTTTCTGTATTAACTGCCCATCCACCCCCTTCAGGCCTCAGAGATATCAGATATTTTTCCCCTGAGATCAAGATCATGACAGCAGCGGGATGGTACTAGGAAGGCCATATCACTAGATGAACTCCTTCATGATGAAAAATACTCTCTTGGGATTTAAATGGGGCTCTGCACATTTTATTTCTGACATTTCTGTTTTAAACCGAGGGCAAAAGAAACGTTCATGTAAAGCATTAGGGCCTTTGCTGCTGATCAAAGATTGGTCAGGGGAGATTCCTAGGCAAGTCCCTCTGGGTGCATGCTGCAGAGTTTGCACACTATCATGTTTAAATACCATTCCGAAGTTTAAACACTAGTGACAAACCCAGTTAGGTTAAAAGCGAGATTTCCATTGCAAAACACCCCTACATGCCATCCTTGTTGACAGGCAATGCTTGGCACTGCTGTCAGCTACAGGCTACAAAAGGAAAAGGAAGAAAGTAAATGTACTGCCAGCTTAAGACACACACACACACACAGAGCTGTCCGATATTTCTCCCCACTCCCATGTCTCAATCAAAAGATACTGCTCTGGTTTTATAGGGCAGGGAAGGGAAGGTCACTGCATTGAAATTTGCCCATGGCATGTAATCCAGCACGTCTGGGTCCACTTCTCAAGACTGACTCTTACTCCCCTTGTGGTTGGCCTCGCTGGTCAAAAGTGCCGAGCAAGCCAATCCTCTGATGTGGAATCAGCATGGGGTGATCAAACTGTGGGTAGGGATCCACTGTGCCCACTCTGTAAAAACAGAGGGACAGAGATGGAAATTGTAGGTGTGATGAGGGGAAGTGAATGGGCAGGGGACAGCCGGTAGAGGAACCAGAGAGAAGGTTAGGTGGCATAAAACAGAGAGTGAGGGGGGCAAATTGCAAGGTGTGGGATGAAGGGAACATAATGTTAGGGAAGGAGGAACCTAATGAGGATCTGGATGGGAAACGGAGGGAGAAGAGTCAGAAAGCAAGGGAGGAAGGAAGGGGTGAAGGCACAGAGGGGGAGCTGGAGTGGAGAACAGAGAATGGGAAGATGATGAGGTGCAAGAGAATCAGTGGAATGGAGGGGAGGGGAGGGAAAGAAAAGGGATGAAAGAACAGATGTGGTAGCGAAAGGAAGGAGAGAAGAGAGCCCAAGTGTTCAAGAGATGCCATCAAGGAGGAGAACCTCCCTATTGCTCTATTGGAGTAAACTATTTTCCAGGGCTGAGATAGGCATGCTTCAATCTCTAACACTTTCAGAGGCTGCTTTGGAATGAATAGAAAAATACCCAAATAAAATTTGTACTAGGATATTTGAAGCCTTTCACCTCTTGGTCACTGGTCCAAATTAAACCATGCTCAGTAGTGACCAAAAGTCATTGCTCTCTGCTGACTGTTCAGTGACCTCTGTGAAATGAGTGTGGGGTTGCAGTACACTTCCCAGAGTACAAGTGTCCATGGCACATTAAAAAGAAGTCCCAGCTGACACTGATTGGTGCTCCTGTTGGCAGTCTCAGTAAAGAGGCCACAGAGATTGGGGAACTAATCCTGAGATATACTGAGTACCCGCTATTCCCGTTCATTACCCTGGAACTGGAGGGCACTTAGCCTCTTGCAAGAAGCAATCAGCAGTTCACCTCACCAAGCAATGAGCTCTCCCCTGGCCCAAAGAAATGGTCCCTCCAAGTCAGCGATGAGTCTTGTTAATAGGCAGTGAGGCAAAACCAACCATGCTGTAACTCTTGTGTGGGTAAAGAGCTGATTTCACACTCTGGGGCTATCAATCACAAGCAGTGAATTCACACATGCACACACAACCCCCCCACCCCCCCGAAACATCAGCTGAAGCCATGAGTGTTCATCTAATTCGGTTACTAGATTTTAATTGCAAGGAGACACACAGCAGATGGTTGGCTCTGCCTGAACCTGTAGGAGTCACTGAAGTCAATGGGAAATGTATTAGAAAGAGCCCCAATTTAATTAGCCAGAATATTTTACACAGATTACTTTCTGAAGCAAGCCCTCCCACACCTTACTCAGTACCCATCAGGTTGTTGTCTTTTTCCATCACTCTCTCTCCCTGTCTCTTAGTGTCTTAAGAAACCAATGGCAATAATGACAGACAGATGCAAACAAGGTTTTGGTAATTACAACACTGAAGCTGGTGGTTGTTTGAATATCATTTTATTCCTTCCAAGCAAACAGGTCCTTGGACTCCACAGCCCTAGAGCTTCAGACAGGGGCGGTGGTGATTATATTATGACATTACAGTGCAGACTGGCAGATCAGACAAAGTGGATTTCACTCAGTAATTAAACTGCAGTATCTTTCGTCTAAAGTCCAGGGCAGGATTAATCGAAAGGTAGCTCTTTATCATTGCGATTAGTGCTGGGATTTGAAGAGCAAGTCCGCAGATTCACGATTTGATAGCTAGTCCTGAGCACCAGCTGACGGGGCATGCACAGCTGTCTAACTTGCAAAAAATAACATCAGATCAAGAAGCATTTGTGAGGTTATACCCTTCCTTTTATTTTATTTGTAGCTGAAGTAAATGCAGATTGATTAAAGCATTACAACTTCTGCCACTTTGTTTGGTGGTCTGTGGATGACCGTTTAAACAACCTGTTAATACAAAATTCCCCCTAGTGCCACACTCTACAGTACCTGCAGGATATACTCATCACTTTCTCTGTTGCCTGAATTTTAATCTGCAGGGTTTGAAAAACCCACTTGTCTGTGACAGGTAGGCAGCTTTCCTGGGCGAGTGCCATTGGTTTCTACAGTACCTAGATTTTCATTTAAAAAATGAAAGGGTAATATTCCCAGATGGTGGAAATTGGCATTGCTTCTTTGTAGCCAATAGAGCTATGCTGATTTACACCAGCTGAGGAGCTTGCCCTAAGTTTCTAGTTTTTATGGTTGTATAATGTACCTGTCCAACCATGAACTAAGTGAAAACTGAAGCTGTCTTTCTGAGTCTGCAAAGAGACAGCTCCAGTACCTCTGGTTCTGCCCATAGCTTTACCCAGCTGCACCAAAGTGAAAACAAACCAATATTGCCATTTATCATCTGCCAGGCAACTGTGAAATTGATAGGAAGCAGGTCAATTTCACTCTGCTGCTACCTGGGAAAACAACAGTAGAGGCAGACACTGAGGATATTTACTGGGGAGGATAACCCAAAAATGGAAGGGAATGGGGGGCAGTGATGGAAATTTCTGCTTTCCCCCTCCTCACAGCAGTCAGGAGACTCTGGAATGGGAGGATATGGGGTGGGGATGGGGAGAGAGACAACATGAAAAACACCCTTATTCACATAAAATCACATTAAAACTATTTTAAAGTGTTACAAAATTACAATATATACATAAAATATATGAATAAAATAAAGAAAAAACATGTCTTAAGTGAACATTAAACATGGATCACTAAAGTAGCATTATCAACAAGTTCACTCAAAATATTGTTTACACACCAAGTCAACTGAAAAGTGTACAGGTTACAAGTCAGATTATCAAAGATGTAATCAGCCTGGACACAGTCAGTGTGTAGAACAGCCCAAGCACATCACACCACTCCACTCCGGCCTCTCTGTTCTGATGAGATTTCAAAAACGGCTAGGTTTGCTTGACCCAGTAAAAACTTAGCCAGGCAGAAAACCAGCCAAATGCGAGCACTGTATCTCACTCCGAAAACAAACAGAAGCTTTGAGAAAGCCAGACCCAAACCACTGAAAAGCAGCTGCAAACAAACAAACAAACAAACAAAAAAAGATGAATCAAACAGAGGCAAGGTAGGAAAAAATGAAATGCTGTGTCTGAAATCGAACAGAAGGGGCACTGTGCAGACACCTCAGAGGTAATATGGTGCACAAAACAATTGGTTGCTATGATGCTATGCAGGACTTTTCACTGCAAGTCACTGGATACTCAGGAAAAGGAGGTTTGTACAACATATTCCAAGCCGGGAACATAGAGTTACTCAGGACAGAGGCATCCTCCAGGCTGTATCTGGGAGATCAAAAAGGGTGTCAGCATAACCCTGCACTTTGACACACATACCACAAAGCTGTTTCTTGGTCACGCTTGCTAAAGCAACATTCACCAAACCCTTGCAGGGCAACAATCTGCTTGGCTGCACAAGGATCTCATTCACAGAAGGGGAGTGAGGGGAACACAGGATTCCCCCCTGAAGGAACAATCCCCGAAAAAAACCATTCTGCAAATACTGAGCAGCCTGCTGAGGTAGCGCTGCCTGGAGTTCAGAAAGGACCTTATCCAAAAAATACACAGACTAGATTCTGGTCTAAACAGTAAGAGGTATTGCCAATTTCCAGTTTGACAAGCTAGGCGCCATCAGATGAGACAGTTTGGTTAACCCAGCCTGAGTAAAGGCAGAAAACAGGTTCCTGGAGGAAACTGGAGGAACAGCGGCTCTTCCAAGAGCCATAAACTGGAAAAGGCCTGGTCCAGATGCACACTTCGCAGCAGATGCCAGGCATTAAAAAAGAGTATTATAGAATGGAAGCAAATATAGACTCTGTAATCAACCAGGTGCCAAAAAAATTAGTGAGTAAAAGCCCATCCCACTAGCATGATGGCGGAGAAAGAAGGCAAGGGACTTCCAGGCCAGTGGGGAGTCAGAGTACAGCAACCGCTGAGCAGGCCAGAAATGAAAGGCCACAACAACTGCATAATTTGTAATGAAAGAAGTGCCAGAGGTCAAGCAATTAGGTGCCAGGGCTCCAGCAATTTTTTTACATTCATAACTGAAGTGGCCGGCCCAGAGGTGCCGGGGCTATGAACTACCAAGCTTAGAGGTGCCGGGGCTCATCCCAGGCAAGCCCTGGCACAAATTAAGCACTGGCTGCAATCCTGACTACATCAGTGAGCCCCTGACCCCTTTCATCTAATGGCAGGAACAGCAAAGGAGGGCACAACCAGTGGTAATGATTCCAAAAGAAATGGTAAATATGCCTCTGAATCCAGTCCTAAAGGCCCAGGGAGGGTCCAGACACACTAGCTGGTGCCACACATGGAGGTCAAAAGGCTGCTGGCAATCAAAACCCACCCCCGCAAAAGAAAGTCCAGGAAGGAGCTAGTATCATTTCTGCAAGTGCCCCGAACCTTCTCCTCAGCCCCTTCCCAATTCCTTAACATATATTGTTATTGTTGATCTGAAAAAGACCCTCAATACCTTAATCCGAGAGTTGCCCCATGGCAATTGTTGAGACAATAAAGGGCTGCACTGCCAGGAGCCCAGTGAAATCGAATTGCTCTTAGCCCAATTAGTGTGGGCAGAAGATGACTGTTCATACACTTGTAAACAAGCACAAAGTGCCTGCATGTCACTGTTAGATGTGATAAAAAACGGAGATATCATCAGCACAGGCAGACGGATGAACCGGGGAAGCATCCGGCACCATGGCACAGAAAGGCCAGTAAGACAGCTTCGCGGGGGAGGCGGTGCAGGAATGGCTCCAAACTCAGAGCACACAGCATCCCAGACAGAGGATACCTCCGACAAATGCCTCTGCAAACTGGGAAGCAGTGGCTAAGAGCTGTATTTATTTTTAGGACAATAAAAATGTTACAGTACAGTAAAGAAATATATGAAGAGAACACAGGCCCAATCCTCAAAGCTTCTAATATTTTTAAAAGATAATAATGGTTAACTCTATCAAAGGCCTTCCCCTGGTCCATTGAAACAAGCCCCACATCAGATTACAAAGTTTGCTAACAGTAAAAACATCACAAATTAAAAACAAATAATCAAAAATACAGCCGAATGCAATATATTTGATCAGGGTGTGTAAAGAGCCCAGACAGTCCTTCAGTCAATTGGCTAAGGTTCTGGATAAAATCTGATAATCAGATAAGAGAAGGGAAATAGGTCTCCAGTTCTGTAAGTCACAGAAGTCCTCTTTTTGTGCAGCAGGGTGAGCACTGTCCTGCAGCAACTGAGGGGCAGCTCTTTCTCCTGGATATGCTCCAGCATCACCAGAAAAAAGCAAGGACTGATAATATGACAGAAATACTAGTAAATTTCATATAGCAGACCATCAATACTTAGGGCAGCTAGGGTTCTCTGCAGAGAACTGGTGAACTGAAACAGAGAGCTCTTGCAGCAACAGCGGGGTGTCCAGACACCGCTGTTCCTCACCAATCAGATGGGGTAACTCTTGGTGCAGTTCCTCCATTGCCAGCACATCACAGAGTACCATAAAAAGAACCTGCTGTGTTATGGATCTCAGCAGCGTCAGCCATCAGATGACCCTCTGACAGTCGTAGGGAAAAAATCTGCTGATGGCCCACAGTCTTTTTTTCAAACCCAAAAAAGAACATGGTGGGAGTGCCAATAGCATGCAGCAGAGTATAATGGACCTGAATCAGGGCTCCTTGCCTGTCTCTTCCACCAAACATCTCAGGAGCTGGTACTTCTCAGTTAAGGTTTGGTGAATCTGCACTGGGTTTCCCATATCAAGGTTGCCATGAAGGTCCAAGTTGTCTCATTCCAGGACACTCGTGGCCAAAGCAAGGACTGCGTGGCAACCTGGGTACACTTATGGCAGAACAGTTGGATCTGGATCTTTCTGACATCCCTCCACTGTCTAATACACTGCCCCACCACTGTTTCATACAGAGGCTTATGCTGCCGCCAATGTTCCCAAAACACAGCAAACATCTCAGTGAAATTCAAGTCTTATAATTTGGTATTAAAGCATTCAGCCACCGTTGTAACATTCTCATAATTCACGAGGGAGAAAGATTCAGTGCGGGCAGATAGCATATCTATAGTCTCAAGAGGGGAAGGCAGTGGGTTGGGACTCAGCATCATCCCTGCAGCATACAGGATCGGGGTTTGAGGACTCACCATGCCAGAAGAGGACAGTATCCCACTGGAAATGCCAGGCATGGCGCTATCACCCAACACAACACTATTCTCCTTCCCAGGGCAAACAGCTCCATCCTCAGCCACTGCCAGCACCTCAGGCGCCGCCAAAGTCTTAGTCTTTTTAGAAATAGTGCTGCATAAATCCGTCTCATCGGTCTGTTCTTCACCCCCATCTCTAGAACCTCTCTCTGCTTCCTCTGCAGGGAGGTGCAGCTCAAACTCCAGGACTCACTTCTGTCCAGGTATAAGTGATGGAGTCATGACAGAGGGCACCTAGGGGGGCGCTTTTCCCTGGACAATGGCAGACCATGTATGGCAGTGGTGGGGGGAGACAGAATCTGACAGTGCAGATGCAGGCTCTGTCTCCTGCTGGCCCCTTGGATGTCCCAACACCCCCTGCTCCCCACTATACGGGGTTCCCACATTCTTACCAGGGACCCCCAAGCCAGCAGTGCATATGCAGAATCAGGGTCACCACAAAGAAAACATTTCATATTTTCAAACATTTCATATTTTAGCAAATACTGTAAAATCTGCCTCATCTATGTGGTACTTTAAAACTAAGTTCAAGGGCTGTTCAGGGGTATTTAGAACCACATAAACCAGGCACCAGAATGACATAACATGCCCTGCATTTGGGTTCTTGCAGACGAATGGAATCATCCTAACAGCAGGAACTACCTTCCCCTAATGGGAGAGATCAGACACTGGTGTCTCGTTGTGAAGGAAGGGGGGACATTGGTACTTTAGTAGCAGGAGTAAACAAGGGAAAAACTTGAACAAAAGTCTCCTTGACCCAGAGTCCTTCCTGTACTGAACGATTCACAAACTACTTGTGGGCCAGGAAAATCACTACAGATTTGCTTATTCAAGAGGCAGATTTTATAGTAATACAGCCAATAACATTACCTACACTCAGCAACACATCCTCCAGTGCAGGAGACAGCAGGCACACACCGAACCCCATGTTTGTGGATCAAACTGCTAAACCCCTCTGAAATGGACCCCAAGGGGAAAACCCCTCTATACCCACAAGGAAAAGGATGGAGGCGGGGGAGACCAACAACACTCTTAAAGCGAAGAAACAGCAAGTAATAAAAAACAAAACCAAGTATTTTCATCCTGGCTAGTAGGTTCAGTCCTTGGGTTTGCAGATGTTGACTTGGGTTTGCAGATGTTGGGTGTATTTTTCAAGCCATACCAAACACAAAAGATGTGACTCAAGGACCACTGTTTCCAACCTTTTTTTATTTGTTTCCCAACTAGGGCTGTTCAAAACTGTATTTTTCAACAGAAAATTGGGGTTTTGACTAAATGATTTTTTCCCCAGAAGTGTCTATTGTCCTTGAAAATTTTATCATTTCTGTCAGGAAATTCTCAGCTGAAAACCCAGAAGTTTTCAATCAACAGCCAAGAAGTTTTCATCTGAATATTCATGGAATGTGTGCAGGTGTGTGTTTCCAATAAAAAAATCAAAACTTTTCACAGAGAAAATTTTTTCCAATCAGCTCTATATCTAACTTATATGAGTATGAAGACTCAAAATGGCAGGATGGGGATGAGGCAAGCAGTGTGTATGCAATTAGGATTGAAATGGTTTCATTTTATGTTAGAAATGAGCACAAATCAAACCCCTGGGGTTCTGAGTGTGAAGAATTGGTTTCTGCATCTGGATTAGAACTTCATTGCTTGGCCCCATCTCTGTAATTTGGCCAACTCAAAATCTCAGAAACATCCTTTGACATTTTTGTTTATACACTGTCTATCATGGTTTGTCTGCCTTATTTATTTAGACTGTAAACTCTTTAGGGCAGGGTTGGGCTCCTACTCAGTGTTTGCATACCACTTACTGCAGTGGGGCCCTGATCTTGTCTGGGGATTCCAGATGCTATTGCAATACAAATAATTTATAAACTAAAATAATAATAAACTAAAGAAATGATCAGGCAAATGAGTTATCTTATTTGTAAAACTTTTTGTAGCTATTTTTTAAATGGATTCTATAGCAAAAGAATT
The DNA here is from genome assembly GCF_002925995.2 of Terrapene triunguis. NCBI lineage: Eukaryota > Metazoa > Chordata > Testudines > Emydidae > Terrapene > Terrapene triunguis. The sequence goes on along the minus strand of NW_020664593.1, from coordinate 8,470,444 downwards.
AATAGACAGCTGTTCATTTTGAAGGACCAGAAAGTAATTTCAAAGATTCACAGATGTTAAAGCCAGAATGGATCTTTATTATCATCTAGTTTGACCTCCTGCATAACACAGGGCATAAGATTTCACTCAGTGATACTTGCATGGAGCCCACTAACTTGTAGTTGAACTAAGGCATAGCTTTTAGAAAGACATCCAATCTCGATTCAGAGTTCAAGTGACAGAAAAACCACCACATCCCCTGATATGTTGTTCCAGTGGTCACTCTCACTTCCCAAACTCACTATTAGCAGAACTATTGATCAATTAAAAAAAAAATCTTAATTAGGGATGGATCCAAGCTCTAAAATTCAGGTGTTTATCAGATCTATCTGGTTTGTGAATGCCCGAATGTTCAGGGGTGTTTGGATGTAACAGTTGGGTCATTACGAAGACAAGAATCAACTGCAATGTTTGGACCTGGATTCATATATTGAACACCCATGAATTTTGTAGGGGCTCAGATCTGGGCTTGTGATTCATTCTCATCTCTAGTTTCAACTATCAACATCCATTATTTTAGGTCCTGCATGTGAAGTCACTCGTGATCCTGAGAATATCCATTGTAAAGATCCAGGTTTCCTAAAATAATAAAAATACAGAAATACAGGGAAAGCAAATGGGTTTGTAATCAATAATGAATGGAATGAGTGACAATCCCTTATCCAAATCCCTCATTGCTCTTTCACTGCAAGGCAATTCAGCCTTGAGACAGGGATTTAGTGTAGCTCCATTGTAAATAAGATAAGGACTTTTCAAGCGTACCCTATGAGAATGCTTTCAAGCCCGTTGTCAGGAATTCTCCCAGTCAGCTAGAAAGGTATTTCTAAGAACACCTTTATTTTAACCTGCATTGATCACCTTAAACAACTGTCTGTTTAATTGATAATAATTAAACCCATTAACTGACTTAAGAGCATTCTCAAGCTGTAAAACTTTATATATAAACTTGTTGCAGGCTTTTTAGTTGCTCTGTGGCTGGGATCAGCCTACTAGCCATAGACTCTCATAGTCTGGCATCCTTTGCCCTCTATCTTTTGAGATGATTTAAATATCTGCAGACTTCTCTTCACTGAGGAACAGGTTCACCTGCTCTTGGTGGCAGAGATGGCTAGCAGTGAAGGTTTTTAGCTAGCCAGGACCACCAGGGATGAACTTGTGGCCTCACTGAAGTCAATGGGAAAACCTCCCATTGACTTCATTGGGGCCAGGATTTCACCTCAGATTCTCACAAGATTGGAGATCAAAAGGTTTCTTCCTGAATCATCTAGCAAGCAAAAGCCTATTACTTCTACAACAGACAGCATTTTTAGCTAAAGTTTACATGCCCAAAGAGATTAACTGTTTCCTCAGATCAGACACAGAGGTCAGTGGGCAGTGATTCTCTGAAACGAGGGTGTAAAGCTTGGCTTTTAGTTCATCAATATACACTAAGAATTAATGTGCATGCTTGTTGCCATGAAATGACATGAAGAATTGGAGACAAAGATGAAGAAGACAGGAAAAGAACAGCTGAAGCAAAAAGCCTGGGTCCCGTGGTTATGTTTTTATTCTATTTTACAGTCTGCTCTTAGAGAGCCCTTTCACATCACAGTAGTGTGACAACTGTATGGAGTTTGCGTGAAGGGTTTCTGATAGCCCTGCTGGCAAAACATAGACCAGTTCAAGGTCCTTAATACTGCTACAGACAAAAGATTAAGTTCCCAGTTCCCCTAATCCAACTATAACCATAGTATGTGAACAAAATCTCACTTTAAAGACCTCATGTTATGTATATAAAGATTCTCAACCAAATTTCTAATTAAATGCAAGGAAATATTCCATCAACCCACAACCCCAGTGAAGCCACCTCTGGAGCCAGCTAGACAGACAGACTGTACAAAACATGCTGCACTAAAGTGGGGAAAAAAGGAGGAAATTTTTCCCAAGGACATTGAGCTAAACCTCTAGCAAACAGACAGACAAATAGAGAAATGCCATCAAGTTGCCTGTTAGACCTCACTTTGCTCAGCCAGTCATTAGTAACAAAGATCAATTATTTATCTATATGTGCATATGCATGTAGATAGATAGGCAGAAAAAGCAAATTTTTAATCTGCGTCCCTTCAATATTCACATAGGGTGAAATTCATGCTGGTTCAGAGGGCCAGCACAATGCCTAACAAAGTCCCACTGCTTTACTAGCCCTCTGCAGAGAGGTAAATTTCACCCACAAAAGCAGTGAGGGCCACAGTTTTACAACCTCAGCTGAAATACAAACATCTAGTACACTACCAGGCAGTTAATTTATATACCTCAACAGGATAAAGGACTAAGTCACTACTGTGGAGATTTGAACTTCATTTGCAGAATGGCAAGGGACTGCAAATCTGGTGCTCAGATCACTAATCCACCCCCTGGCCAAAATGAAAATATAATGTAAGTGCAACATAGCCAATTCCAAGTGTTGAATGAATCAGGCCACCAAAATCCTGAGACTGACTAAAAATCATGAGATTAAAACAAAATCAGTGTTGGGTTCTTTTTTCTTGCCTTTTAGTTTCTGAGCCTTTAGGTTACCTTGGGGTCACATATTCAAGGTTTCCTCCACAACTTTTTTTTTTTTAAATGGAAGCTGAGATTCTCATCTAATCACCTAACTCCAAGAGCTGAGGCTTTAAGAACAGCAGCAGAAATTGCAATACTCACAATAAAATGGTGACAGTTGGCAACACTGTAAACAATGCACACACATCCCCTCTGTCCAGGACAGAGTCACAGGTTTACATAACATATACAAGCATTGAGATTACACATTAAGGGCCCGATTCCACATGACCCTGAGCAGCTCTGTGGATGCGCTGAGCACCCTAACCAGGCAGTGACTTCACTATGCATGCTAAACCCTTCATAGCAATACTCTATACCTTGTAGTATGGGGCCCTAAAATTCCAAATCCTGATTAACTCAGTGGCAAAACTCCCATAAACTTCAATGTAATAAGACTAGCACGAGTATTACATTTACTGGGAATAGTTGAAAATCTAAGTGATCAAAGATACTTAGGAACCACCATACTCCTTTCCATTCCACCAACCACTTAGAAGAATGCCTTTCAGAATTATTTTGCTTTTTGAAATTTAAGTCACAGATGAATGCTTGGACAAGACAATGAAAGAGAGGAAGAGAACACCCAGACACCTAAGCCAAAAGTAACTGCATATGTTCCCCAGACTCAGGAGAAGCTCTTAGTTCTTAGCCCATATGTTAGGCAGATGAACTAAGTTAAATCATAAGACTACAGGAAGATATCCTGGGGGCTGTGACTGTGATGCACTGATTAAGAATCTGTTCTTCCCAATTAAAGACATATCCATAATTACTTCCACTTGAGTCACCCACACTTTCTGTAACATATATACCCTCAAAAGATATTTAATATATTATGTTAAGTGTGTCAAATATAACATCAATTAATAATACTTTACGTCTGTGGTGCCTTTTATCCAAACCAAAGCAGTTTACAAGCATTAATGAATCAATACCCCTGCATTAACAACCTGATTTATGATATAGGGAAACTGAGGCACGGAGTGGTGACATGCACCAGAGTCACACAGCAACTCCTGGCAAATCTGGGAATGCTTCTGATTCCCCGACCGGGGCTTTAACCACAAGTCCATTCTTCAATTGTAAAACTGTTTTTGTGTTTTACAAAAGCATCAATGGCTTTCCACAATCCAATTAACACTGAGCATGGTTATAAATAGTCAAGGTAACCAATGATCCTCACCTTTAAGGCACCCTGTCTTTATCAACTCTATTAACATGTAAGAAATACAGTTTTCAAAACAAAAAACAGTTTGTATTTTTTTTTAATCAACACAGGCTTTGCTAGCATAACTCAGTGCCTCATTCCCACTGCATCAGCATTAGGAAGGATTTACAATATCTCTGTCCCACGTGGTATTTACAGGAAACAGTATGACTGTCCAACACACAAGATTAATAAATTAGAGGGGGGGAAAGAAATTAAACTGTTTTGAGGATTTCTGTTCTTTCAAGCTCGATTCCAGGTGTGGTATCTTGAAACTAAATCTTTCAGCTTTGATTGTTGACAAAACAAAATGTTTCCATTGAAGATATGTACAGAATGCTTTAGGAAAAGGTCACAATAGGATTTGCAATATTCAAAAGCTCTTCAGATTTTGCGATTGAAGCAATCTGCCCCTTCATCTCTCCTTCAGTTGAATGCACCAAACCCTGTAATACTTTACTAACTTTTTACTTGGTCCCTGCTTGCGTAAAATACCTAATGAAGTCAATGGGAGCTTTGAGTGAATAAGGATTGAGAAGAAAATTTGTAAAGGACTTCAGATTTTGTCTGGTTATTATCAAGATGAGCAAAAGGGTCCAGAAGACCATCAATGAAGCAAATGGAAAGAAATGTTTCATGCATTCCTAGTTACTTTTAACTGCCCACCACACAAGCAATACATACCACAGGTAGACCTGACACTTGTAGGTAAAGATCCTGGGCCAGATCCTCAGCTCATGTAAACCAGTGTAGGACTTCAGTGGAGCTGAGTCAATTTACACCAACTGAGGATCTGAGCCTTTACCTGTAAATAGATCATTCTACATAATTTTAATGGATAGCTAAAAGATACCTCTAATGGCTACTAGGAGAGCATAGTCTCATAAATTATCATATGATTGGAGTGTAGACAATAAATCATGCGCCAGTCATGGTAATTCTGCATGTTAAGTTACATTTTTATGCTTTCAGTGTCCAGATTGTTAGTGCCTGTGTGTTTTTGTAGTTGTACCTTTCCACATCCTCATTGATTTCAGAGTTGTTATTCTTGGTCCATAGCAATTGCAAGAAAATCAAATTCCATCTGTTTCTGGCAAAACAAGAAAGCGGAATGAAGAAATCAACAGAAAACGCTGCTTCCTAAACCCCAGTATGCACCATCCATGCCTTGGCTGTGAACACTCACGCCCAGGTGATCTGTGCAAAATAAACTAGCTGCAGCTAGTAAGAAAGTCCCATGACCTATTGGATGTGCCAGATGGTCACCAGCTGACTGACTTGAAAAAAACAAAGCAATTGTGGGCATCTCCACACTATGAGCTAGCTTTCCATCAGTGTATGGCCTATCCATACCCGTTCATTAGGGAACATTTTCAATGAACAGCTCAATGGACAAGAACTTTTTTATTAAGATATCTGTGCATATCCAGATCTCTTCTATACTGTAGCAGAGGATTATCACTCAATTGAAGGCTTCCAGTTTGAGAAAGTGAGACTTCTATATATCTATTTTGCAGCCTAACCAAACCAGTCCTAGGTCTTTGGTCCTGATAAATAAAATAGCTGCAGATCTATTCACCTCCTTTTTGAATGAGCTGGGGAGAATTATGAGCTAATCTTGTAATAAATACAGCATCAAAAATGGCATTTATCTTTACAAGATTTATTCTGCATGTACAAGGAAAATACCTTCCTGCACTGGCAAACTGTGCCTAATCAACAAACTCGGGGAAACTCATAATATTCCTTTATAAATATTACAGAAAATAAGCTTCTGAGTATCCCCCAAGTGAAAAATGAATATTAACTCCCAGACTCACAACTCCCTTTTTGCAAGACGTTATAGACTATATCCTCAAGCAAAGCACAGGAATCAGCTTGTCATCTTCGGAAGACACAGTTAACCAACTTTGGGACTAAGCCTAATTTTGTTAACATTGCTACTCATGGCTCAGAAAATATATGCACACCAATCCAGCTATGTCCAAAGGGAAATGGGATGAGAACTTCAGCCTTGCTATATTGGTTGAAAACTGGACTAGGATTTAGCAAAATGTCTAACAAGCATTTTCAACGCCCATTCTTTGCTTACCCCCAAACCAAATGTTTATAGATATTATTGGTCTCTAGGAAGATGTTGCTGAGCTAAATCAACAGAATACCATTAGAGATGTATCCCACATTGGCATCTCACACATATACTCTGGTTCTGTGTCATGATACCCTCCCTTTGACATGAAAGCTTGTAATCTAACATCTCAAATTCTAATTTTTCCCATCCATATACCAGCCATACAGAGCCTGTTCAATTTAGATGAAGACACCCTATTCCATTGTGCCTGAGAAAATCAGCTTAGAACATCTTTGAAATAGGTTTCCTATGCAAGCAGAAAGACCAAGTCTCTCTTTCTTTAATTGAATGGAAGCAAGGGATCTCAACACTCCTCATGGAGACAACTGCACTTTTCATGAAACAACCATGTGAGGGAATTCTTCCACTCCTGAGAACATCCACAAGATATATAATATTTTTGCCCATAAATCTCTTCTATTAAGGCATATTCACTAGCAGCACTCTCTGGATATTTTCTACCTTGTCATTCTCTCTCTTTCTCAACAACTCTTTGCCGCTTCTCCATTGACTTCAATGGAATTACTCCCAATTTTAAACTCCTAAATAGTCAGGAGAGTGGTACATAATCAACTTGCTCATTGTATCAATGCCAGTTAGGCTTTCTGTAAGTACCTGGCATTCTTTATCCTTCCAGTATGTGAATTTTTGTTTGTTTGTAACTGAATGTAATTATTGCAAGTGGGCTCAGATTTCCCCCTTAATTAAAGGGTTTGGGATTCTAAGAAGGAAAGCATGTATTGTCTTACTATATCAGCCCTTACAGCTTCTAATATGTTGGGCACAATCCTGATGAAAATTATCTGGCAAAATTCTTGTCTGAACAAACCGCAAAGAACTCAGTTTACACCTTAGTGTGAGCTTTGTCTGAGTAAGGACTGCAGCATTGGATTCACTGGGCCAGACCCTCGGCTGGTGTAAATCATTTACACCAGACAAATTTCTGGCTCACTGGCTTTAAAATGTTTAGCCAGATTTTGAAAGAGGGAGTCTTGCTTCTTTGTTCCCGCCCCTTCTCCCTCAAATACTTAAAGCCCTTGGGAAAACCAGCTGACATGAAGAAGCTTCTCGCCAAAAGAGTCTCTCCAAAGACCACATACTGGCATGTTCTCAGACTTGAAAATATTCATTTAAAAACTCAGAGACCAATCCATATTTATTCAAGAGCTCACTGAGATGGCAAATACTAGATTGGGGTTTGGATGAAAATAATATCATCTGCTAACAGCGCAATCTTCTGTTCGCTGCTCTAAATGAAAAAGCCTAAGATTGGTGGAAGCACTCAGGCTGCAGCATAGATTCTGATGGCTCCATAGATTTCCTTTTATTTTATCCATGTTTTCTGTGCTTCATTGGTAGTGCTGCTTTTTAGGTGGTTATATTTCTTCCCATCTGTACATTAAATACAAGACATTTGGTTTAGAGCACTGAAAGGCTTAGTAGTGCAATGTGCACCCACAAAGGAGACATGGGTTTGGACTGGAAGCAACCTTGGGGACATTGGTCAGTGGAGTACAGACATATTATAACCACAAATTAATTGAAAAAGGAGTCTCCTTGTGCAATGAGAAACTACCATGTTTTTCAGCATTTTTCTTGCCTTCAATGCCGTGCAACTCTTCGAGAGACAGTGTGCCTAGGAGCTCAGCAGGAAACTAAGTCAGGACTCCTGGAGTCTATTCCCAGCTCTGCTACTTACTCGCTCCATGACCTCAGGCAAATCATTTAAAATAAATATGCATCCATTTATTGACCTGTAATACTGCATATGGATGTAGCAAGCCTGACTTAAAGTGCTTTGAGTTCCTTTGATGAAAAGTGCTATTGGAGTAGTATTATTGTGGCTTCTTCTGAATTTTTAAAGCTCCCTATCTGAAGTCATCGTCAGCTTCCTTCCTGAATTTTCAAGACTATTCTTCCTCTAAGAGTTCCCCTTTCAGATGGCAATGCTGTTAATGGTTAGTGTGCACTTCTTTTAGAGGTATATGAGATGTTGACCTAAGGTCATTTGCAGTGCCAGCAGAATACAAAGAGTTATGAATTGATTGTCTTCACGTCTTGATTGCACAGGAAGAAGAGAATGGGATATTTTGCTGGCATCTCTCTACATAACTCTATTTGACTTTTGTTTACAATTCTGCTTGTATGTATGGACGGAATTCTGTGTCCTTTTCATTCATTCCATCCCTGTAGATTCTCTCGAATTTTCTCTTTGTAGGGAGCCATTCTCTTGAAAGTGTGTGTTCACTGTGTTCTATGTTGTTGTTTTTTTGGTTAAGCAAATATATAGAGTATATACCATTACCAAACCAGTGAGATAGCTTAGGAGATTTGGTCATTCAAAGCACAAATCAGTGCTAATCAAAATGCTGAGGGTCAGGTGCAGTAGGTTAAAATACTGAAGGGAATTCAGTTACATTAATTAATATTTAGGAAAGTCCAATAATCTCAAGCAAAGCCAAATTCAGCCTTTGATGTACGTTATTTCCATTGAACTCAACAGGTGTATCCACTTAGTCCCTGGCTAAGCTTGACTGACAATGTACAGTAACTCCTCACTTAATGTTGTAGTTATGTTCCTGAAAAATGCAACTTTAAGTGAAACATGTTAAACAAATCCAATTTTCCCATAAGATTTAATGTAAGGGGGGGGGGGGGGTTAGGTTCCAAGGAAATTTTTTTGGCGCAGACAAAAGGCTTTATATTCTGTACAGTACTGTACTGTACTGTGGTGGGATGGTGCCCCTGGCTTACCCCTGGGGCTCAGGGCTGGGGTGCAGGGTCTGGGAGAGAGTTAGGGTGTGGGAGGGTGCTCAGGGTGGCATGCTGGGTCTGGGAGGGAGTTAGGGTGCGGGAGGGCATTCAGGGTGGGGTGCGGGGTCTGGGAGGGAGTTAGGGTGTGGGAGGGCACTCAGGGTGGGGGTGCGGGAGGAGGCTCGGGGCTGGGGCAGGCAGGAGGTGCAGAGCACTTACTTGGGGCAGCTCCTGTTTGGTGCAGGGGGTGTGCAGGTGGCTCCGCGCAGCGCAGCACCGCCCCCATGGCCGCGATTCTGGAAGCCGCGATTCTGGGAGCTGCCCCCCTCCCCCCCCACCTCCGACCCGCAGGGCCACTCGGAACGTAGGGGTGTTAGGGGCTGCAGGGCCCTGGGCTAAGGGCTCTAAAGCCCCTTTTGGAATGCAGCCCTGCGAGCATGGGCCGGAGGACTCAGGAGGAGCAGGGGCAGCCGCGCAGCCAGCGGCCGGAGAGAAGCATCACTTTCCCCTTCAAAGCGCCACTTCTCTCCGGCCGGCTTTGAAGGGGAAAGCGCCGCTTCTTTCCGGCCGCTGGCTGCCCCTGCTCCTCCTGAGTCCTCCGGCCCATGCTCGCAGGGCCGCATTCCGGAAGGGGCTTTAGAGCTGCAGGCCAGGGCCCCGGGGCCCCCTTAGCCCAGGGCCCTGCAGCCCCTAAAGCCCTGCGTTCCGGGTGGCCCTGCCTGCCGGGGGGTGGGCAGCTCCCAGAATCGTGGCTCCCCGAATCGCGGCCATGGGGGCGGTGCTGTGCTGTGCAGAGCCACCTGTACACCCCCTGCTCCAAACAGGAGCTGCCCCAAGTAAGTGCTCTGCACCTCCTGCCTGCCCCAGCCCTGAGCCTCCTCCCGCACCCCCACCCTGAGCACCCTCCCACACCCTAACTCCCTCCCAGACCCCACCCCCCACCTTGAGCGCCCTCCTGCACCCTAACTCCCTCCCAGGCCCCTCCCAGATGTTTTAAACTCAGCCTCCAAATATGGAGGCATGCAAAATGAGAGGCCACTTTTGAAAAATTTGACCTAGATGGCATGCCCAAAGTCACATAATGAATCCAGTGAGTGGCAGAGCCATGAGTAGAGCTCAGAACTCCTGTGACCATTTCTTTAGATGATGCAACCTCTCTAATGATATGTGATACAATCTTGAAACAGGTATTTGGGTCATGTAATCCCACACTTGCATGGCACACACCATCATTTTGAAGATGGGACAGATAAGAAGAAGGTAGCAGTGGGCCACACTTGGGAGCTCTGCGGGCTGCACTTTGGTCACCGCCTGATTAGAAGCCTCTTCACTAAAATAGTCTACATAGGTTCATAGGTACAGCTCTCTTGCCTTAAACTGGGAGTCCTCTTCAGCTAGTGTGAAAACTGCCTTGGTGGGATTACTTTTAAGGCAGAGGGTCTCAAACAGTAGTCCACGAGCTCAATTCAGGTGGTCCGCGGCTAATTCCCTCTAAGGTGCGCGCCTGGGCAGCCGCACATGAGAGAATGAAGGGCACCCACCTAATTAGTGGAGCTGCGCAGGCGTGGCTCCACTAATTAGATGCCTGGACCCTGGAGAAGATGCACATGTAAGATGAGGTGGTGGGGGGACTAGGGGATACGTGGGAGGGGCAGTGGGGAATTTGGGATGTGCAGGGCTGCAGTGGCCAGATAAAGAGGCGACGTTCCCCAGCTCCAGGCTGTAGCTGCCAGGGAGAGACGGCCCTCCTTCCCAGCCTCAGCTCGGGGGCTGCAGCGGCAGGGGAGATACCCCCCTCCTTCCCAGTCCCAGTTTGGGGGCTGATGCGGTGGGGAAGAGATGGCACATCCATTGCATTAGAAAGGTAAGACTAGTAATATTAAAATATGAGTTGTGCTTTTATTTGTAGAACAAAAAAACGTTAATTATTATTAATTTTTTTTAATATAGTGCTTTTATATAAAGCGCTTTACAATAGTTAGCTAATGGTACAAACAACATTTGGAAAGATCATTAAGTGGTCTGCCAAGACCCTCAGCAATTTTCAAGTGGTCCGCGAAAAACAAAGTTTGAGAACCACTGTTTTAGGGTATTGTTTTACTTATACAATTGCTTCTGCTTTGTTATTGTTCAAAAAGTAAATCTATTCTTCACAGACAAACTTGTTGAGAGGAAAGCCCCTTGGGCTTGTCTATACTGGCAATTTACAGCGCTGCAACTTTCTCGCTCAGGGGTGTGAAAAACACCCCCCCGAGCGCTGCAAGTTTCAGTGCTGTAACGTGCCAGTATAGACAGCGCTGGGAGCCATTCCCCTCGTGGAGGTGGTTTTTTCAGAGCGCTGGGAGATGCCACGACTACACAAGCCATGTTAAAGCGCTTTAACATTGCCAGTGAAGACGTGCCCTTAATTAGTGTTATCTCGAAGCTGATGCTACCAAACAGCCATCCAAACTGGCATGGTGAAGAAAGTATTTAAAGTGGTTGCAACCAAAAGAGCCAGAAGAAGTGGGACAGATGCAGAAGTACCAAAAGGAGTAAGATGTAGCTCACTGTATAAATGAAAGCTAGAACCCCAAAACACAAAGTAACTGTAATAAAAGCAATAACAATAATAAATATAAATGTACATATTATGTATATATTGTACCATATGTGTGCACAGCACTTGAAATTAGCAAATGTGGCAGTGTCTGTCCAGCGTCTTCCACCACTGTGCCTGTCTATTACCAGTGCTGTTGATTAGCTTCTCAAATGTCTTATACTCAGATTGTAAGCTCTTTGAGGCAGTGACTGTCTTTTTGTCCGGTGTTTGTACAACACCAAGCCCGATGGGGTCCTGGTCCATGATTTGGGCTCCTCGGCCCCGCAGTAGTAATAACAATAATAAAACTGTCATCTGCACTGAACACACACAAAAATGTAAAACAAAGGCCATAAATAAAGCAGGCACTGACAACAATCAGAGCATGATGGGATCTGATGTACTTCAAATTGGGCCCATTCCATCCTGCGCAATGCCTAGATGCTGTGGGAAGGGCACATTAGAAAGGCCATAGATTAGGTAAACTGGATCAGATAGACAGAATAACAGAATGACTCTTTATTTTGGTGCCTACATAAGCATTCTTCCCCCCACACTACCCCTATAAACTTCTTTGACCCAAGTAGCAAAAGAAAGGGCCACAAAGGAGTTGGATAAAAGGACTTTTTTTGTTGTCCTTTCTTTCCCCTTCACCAGGTGACTTTTTAGGGACTTTCCTGCATCTTAAGCATCTTTTTTGCATTGTTTAATATTATCATTAATAATTCATATTTTTGTCTTTCTCCTCTCACTCTGACAACTTTTATTTTTAATCAATGGGCATATGTCAAATTGCTTTGTTATTTATTTATAATGTAAGCTGACAAGGGGATGGAATATGTGATATAAGATTGAGAGACAGTTTCTTTCATAGGGCAGATTTTTCTTAGCGATAGAGATATATCACCCTCTCCCTATTGGCTTGAGAGGGCAGTTGACACCAATAACCAATGTTGCCACAAACACCAAGGGACATTTTTATTGAGATTATTACTTTGTGGTTAGTAACACAGAATTACTATGCTCCTCTGGAGTTGGATGACTCCAGGTTTGAAATGTTGCTTTATTCCCAGACCAGTGTATTTTCCCTGGGAGGGAGAAGGGGTGTAATCCACAGAAAAAGTCATGCATAATATTAATAATGACAGGCCAAAATCTCATTCATGCAAATCTCCAATTGAAATTAATGTGATTTGGCCCACTTATATAGCAATGATCTTCACAACCTCCCTGTGATACAGGTCAGTATTGGCATCCTTAGTTTACAGATCAGGGCCGGCTCTGGCTTTTTTGCCGGGGGGGGGGGGCGGCCGGAGCCCCTGGGGGAGGGCGGCGAGCCCTGGCGGCGGCTCCGGTCTCCCCCCCGGCGGCCAGAGCGCCGGGGGCAGGGCCGCGAGCCCCGGGGGCTCGGCTCTCCCTCCCCCCCCTCCCCCGGCGGCCAGAGCGCCGGGGGCAGGGCCGCGAGCCCCGGCGGGTGCTCGGCTCTCCCCCCGGCAGCCAGAGCGCCGTGCCGCCCCCCTCCAGGTGCCGCTCCAAGCACCAGCTTGGGTGCTTGGTGCCTGGAGCCGGCCCTGTTACAGATGGAAAATAAAAGAGGTTCAATAACTTTGCCAAAAGCTAGGCAGCAAGTCAGTAATACAGTCCATACTCAAACTATAAGGCCATGCTGCATCAGTACATATATTAACTAGTTAAACAATTAATAAACAATTTCCTCCCTGAATGTGTGAAAAGGGAGCTGTCATTGACAACTGGCTTCAACCGTATATTCTTGGCATTTTTCTTTTGTGCATCTTGGATACACATATATTTTACCCTGACTCTGATTTGAAAACTCCTCTAGTTATTCGCTGGGATTATTTCATATAGTGAAAGCATCCCATAGTTCCGGTTGAGTGGAATTTGACATAATGACTGCTTTAGTGTGTCTTGAGGGAGGAGACAGCTCTGTCTGGATTGTGGGAATGGCTTGGCGGAGCTTTGGATTGTACTTGGCAGTAATGTTTGCACGCTGGACAGGATGTTGTCATACGGTGCGTAGTCCTTGAAAAATACAACAGAAAGCTAAGAAAAAAGGGATTAGACATACGTTTTTAGGATGTAAAGAATATTTTGGCATGCAAGTGCTAAATCAAAGGAGGGGATGGACTGAGATTGTCTCCCAAAACTCCTTCCGCCTGAAGAGTTCTTGCTTCCCAAATTCCTATGGTTACCATCACTCAGTTGTTAAAATCTCAGTGGGGACTCTGTTTCAACTTTTTATTTCAAAACATAGTGAGAGGCTTGGTGGAAAAAGTAACATCCCCTCCCATTGCCAGGCCAGGCACAGTGCAATGGCAGTGGATACTAATGCTAGCCAAGTAATTTGTTATGGACCTATGAGCCAAGCAAGTGAGCTAGTGCAGTAAAAAATCCCAAGCTAGCCATGTGACCTGGCCAGTAAGTTTGAGAAGAAGTGTAGAGGAAATGGAAGCGGGGGCTTGTCAACATGGGAAGTTTTTCGGATTAACTTTAGTTTTTTCTCAGATAAACTGCCTTGAGTTCACACTCTAAAGTTCTTTTTTCAATTAATCTAGTGTCTCATTCTGCATTAATTAGTCTGGAAAAGAGAACATGAAGAAGTTTTCTTTGATGTTATCCCAATCTTAATTCCACCTTTGAATGCCTTCATCACCATGCCAATCATACTGAGAATAAGCACGGCATTCATGATGCACCCTCCCTCATGATTTACACTTTGGGGATATACAGAATATAAAATCTCAGGATAGTTCCAGTGAGCATACAGCATTTAATAACCATATGTTCTCTGTCCTAAGGCTGCTATTGATTCACAGTTATTACTGGATCCAGACTCCAACTTGACCACATTGTGGGAGAACAGATTGTGAATTTACACTACCAGAATTATTAGTAAAAGGGCCAAATCCTGTTCCCCACCGCTTCCATGAAGTAGGGCCCACTGAGGCACCAAGTCTCACCGGGGCTCCACAGCCACAAAGCGCAACGAGAATAGTAAAGCAACCAGAGTTCCCTCTTACTCCCAAGTGGCTGAGTACCCCTTATGCATCCAACCCAACCCCATTTCATAGGAACAAGACTCTTCCTAGCCATGTATGGCAGCTAGGCCCCTGGTGGGATGTCTGAGTTGCAGAGCTTTCCACAGTAAAAGCCAGGGAGACTGACTGGGATGCACAGTCCATAGACAGATTTTTCGATGGACAAGTCCAGAACAGAGCTGACAGGCTGAGAGGCACAACAGGGGGTGATCAGATCCAAGAAACTCATCACCACCCCCACAACCCTATGATTAGCCAATAGATCCCCCTTGCTGACCTCTTCCCATGCCCCTTCAAAACCAAAACACACTGAGTGACCACCAACCATTTCTGCCTTCCTCCCTCCAGAAGATGCACAGGATCTTTTATTGCTATCAAGGGCTGGAGCAGCCTTTGCAGCCAGAATGTGGGGAAGAAACAGAACCAGGATTGATGTACGGCTACTCGGCAGAGGAGGGAGCTCATTTGCATTAGATCCTGAGTTCCATGGGTAGCCCTGTGCACACAGCAGAGATGAATCCCTTCCATCCTTTTTATACACTAGACTAACTATCTTTAGGACCTATCTGGTGCTAAATCAGATTACATGCCAGCCTTGGGCTAATGCTGCTATATAAACTGGGCCTAGGATTTGGCCTGATGACAAAACTTTGCAAGTATATCTAGCAACTTTTATCCAGGGTTTCAAAGCACTTTACCAACATTTATTAATTATTAATTATTATTATTACAGTAACATTATTACACCTTTTTGCAGATAAAGAAATAGACACAGAGAGTGGTTACCTGACTTGCATAAGGTTACACCATAAATCAGTGGAAGAGCTGGGAATTAACCCCACAATCCATGCTGTCATTCTGCAGCTCTAAATTACTACACAGTGTTCCCCCCCACCCCATGAATAACCTTATATAGTTAATAATCTCCTGTTATTTATACTGCATGATACTCGTGTATGGCGCTTCACGGACAAGCTCAACGAGAAAAGTCCTTGGCTCAGAGATTTGACAACTTCATGGAGTTAAAAAGACCAGAGGCCTAGCCGATGAATGGCTTCCTATAGCTCAGCAGAGTTAACTGAGGACGCAGTAATTTGGAAATCAAGACAATGAGGTGGGATGCCACAGCTCTCTCTGTATGTGAAGTAGGCCACAGCCCTCTACTTATCTGTGTCTCTAAAAAAAAAAAAATGCAAGGGATGAGGTGGGTTTATTTAGTTCTCATATGGGCCAACCTTATCCTATTTAAGGATGGGATTTTCAGAAGTACTCAGCATTGGCCTAACTCTTATCCCACTGAAATCAATGGCAAAACTCCCATTAATTTCCATGGGAGCAAAATTAGGCCAGTGTTGAGAGCTTTTGAAAAGCCCACCCTAAAGATATTGCAGAAATCGAATATTAATATTTTGTGCCAGTATATACCTGCCACACAGGTCCTCTCTCCTCACTTTGCTCTCCTTCAAGTATTTTCATTTCACCTCAGCTGAAGTCTCTCTTTTGTTCTTCTTCCATAATGTACTTGATTTCATTGCAATGGCACTTAGATACCGTACCTATATCGATATGCATGGGTAAAGAAATCTCAAAGGGGAAGGGCTTCCCATACATATTGCAGTTAAATATTCAATGTATACTGGTATATAGAGATCTATATAATTACAGTCTGCCAATAACAGGAGTTAAACACAGTTTAAAATATATTATTTGCTATGTGTTCAGACTATAAACTGCCACAGAATTAAAAAGGCAGAGCTGCCTAGTGAGCCAGTGTTTATGTACAGAATCAATGATTGGAAGACTGGATCTTGCAACAATGATGGTATTGTAAATAATTAATAGTAAAATGGAGTAGAACAGGAAAGAAAGATTTAGTACTTAAATGTCAAGTGTGTACCAGAAGCCAAGAACTTGGGGAGGAGGGGCTATGTGGGAGGGGAGTTGAAGTCTGCTTTTCACTGGCCAGCCCCTCACCCTGACATGAGACTGATGTCTGACTATAATCCCTTTGAGTCTAAGGGCCAGTAAGAATACTGCATTGATAAGGGCTTCAGTTGTCTTTTTATAGGTATCTGTTTTCCGAGGGGCCAGTGGAGGGGAAGCATATTCTGCACAAGCTGAAATCAGCCTGAATTGATGTGCACACTACTGATGCTATTGATCTTCTGCTTAAAGCCCAGGACTAGGGGTCAGGGCTTATGGATCCTATTCCTACATCTGCCATTGACTTGCTGTGTGGCCTTAAGCAAGTCATTTCATTTCTCTGTGCCCATTTTCTCCACCTGTAAACTGGAGATAATTTTCCATAACACAGAAGCATTAAGAGATGTTGTAATATATTATTGTTTACAGAGCACTTAGAGATCTCCATAGGAAAGGTGACAATATTATTGTTGCTGTGAAAGCAAAGAGAATTTATCCTTCCATTTAATCACTTTATTTGGTACATCAGACTACAGTACCAGGCTGCTGTATACACTATATCTAATCCAAAATTAATTATAATAGGATATAAGCCTTGTAATTCAACACAATGAACCAAATTTTATCTTGACTTATGCCCTGGGCAACCACATTGACTGTCCAGAGATGTAAATGAGGGCAGAATTTAGCCCAGTATCTTCCGCTCATCTCACAACCACAGTTTGCCATTCCATGTCAGTTTCCTACTATGACCATAGTATACTCCCATTCACAGGATTGGATACTGCCTTGCAAGTTTTTGAATATTATTAAAAACAGATATAAAGAATAATGTATGTGAAGAGGTTCTTAGTTAAAGCTGTGCAAAATATCCACAACAATATTCAGAATTCTTATCGCAAATTTGAAATTGCTCTGACTTTTACAAAAGTTTTGCAACATTTTCATTTACTTTTAAGCGAAATAATTTCCCCCATTTTGGAATGTCTGGGAAACCACATGATAACATTTTCACAAAACACAAGCATCTCAGGGGCATGAAAACAGAAGTAAGAAATCTGCAGAACATGTTTTTTTGTGAGCAATGTTTCAGCAGGGTGAAAGGGCATGAACCTGGGGAATGTGATAACAGTATTTTTACTACCTGCCCTACTAGCTCCATACTAGAGAATCTTGATTAGTGATCTGGTTCAGGTAGATACTTAAGCATATGCCAAACTTTAAACACACAACTAGTTGCATTTAAATCTATTTGCATGCTTCAAATTAGGTGTGCACTTAAATACGTAACTGAACTGGGAGCTTGGGTTTCCTGAATTCTAGAAATAAGACTATATCGATAGGAGTGCCCTAGGAAAACAGATACCTATAAAAAGACAACTGAAGCCCTTATCAATGCAGTGTTCTTACTGGCCCTTAGACTCAAAGGGGTTATAGTCAGACATCAGTCTCATGTCAGGGTGAGGGGTTGGCCAGTGAAAAGCAGACTTCAACTCCCCTCCCACATAGCCCCTCCTCCCCAAGTTCTTGGCTTCTGGTACACACTTGAAAGTTAAGTACTAAATCTTTCTTTCTTGTTCTACTCCATTTTACTATTAATTATTTACGGACATACCCATCTGGACACTGTGCAAAGATGGGGTCTGTTCAGCTTAGAAAAGATACAACTAAGAGGGGATATGATAGAGGTCTATAAAGTCATGAATAGTGAGGAGGTGAATAGGGAAGTGTTATTTACCCCTTCACAAGAACAACACAAGAACAAGAGGTCATCCGATGAAATTAATAGTCAGCAGGTTTAAAAACAAACATAAACAAGAATTTTTTTATACAACATATAGTTAACCTGTGGAATTTGTCGCCATGGGATATTGTGAAGGCCAAAAGTATAACAGGGTTCAAAAAAGAATTAGATAAGTGCATGAAGGATAGGTCCATCAATGTCTATTAGACAAGATGGCCAGGGACACAATCCCATGCTCCAGGTTTCCCTAAACCTCCATCTCCCAAAAGCTGGGACTAGGTGACAGGGGATGGATAACTCAAAGATTGCCTTCTTCTGTTCATTCCCTCTGAAACTTCTGGCACTGGCCACTGTAGGAAGACAGAATACTGGGCTAGATGGGCCATTGGTCTGAACCAGCCTGGCTGTTCTTATGTTCTAGTCTGAGTTGGCTGATTTTTCAACACCTCTTGCTGGAATGCTCAGAATATGCTCAGAATGAAGGAATTGGGCTTTTCAGGTTTCCCCTATGATAGCCAGAGTTCTTTGCCTTTATTGATTCTCCTAGCCTCTCCCAGCTGCCTGCCATTTCTTCATCTCTGCGATGTAGGCCAAGCCCCCAGCCAAGGGCAGGTTATTAGTGACAGTACCACTGGTAAAGACGCAAGCATTAAGGGCCAGATTTTGTAAAGTGCTCTAGACACCTTCAGATTTTCGAAACAGCTCAACGTGTTTGACTATAAGTGTCACAATGGGATACAATGGGTACTGTTGGATGCTGAGCTCTTTTAAAAAGCTCTAAATAAATATCTGTCACAACAATGTTCTAAAGCACAGATAGGTAAGAAAGAACCATTTATTTAAGCTTCTTGACCCTCTTGAATTTTGGGATTTAGTCAAAAGGTATTAAAAACCACCTCCAAATTCCCATAATGCTGCCCATCCCTGTTATAATACTTTGCTTTGCCCTGTGTATTAACTGTTAAAATAAAAAGTATCACATAATATCTCTACACATCCATTTCACCATCTGTACAGGGGATAACATTTCCCCATCTCACACTGGTACTGTGACACTTCATCAATTGTTTATGAAGCACTTTGAAATTCCCAGATAAAAGGTGCAACCCGCAAATCTAAGAACAACAGAGTGCTTCACACTTAATGAAGTCTCCCAACAGCCCTGTGAAATAGGGATTTCTTGTTATCCCCTTTCACAGATGGAGAAACTGAGGCCCAAAGACACTAATTGGTTTGCCCAAGGTCACACAGAGTCTACAGCAGAGCCAAGAAGAGGATCCATGTGCTTTATTGCCAGTTCCTGTCTCTAACAATTAGACAACACTTCCTCCCTACAGTACTTCATGGGCATGATGGCACTGTAATTCAAAAGTGAGGCATTACTTGATTTCAAGGAGTCTGGTGGCACCTTAAAGACTAACAGATGTTAGTCTTTAAGGTGCCACCAGACTCCTTGTTGTTTTTATAGATACAGATTAACACGGCTACCCCCAATACTTGATTTCAGCAACTCATAGGTCTGAGACACCAACATAGCTCTGTCATCTTCACCTACTTATTAGAAGTTATGTGTTTGTCATCACCAGCCCCTGCAATTCACAAGTGTGAACTGCACTGTTTAGTGCTGCAGAAGTACAGAGCCATCTACACTAGATGGGAACTACCTGCCGGCAGCAGCTCACTTAGTGCTAATCCTACGTGGCAGTTGCTTTTAACTGTTATTTTTTATTTAAAAAGCTTAATTGGGAGGAATGAAAACTCATCAGGAATGTAAGATTTCTGAATGTGAAAAAAAATGGAGGGGATGGAAAGCTGAGGCAAACAGACATGCATGAAAACACAGGGCTGGAATTTAAAATGTAGCAATAAGTATGACTGCTGCTCCTTTAGGGATTTTTACTGAGTCTTTCCAAGGGATGCCTTCAGTTTTTTTTTAAACATTTGAAAAGGAGCAATATACCAAAACCAGGTTAACATCAAAAAGAAAAATTAACAGTGAGTGCTGCGGGTGCGCACTGTGAAACTTCTCTGCTGGCAGGGAGCTGGTAGATTGAAAAACAGCAATAAGGTTGGGGAGGCCTCGGAAGCAGGGGAGGTAAGGAAAGTGCCAAGAAAGAAGCCATGAGGAGAAGTACTTTTGGAGCACATGGGGTCGGAGTCAAAGCCACAAGAAGCAGAGGTCCTGTGGAAGGGGGAGGGAAAGGAGACTGATCCTCTGTTTACTGAGAGGTTCTTGAATGACTGCACTAATAGTCTGAATTAAAGTAACTAGCTATCAGCTCCATTGAACACATCCACATTACGGATCTATGAAGAAGTGACTGGATTCATAGATTTTAAGGCCAGGTAGAACTATTATCGTTATCTAGTCAGACTTCACAGTCCTGCCCCAACATACAGCAGGCTGGGTCTTATATAAAACAGGATTTTTGGGGGTGGAGTCTCCTTCATTTGTTCCAAAGTTCTGATCAAGAATTTGGATGGGGTTTTCCTATAGTATTACAGGCAGTACCAGGAGTAGAAATTCTGCAGGTGGGAAGCAGTAGGAGCTGGAATTAGGACTGGAATGACTAGCGCAAAGTCTCCCGGCCAATATTTTTTCACCACACCACAACAGAACAATATTTCCTCCCAACGAGGCCCCTCGGGCACACTTTATTCCCCCAGGAACCAGCACCTCACTCTTCCTCTCAAGTA
This sequence comes from Terrapene triunguis, assembly GCF_002925995.2. NCBI lineage: Eukaryota > Metazoa > Chordata > Testudines > Emydidae > Terrapene > Terrapene triunguis. The sequence continues at coordinate 8,449,723 of NW_020664593.1, read as the reverse complement.
AAATCCATCCTCCTTCTTTGCTCCCTTCCTTAGAGGAGGAAGGAAAATGCCAAGACCAGTGGCATGGGTGGTGGGATTCAAAGCATCAGGCATAAAACAGCAGAAAATAAGGTTGCGGAAAAGATGCATTATACAAAATAAACTGGGCAAATATGAAGAAGAAAACAACCAAACCCCCAGTTTACCTGGGCTAAATTCTCCTCCGCTAAAGTCAGAGAGTGTGCAAGTTAGGCCAAAATTTAGGCCATCAGAGTCTAGAGGTTTAGGGCACTAACAGAAAAGGGCTGAATCAATTCCTTTGCACTTCATTTCACCACCACCTATCATTTATGTATATACAACAAATACTATGCCCATAAGAAGCTTCCCTACTCCACAGTTTGTCCTACTGCCAACATTAAAATCAAAGGTAAGTCTGCCATACAGTACCTCCCTGACATCATAGCAGCTCATGAAGCTAATTCCCTTTTCCTCCATCTTTTCTTGAGGGCTGACAAACTGCCATGGTCTTTAGGGTAATTTGGCCCCGTTGGTAATACCTGTTTTGTCTCATATGCTTTCTATTCTTCTTTGCATTTCTCTGAGATCACACCAGATCAGGGACAAGTGAGACTATGTGAACAGGTGTGGTGAAAAAACAACCATACTAAAGCAGCATGGTAGGGGCAAATCACTTCATGAAAGGACACTGTATCACAGGCTAAAGTCTATGTACTTTTCACATGTCATCTCAAAGGGCTGTCAAAACTGGAGTCACCTGACAGTAGTTCCCATTCTGTCACAGAGAGAAGGCAATCAAGAAAAGTTCTTGAAATTTTTGCAAGTTTCTCAGTTCAGTTTTTACAGTATTTTGCTAATAAAACTAACTGAACTCTTCCTTTGCTTTCGCTAGTGTTGCTCACTGCTGCTTCCACAGTACTGAAACCTCCTTTACATTCCAGGCCAAAGGGTCTCCCTGGGTCATTTTGTACACACTGCTGCTTTAGGGACATCTTCTGTGCAAACAAAGGGTTGATAACAGCCCAGGTAGGAGAACGGGCATTAGCTTTAATCTAACATGGGTAACAACAGCAGTGAAGCCATGGAGGCACAGGCTTCCGCACGTGCTAGCAGCCTGTGTACAAGCCTGCCAGGGGCCCTGGGTATGTGCTCAGATTGCTAGCTGAATCCCATGCTGAATCCCATGCTGCCCCATCTATACCATTATAGTTACCAGTGCTAGCTGCCTACCCATGCTACAATCTCACCCTCACTTGCAGTGTAGACATGCTTGTAGAGGTGAATTAATTCTGCAGTTATCTGAGCAGTGCTTGAAATAGGCAGGACAGCGGTGATTCAGTTATAGTGAACTGGAGTTGTTCATATAAATGAGTGAGTGACGTTGCCCACTAGTTGTGGGGCCAGTGAGAGATTAAGGGTCCTACTACAGCTTACTGCTAAGGGAGATCTCCTTTAGCTCAATATGCAGAGGACCCCGGAACTGAAGGGCCAGGATTCGTATCCCACTCCACAGGTGCAGGAGTAGGAGAAGGATGTTTGTATATCAATGGCTTCTGTTGCAGTTGGCTAGAGAGGAGTCTCCTCACAATATTACTCTCCATCAAGACTGCTCTGTGATCAAACCCTCATCTCACCCACTCTCTTCTTTACAAACATCTCCTGATCTTTTACTCCCCACCCCTCTAACAGTCTCAGACTTTTCAACTCAATCTTCTTTCTTATTTAAACTTCTTCCAATTGTTTTGTAGTCTTTTTAACTCCCCTGCCTCAATTTTTATAAATTTTGTGCCAGTCCTAGAACTAAGGGATTGTCTTTTACAGAGCAACTGCATGTATATGATGTTCCAGGCACCTGCATGTGTATAGCAGACACTGTAGCTTTCCCCTAGGAAAACTGTCTGCATAAAATTAATGACCTACAGTGAACTGTGCCCACTCCTGTTTTATTTCTTGATGATGGTTATTAAGAGTTTGTTTCCTGGTAGGGTTTAATGGATTGTACTTTCCTAGTAACTTAAAGTTTACCGACTGATATTAACACTTGAAAAGTATGAGGAGAGGGCCTGGAACCTTGTTCATTATTTGCCCATCTCTTTAGCCTCTCACTACTAGCCAAGGATTCTGAGAGGTACTGGGTTCTCTGCTTCTTGAACCTCTCTTTTGCACTGAAATAAGGGATACAGGCTTCTAGTACTCAGAGTACAGGATTAAGAGCCAGGGTACCTGGGTTCTATTTTTAGCCATGCCATTGAGTCACTGTGTGGCCTTGCATAAGTCACTCCATCTCTGTGGACTTCACTTTTCCATCTATAAAATGGGGGTAATAATACCTACACATCTTTCTGAAGTGCTTTGACATCCTCAGATAAAGGGTGTTATAAACAGGCCCACTGAAGAGCTCTCAGCACTGTACGGAACTGGTTCAGCAAGCATGTGTCATTGATTTTGACAGGACTACTCATGCTTAAAGTAAGGTATGTGCTTAAGTACCTTGCTGAATCAGGGCCTAGATCAGGCCTATTAGCATATGGTAGTTTTATTCTCCAAGCATTTTCTGTCTCAGCTTGGATTTTATGGCCGCATGAGTGTGGATCAAAGCTCTATGCCCAAATCATCAATAGATTACAGGAAGCAAGTGTGATGAAGACTGGATGAGTAGGATAAGTTAATATGTCTGTAGATAACAGTAACTGTGTTCTTTAAAGGCCAGAATGTGAGCAAACAAGTTAGACAGCCCCATATCAAAACTGAGAAAAGGTAAGCAAGGGGAGAGAACTCGCTTCCCTCCTTGGTCCACCATAGCCTAGATGCAGTGAACTTCTAGACATGCTCTTAGAGCCACCTGTCTCCCCAAATATTTCCTAGTGTGCACCAAGGGAGGTGAATTATGGAAGGCGAAATTGGACTTACAGAGGATATGGGGGAAGCTGGGCTGGACAGTGATGCTTAGACTGGAAATAGGTACGGGTAGTAGTAGTTTTTTCCTTCCTTATTAAAGGTCTAGATGTGTTGTCTTGCTTGAGAATGTGTTTAGTTATTAAAAAGTGTATTTTACAAATTTTTGGAATGTACTTAGAGTTGCAGTAAGCACAGAGAATAAGCATAAATACATAAAAAGGCAGACACTGTTTTTAATAACAACACACTTTCCCCTTCTCTATCACCTGCAATCCAAAGTTCACAAAGTAGTGAAGCAGCATTAATTAGTTACTCCTCAGCTATTACCCTGCTTTTGCAAATGGGGAAACAAGCACAAAGGTGAAATGCCTTGCCCAGGATTACATAGCAAGTCAATGACAGAGCCAGTATTCAAACCAGATGTCCTGCCTCAGTGCTGTTCTTTAGCCACATACTCATCTTCCCTCTTAGCAGTGGTTGCTTTCAAACATGTAAATGCCCTTTCTGCATAATCTAACATAAACGTAACTTTGAAACCCTAGCCCTTTGTTTGGACTCTAAGTCCACTTCATCACTAAATCTTCTCTGATCTGTTTGGGAAACAGTATTTCTTTGAGTTGTAGAATCTAAAATGGAAGCTGCACCTATTAGTTCTGTGGTACTTCAGGGCTTTCTATTCAGTCATTTCCTTTTTGACATGTATTTGCTACCTTTTGGGTAAGTAAGAAGGCAGTAAGTATGCTTTATCACCTTACTGCTGAAGGTGATCATTTACACTGTAGTTCAAAAATACCAGGACAAGCTCTGCATTTTTGACTAGGGGGAGGAGGGAAGGAGATTGGAGTGAAACTCATTTACCTCCAGCAAAACTCAACATGCAATTGCACTACATGAAAACAAGATACCTTCTTATTGATGCTGCTTTTCTTGATTAGTATATTGTAAATAGGTATAGATAAAAAATCTGCCACTCTGGACTGAAAGAAGATTGGTCCAGACATTTTAATGTGATTGTTAGTCTTGAATTAATGCCTGCAATTCAGATCATTCAAGTATCATAGTGCCACCCTAGGAATATTCTCAAACTTCGCCTGTTTTTTCCAGGAAGGGTGGACCAATGGCTGATTCATACTTTCACTATATCACAATTATGCTTTTGTTTGGCATCCTCATGTCTGTTGCAAGTCACTTGCAGATGGTCCAGAAGCCACAGGACACGCTGTACTTCGTTCTCATCCCAGCCAGCACCATTTTATGCAATCTTTCTAGTCTACCATGAGGTACAGCTATGTTTTCTACTGGATCTTACTTTTGACATTCAAGCCTTTTCCAGGGCTTGCTCTATTTTAACGTTGTCTGTTAAATTCCTTGTCACCACTCAGGAAAAATAACTTTGGTATCACTGTGGACAGCATAATAAAAATTGCTCCATGTGTAGTGGCAGTTGAAAAATGAAACAATATTAGGATTTATAAGGACGGGGATGAAAATAGTTGTGGGAATACTGTAATGCCATTATATAACTCAATGTTATGGCATCATCTGGGATACTGTGTCACCCAATCTCAGAAAGGATACAGCAGAAATAAAAGAGGTTTAGAGACAGGTGATAATAATGATTAGAGGACTGAAGACACGTCCATCTGAAGAGAAGCTGAAAAGATTGGGAACTCATTGTCACAAGGTATAAGAAAGGCCAAGAATTTACTAAGATTAAAAAAAAGGAGAAGTCTGCTCCATGCTGACTGGCTATTTGCTCCAACTCTCCCACTTTCCCTCCTAGTCCTCCTTCCTCACAGTCTCTTCACCTAAGTTTCATTCCACACCTGCTCCTCTCACCTTCTTCTCCCCTTCTCTGTCCCCCTTATCCATCATTCCTTTTTCTTTCTATTTAGCTGACCCCTTTCTATAAGTAAATATCACCCTCACCCTCTCCAAAAAATCATGGAACTAACATGACATTTGCTGCCATCACATAGGTCATTCTGCTTATGTGTTCTACCCCTTCTCCTGCCCTATGTCTGTCTTATCTATTTAGACTGTAAGATCTTCAGGGCAGAAACTGTCTGCTTCTCTGTGGTTGTTCAGTGCTGAGCACAATGGGGCCTCAAACTTTGTTGGCCCTTATGCACTGTGGTAATAAACATGTTAAATAATAGAATAAGAAATACAAAAATAATTATAGACATTCATATGGATAAACAGAACATCCACAATTACATTACAATACAGTATACATATAAGGACTGTACACTCTCATGGTTTCAGGGCAGAAGCCAATCTCTAATTGATAGCTGTTGAGCAGAAACTTCCCCTATGGGCAGGTTATTCTATAACTGTTCATTATGGGAGATTCTAGCACTTTTTTCTGAAGCGTGTGATGCTATCTACTGTGGTGCTCATCGGGAAGCTTCAAGGGAGCCGGTATGCTACCATTATGTGACAAACCTGTGGGTGGGCCATAAGGTGCACATGCGCTCACCAGCCAGCCAGCCAGCCAGCTGTCAGTTTGCTCAGCTCAGTGCCCAGTGATCCCTTCAGGTGGCCAGTCTGCTGGCATTTACAAAGAAGAGCACAAAGGCCTGCTTCCTGTAAAACCAACAGGAACATGGGGGCATTCCAGGGCATTCAGGGATACATGGCACCCTTATTTACGCATTCAAAATGAGATTGTTTTGATCATTCACATTAATGCAGAGTACGGTGTGAGCATGGGGAAAGTCACTAAAGGGTTTGTTTGTTTTTTTGGTGGCAAAATATTTCACGGGCTTGGCAAAAATTGGTAATCATGGTTCTGTCCACGTAGACATAAATTCAAATATATGTTCACATATATTTGTATGTGCTCATATACAAAATGTATAGTGTGGACATTATGATGATCTTAGGCACAGATACCGATAGCACTATTTTTCTCTACATATATCATGTATATGATGACCAAGACAAGACTGATGATTATATGTTAAGGCTGAGTTACTTTTAACCACATTTAGAACTTCCTGGCCTGGAATGCCTTATCGCTATTCTGAAATGGAATTTATATATCAAACAAACAACAAACAAACAAACAAACAAAAAGAGTCAGACCCAGGCATGTCCTGGTTACTGCTGAAGTGGGGAATTTCTCAGAGCCACTCAAAAAGATCCATAGATAGGCAAAGCTCTATAGGCACAGTAGAAGCTCAGAGATACGAACACCTCAGTAATAGGGTTACCAGTTTTGGTTGAATGTATTCCTGGACAGCGGCGGCTCCAGGCACCAGCGCTCCAAGCGCGTGCCTGGGGCAGCAAGCCACGGGGGGCGCCCTGCCGGTCCCTGCGAGGGCGGCAGTCAGGCAGCCTTCGGCAGTATGCCTGCGGGAGGTCCGCCGGTCTCATGGATTCGGCGGCAATTCAGTGGCGGGTACCCCGAAGCCGTGGGACCGGCGGACCTCCCGCAGGCATGCCACCGAATCCGCGGGACCGTGGACCTCCTGCAGGCATGCCGCCAAAGGCAGCCTGCCTGCCGTGCTTGGGGTGGCAATAAAGCTAGAGCCGCCTCTGTTCCTGGAGGTTCCATCATATGACATAATCTTTCATTAAAGACTAATCTTTATTTCCTGGAGACTCTAGGACAATCCTGGAGGGTTGGCAACCCTACTCAGGAATGGAGGTTGTTTGTAACTCTGAACAAAATGTTATGGTTGTTCTTTTAAAAGTTTACAACTGAACACTGACTTAATATAGCTTTGAAACTTTACTATGCAGAAGAAAAATGCTGCTTTTAACCATCTTAATTTAAATGAAACAAGCATAGAAATAGTTTCCTTACCTTGTCAAATATTTTTAAACTTTCCCTTTATTTGTTTAGTAGTGTATGGTTTAACACAGTACTCTACTGTATTTGCCTTTTTTTTTTTTTTTTTGTCTCTGCTGCCTGCGAACTTCTGCTTCCAAATGAGGTGTGTGGTTGACCGGTCAGTTTGTAACTGTGGTACTGTATTTGTAACTCTGAGGTTCTACTGTATTTCCCAAATAAAATTAGATAGCCTTAGATGTAGACAAAGAGGGGCTGATGATTCTTCCCCGTTTTATTCCCAATGAAGGCAGTTTAGTTATTTACAGGCATTTCTATAGGAATTGTATTAATTTAACTAAGAGTAGAATTAGGCCCATTCAGTTTGTACTGAAGTATTTTTTTTAAACATAGACATATTGGTGCAGATACAAAGCACGCACAACAGCCTTCGATGACCCTTCTGCTTCCCCAACGTTTGCAACAAACATAGCATTGAAACCAAATTTCCAATTTCCTTGGAAACAGTACAGTATTCCAGTAAACAACAGCACAATCTAAATCTCAAGAAATATACACATTAATACACACACTCATACCTGCATGAGCCTGTAACATCAGCCTTTGTATGTTTTTTTTTAAAATGTACTTTGTAATGATGCATTTTTTCTATGTTTCTAGTGCTTGGGAATGCCAAGAATTTAGGAAGAGAGCCATAGCTTAACAGAGCAATTATTTGCCAGTAAATACTCCATTTGCTTGTTCTGTGATTTTTCTTCTCCTAACTCGCACATTCAATAATCCGTCCCTTGCTGCGTCACAAGGACAAAAAGTCTTTTCTCCAAAGCAAAACATGTTCACCAATCATTCTCCAACTATGCCAAGCCTCAGTTAGCAAAAAGCTATTTTGTAGCTTTAATTAAGAACTTTCCCCTACTTATCGTTTTTCTATAACCTTACACCTCCAGCCCAAGAAACTAGAAGGCAGTGACTCAGTCTGTGGGGATCACATGCCATTAATAAACACTTTCAACCATATTCATGTGGTTTACAAGATTCGGGACAACTCAGCTGAACTACTGCTTTGGGTCCAGATTGTATTCAGGAGGGGCACATATGTTCCTCCATGCACTAGAGAACAGCTCATTTGCACCAAGATACCAGGAACATTTTCTCTGTGTGCCTCTATTTTAAGCAGACTGCAAAAATTTACTCCAGAATTGTTAAAAATTTAAAGTTAATTCTCAAAATAAGGAGTAATTACTTTTGATTCAAAGCAGCTTTTATGGCCTATTACATCAGTAATCCACTTACTAAAGAACCTCTTGGAAAAAAAACAAGGAAATGCCCCCACAAAAACTGTTCTAGTAACTGTAAGGGCTAAATATTCATCTGCACCCATACTTTGAAAAACTAAGCATTTGGGTGTACGCATTGAGTCTCAGTCTCTTTGTCAACAATTTAGGCACACAACCAATTTCTGAAGAGGGTGTAAATCTGTGCAAGCAGCATCACACAACTAGATTAGCACCTTGCAATAATGGGTCAAGTGGGTATAGTAAGAAATCTAGATGTGCACATTATATTTCCTTAGAAATTTCATATAGCCAAGTTCCACTCTGCTCAGTTAAGAGGAGGGTGAGAAATAGTATATTTGGGAAAAATAAATAAAATACAGCAAGAGTGATGTGAATTACCCATATTAATTGCTAAATGCAGATCTAGGGTCTGGACTCAGAAGCAGGAATACCCTTACAAGGTTCAAGGAACAACATTCCAATGTGACCCATAGCACACTGATACTGTAGCTATTCCATCTGGTCCTTGTAAAGTAACATATCTAGATAGGTGTAGGACAAAGAGCCCAATTTCGATTACTCAGATTGTTTCTTAGGGCAAAACATGGCCCTGTTTTCAAAGTCACTTTGGGTCTGGTTCTTACTCAGATGAGTAAGAGCAACTTGTGTGACCAAAGTTGCCAATTAAGGCCTTATATTTTTTGCTCTTTTGATACAAGCTGTATTTGGAAGTTCTGAACATGTTTCCTATGATATGGTCAGATTCTAGGAACTATGGAATTTACCTATTTTGATATCACTCAACCTCAAGATGATAAAATATGCCAGGTTACGACAATAATTCCTTATGAATAAATATAGAATTTAAAGCATCGTGCTTTGGATGGATGAACTGTATCTACGTTATTACTCTTACCTAATGAAATGTATTGATTTCATGTTTTGCACTATATATATCAGCTGCTTAAAGCAGACAAGATATTAGGAATTCTTTAACTTGCATCAATACAGCAAGCAGCCAATGTGAAATATAGCAAAAAAGGACTAGCTAGATCCTTGAACCTTGTAAGGGTCCTGGGCATCTTCTGCACATACAATGCCTTCCATGTAATGTGATATAGCATGGCCAGAGGGCAGCAGGAGAGTGATTGATGAGAGATATGTAAGCCCCAGGATGATGAGAGCCTTATTCCCTGTAGAGGGAAGAGAGGCTGTTACAGATTAATTAGAGCACCTGAAACCAATTAAGCCAATTAGAGCACCTGAAGCCAGTCACCTGATAAACCCCCCCTGCTTCAATCAGACAGTTGGAGGAATTGAAGCGGAGTGGTTTGGTGTTGGAGCAGAGAGCAGTTTGAAGGAGTTGAAGCAGAGTGGTTTGCTGTTGGAGCGAAGAACAGTTTGGAGGAGAGCAGTTTGAAGGAGTTGAAGCAGAGTGGTTTGGTGTTGGAGTGGAGAGCGGTTTGGAGGACAGCAGTTTGGAGAAGTGCTGTGGCGGGCCAGAAGACCAAGACCCTAGGTAAAGGGAAACCTGGCTTGTGCAGAGCAGAGGGACTCTACAGACACAAGGAGTTGGGAGAAACTTGGCCCAAGCGGAGAGAGGGCAGGAAGCCACACAAGCTGAAGGGCCAGAGAGGGAAGTAGCCCAGGGGAAGGAATTGCTAGTTCAAGTCGTTCGCTGCTATTCCTAGGGCCCCTGGGCTGGGACCCGGAGTAGAGGGCGGGCCCGGGTCCCTCCCTCTCCACTCCCCTTTTCTGGGACACTAGTGGGACAGTTGATACCCCAGTTCAGGGATGAGAAATGGCATCCTGAACCCCCACAAGAGGAGAAAGCACGGGACCCATCATAATAGTACCGGCAATTTGCCATAGTAAGAAAGATTAGACAAAGAACTGAGAGGAAGTGTGGCATATCTCAATGGCAAGAGTAAACATCAGGCTATATGATCACAACTAGGCTATAAGAAAGTTGTGATATTTTGGTTGAAAAGTTGCGGCTAGTTTGTTAAAGTTCGGGCTCAAGGCATGCAGCCTACCTTCCAAAGCAGGGCAGCAGTGCAGAAGAGATACCGTGTGTCCCATCTGGCTCTAAAAGGTAAACATGAAGGAGGGGTGGCCAAGCCAAATTTGAGAGAATGGCATTGTGATCTGGTGCATAGGATCGCAAGACCTCTAAAAGTTTTGACAACTACAAAAAGTTGTGGCTTGTGTTCAAAGTTGCAGTTTCTGCAACAAAATTGTTACCTGTGATTTTCTTACAGCCTTAATTATAATGGTCTCATCTGGCCTTCAAATCTGTAACTTTGAAAATTCCTCTGAAATCCGTTAATAGATTAACCAGCTATGCAAGTGTCTGCAGAACAAGACAGGCAGATTTTCAGTATTCGCTTAAGTCCATTCATGCTCCCATTGAAGACAACAACAAAACTCTTACTGATGTCAAAGATGAGGGCCCTTTATGAGGGCAAAGCCTTTGAAAAATAGAGCCATTTTTGGCTAAGAACATTTTGGTATATTAATTGCATATTAAACAGTCATAAATTTTCCCTAAGGGTCTCACACATGCAATGAAATTTAGGATTAAATCTGACTTTGATGTCCAGTGTGCAAGACCTATAAATTAAGGGCCAGTAGATCCGATTTCAGGTCAAATTTTCTTCATTATTTCAGTTGTGTAGAAATAGACTTTTATAACATTTAAAACCAATAAAAATGTTTCCATCATTTCATAAAATTTCTCCAAAACAAATAAACCCATTATCATTCAGTGAGTGTAACACAAACAGTCCAGTATTGTGCTAATGGTGCTGGTGCTTAGACAGATACCATGGTAGCAAGTGTTTCCAAAGTGTAACATTACAGAAAGTCAAATGGTGCTATTGAAGGTGGTCACCTTAGTGCTATTCTCCGGAACATGTATTATCAGCTGTGATGCAGATTTCTTTAAATATGAGCATATCATCACTACAGTCCATTCTGCCTGAATTCTCTGAATAAGAATAATTAAGTGTAGTTGTTGTCAACAGTTTATTTCCACACAAGGAAACAAAAATGTTACATGATGTCAAAATATCACAAGTAGTACCATGGACATCTGGACCTATCTGAGCTTCAGTTTCCCTCACCGTAAAATGATGATAATTTAACCTTCCTTTGTAAACTTCTTTGAGCTCTACAGATTAAAAGTGCTGTGTAAGTGCTAAGTATTATTAATATGAAGGATTCATAGATTCATAGATTCTAGGACTGGAAGGACCTCGAGAGGTCATCGAGTCCAGTCCCCTGCCCGCAGGACCAAATACTGTCTAGACCATCCCTGATAGACATTTATCTAACCTACTCTTAAATATCTCCAGAGATGGAGATTCCACAACCTCCCTAGGCTATATGAGACTTTGAAAGTGAAACTTTCAACTATAAACAAACATGAAACTGACAAGTCTGTTTCCATGGTCCAAACTTAGAAGGGAAATAAACAGTATTAAAATAATGAAAAGTAAAGTAGGTTTTTTAAAATTTACTTTACATAATCAAAGCAAACTGTCAGAAAAGAAACTTGTGTCTGAAAAAAAGTTTTCAACATAATGTTCCTTTAATGCAAGAGTTTCTTAAATTTTTTGACTTAACTTAAACTTTTAACATTAATGTACTTGTTTTTCTTTTCACAAGACAGCTTGGGAAAAAAGAGTTGACACACTCTTAGGGACAACTATTTAAATGGGAATTTACTGGATCAAGTCAACACACAACAAATTCTTACTTATCCAATGCAACTCACGTAAAATTACATTCTTCCCAACAGAGACTGCATAGCAAAAATGGATATTTGGTTTGCTTAAAAGATGTCCCCATTAACTGTTTTTTTAACACTTTAAGCAATCAGCCAGTGGAGCCAGACACTGTCCTCAGGTAACCTCGTGCAGCTACCGTTAGTGCAAAACACGGTCGTTTCTCAGACTTCATACACTCTGAACTGCTTAGTTCTCTCACATTCATCTCCTGAGGGATGACAGCAAAGTGTGCGAGTCCCTCCTTCCTGCATGGACTGGGGAACAAGTGTTGACATGGCATGATGTCTTAGCAGCAGTGATGAACTTGGCTTGCTTAAAAATACATGTTTTGGGAGGGTTCCCTTCCAAATTTGTCCGAAATAAAAGGGGCACCTGGTCCATGTTATGTCCCTTCTAGGTTTGGCTTGTATTTTTTTCCCATTAGAAGCTCTTACCACACATTTGTTTTCAGTTTGAAATTTATACTTATTTTCAGAAGTTGGAGAGACACTCTGAAGTCATGTCTGGTAAGAAAATGGATCTCTCTCAAAATGTCTCAATGCTTTTTTTTATATACCACAGAATCTTGCTCTTCCCCACTGAATTAGCTATTAGCATCTATCCATCTAAGCTATAATAGCATACTTATCGCCCTGGTATCAACCACATCTGAGCATCCCTAACCACAACAAGTAAGCTGCACTCAGAATACAGAGCAATTAAACTTTAGTAAAATGTAAGCGGTGGAGGGAAAGGTGTAATTACATAGACACTGCAGTTCAAATTCATCCCATGTGTAACTTGACTAATATCACTGGAGTTAAATGAGGGATGAATATGGCCCAGGTGGCCAAAATCAGTTGGCAAATCCTGAGGTCCTTATCCAGGCACATTCCTATTGAAGTCAATGAGCCAGTTTCTGTCTGTTACATTGTAAAACTGGGGGAACTCCACTAAAATCAATAGAGTTTACTCCAGATATATGCTGGTGTGACTGAGATCAAATTCTGGTCCACTGGGGGTTTTGCCTGGATGAGGATGACTATAAAAAAAAGTAAGGCAGTTAGGATTTCATACAGAGAACTTGAAATTAGAAGCCATCTGAAAACGACTTGGCCACCACTCCTGCAACCTGTTCTGGAAGTCAGTGGGACTCTGTCTGAGCACAGAGTTCTACTCAAGCAGAACAAGTTGCAGGACTCAGCCTTAGAGAACAAAGTTGAACGCTATCAGTACTAAACATGGGCATGAAACAAAACCCAATTCAAACGTTGATGTTTTCCAAAATCTGGATCTAAATTCTGCAGCCCAAACTCAACTCTAATCATCAATGAAGAAGAAAGCAAATATTAGCACCCATTCAGACAGGGCTAAGAAACAAATATTAGCACCCATTCAGACAGGGCTAATTGGAAGAATGCACAAAGTTAGCAACCTTGAGTTTTTATTCTCTTGGGTTACAGATGCCATAATTTACCAATTGTAAATAAATGTTTTGCTTAATGTTGCTTAAAGTGTACAGAACAAAGGAATGGAGGGGAGCGAGGTACCAGGACAGACAAGGACAAGAAGTAGAGGATCAGGGAGGAAACTGTGCTTCCCTGTCTCAGGATGGCACCTAACTGGCACATAGGCTTTTTGCTAGCTCTCCCTAAATAAAAAAAAAAATACTATTTTTTCTGTACATATGCAACAATATATTATTCAGAACGTGGCAATAGAGTATAGCTTGGATCAGGTGGGGAGGTGTAACATGCAAAAGGTGTTAGAAAGTGAAAAAGGAAGATATGGCATGAATGATTAACGGTCGCATCCTATAACTGTATATGCGCAGACTTTCACTGTTATGAGGGTTTGGGTTTTTTCAGACAGAAACATTATTCTATAGAAATTATAATACATTTTCTGGATGTTAAGTAGGCTCCAGCGATACATATTGTCAATCATCACTATTTCCTAACTGAGTTTTTAATGTATTAATAAATATAGATCTTCAGTTGCTCTTCATGCAGGATATCATCCTTGCAAATCTGGCATGAAAATCTAACACTACAGGCAAAAATGTGATAGCCTGTCCCAGTATTAATATAACATATAGTTTGCTTGCCCGTCAGACAGAATTGCTTGCCCTGGGTGAATGGGCAATAGAATTTTCAAGGCTTCAGTACATATGCACAGATTGTGCCCAGGGCATATATGATAAGCTTCTTTAGCACCAATAAACCAGTGAATAATCAATAACAGGCAGATCACTACTGCCACATGACATTTGGTGGATCACAGCTTAGGAGCCACTGCTTTTTGTAGTGGAAGAGAATGAAGGAGCAAGAAATCTGCTTCATTGTCCAAACTACTGGCCAGATTGCAAGACCACTTGCTGCAGCATCATCCCTCTTCAGACATGTGGGGATCATGCTGACCCTGTTATGTGGACTCCCATCTTATGCTGTCAAACTTCACTGCCCATGAAGTGGGGAAAAGGAGGAGTTTGTCTCAAGCAAATGCTGGCAAGGAGATGGATGTTCTCAGAAAGTAGTATGGAGCTCCTATCTGCATTCCCCAAACTATACCAGATTTCCTAACAAACCTCAAGACATCTGTGTGCTGGGAGGAAAACAGTGGAAAATCCACCAATACATGTATTAGTTACTGGGGTCATTACCAGTGTCTGAGAACCTCACAAATATCCATAGATTTAGTTTCAGCTACCTGTGAAGTAGGGAAGTATTATCATCTCCATTTTACAAGCGGGGAGTGAAGGCAGAGAAGGCTTGCCCGGGTCACGCAGACAGAGACAGAAAAAGAACCCAGATCTCCTAAGTCACAGTTGTGCGCCCTAAGTACAAACCCGTCTTTCCTCTTTGCTTCAAGGCCATGGAGTTTTCTGTTCAGTATTTTTACAGAAGAGCATAATCTGGGCCTAAGTGATCATGTACACAGCAAAAAATTAATGCCATTTCATCTTCATGAGAAACCCTAACCCCGAAGTTGAAGTAACAACAAGAAAGAAAAACATTATTGGTACTTGTGACTTCAGCACACATGGCTTGAAGGTCAGAGAAAAAAAAGACTTCCATAGAATGGAAACTTTTGATTTTACATGGTGCTTTCAACAGAGAAAGGAGAGGCTTCAAAATATCTCTGTAACGTTGGATATATTAAGTTGGTTTATTGTGTTTTGTTTTTAAACAGATTAAAAACTCTCCCTGGCTTAATTGCTCTTAACATGTTATTCACCCCATTATTAACTTAATCAGAGCAAAGAAAAAATCAGCTTGACTTTTTTGACAGCAAAGTCAAGCCAACTGGAAAATTCAACTCCTACAAGAAATGTGGAAAGGGAAAACTCTGGTTTCCAACAGTGTGTAGGGAAATGTTTTCAAATGCAGCCCCAGCTTCATGGAAGTAGAATCTCTATTCTGCCTGCCCTACCACCTCACACACACACACACACACACAGAGTCAGGTATCCTTTGTTATATTTTAGAGACTGCACACATCTGCAACAAGATGAGTGAGTGATACTAGGTTAGGGGCCTGACTGTTATTCTTTTAAGATTATTTTGCCCTCTGTAGTACCTTTTGACAGAGGCTCTCAAAGTATTTAGCAAAGATGGATAAGTATTATCCTACCCATTTTACAGATGGGGACAACTGAGGAACAGAGAGGATAGCCCAGGATTACAAATCAACAACTGGGAATAGAATTAAGACTCCCGGTTTCCTGCTCCCTGTTGTCCCAGTCCACTCAACTCCCAGTCTCCCATTCCCTGTCATCCTAAGCCCTCTCCTGCCTCCAAGTCCCCCATACCATCACCCAGTCCTCTCCAGACTCACAGTCCCTCATTCCCTGTCATCCCAGTCCTCTCCTGCCTCCTAGTCCTCCACTCCCTGTTGTCCTGGCCCTCTCTGGACTCCCAGTTCTCTGTTGTAACCATCAGGCAATACTTCTTTTTTATCTTTTCATTAAAAGCTAGAATTCAAAGAGGTGAAATCTGCTCTCTGAGGACATGGATTCCTAGTGCAAGCTAACAGCCGACTGCCCCAAATATGTTCATTTCCTTTAAAGGGTAACTGAGAATGAACCTCCTTCCTCCTTTTATCGTGTTTCATTCACAATGCTTGGCACTGCAGTTTGAGGAATGTAGTGGTACATGCCCTTTACAGATGGGTTTGAGGGAATTTGGCCAAAGGCATAGCCTCAGACACTACCGTATAGACAAATAATAAGAGAAAATAAATGGGGAGACAGATGATCTTGCATAACAAGCTTCCATTTTAGTTTTGGATTGACTTAGTCATGTTTTTCATTGGCTGTCTGGATTCTCTCAGGTCCGTTGGACAATGGGTTTCATGGAGTCTTGCATATACAAACTTTTGATCGGTTTCCAAATTCATTGCCAGTATCCTAGGCACCCACCAGTGGGTCTTGCTAAGTGCTGTTCTAACGCAGGAGGAATGGCAGATAAATGTCACTCTCCCCTTATGTTTTCTTAAGGCCAAATCTGAGTCCCAGTGACATCAATTGGAGCTCGGCCATTTATTTCAATGGGACTAAGATTCGACCCTTATCTTATTTAGTCATCATTACCTCCCTTCTCTGAAAATTAAGGTGTTAGCTTTCCAGACAGGTTAAGTTAGTTCTCCTACAGACAGAAGAAGGGTCAGATGAAAGAGCAACAGGGTGGAAACAATCTTTAGAAAAGCCAATGTGTTTGTGTTGGTTTAAGTCTAAATGGGATGCAAGGAGAGGCGGAAGCTTGCATTTGATTGTGCTGAAGACAAACAGTAAAAATAGAGAACATTTACCTGATATTTAGAGGAGGAATCTCCCCACCCCAGAGTCAGACCCAGAGAAATATGTATTAAAGGGAAGGTGCAGTTGTAATAGCCAAATTTATAAAAGAGGGATCGGATTGTCAAAAGCACTCAGCGTTGGCCTAATTTTGCTCCACTGAAGTAATGGTAAAACTCCTATTGACTTCAATCAGAGCAGAGCTAGACCAACGCTGAGTGTTTGTAAAAATTCCGCTGGCGGTGATTTCTTTAGAGCAGTGCCCCCCTTCTGGCTCACTCAGCTTTTATTTATTTTGTTGTTGTTGTTGTTTGTTTTGTTTTTTGTTACTAGAAAAGTGTGGCGGATTGGGGGAAAACATTATGGGACTATAAACATCTTCTGAAGTAGCTCATAGCTACCAAGGGAAAGAAAGGCCAATGAAGAATGATGCTTTTATGCCCTACCTTCTCAAGTTCATGCTTTGGAAAGGCTTTAATATGCCAATATATATTGTTTGGCTCTGAGTTACTGGACAGAGCTAGAAGAGGACAGGCGTTGAATGTAAGTGGTGCCAAGAACCCAGTTCTTCAATTCTCTGACTTTAACAAGCATTGTGGGCACTCAGCCTCTGTCAGAACCATACTCTGTCCTGCTATGAATGACAGAGAGCAACTCAGGAACCTCACCATGCTCCAACTCTTGAAGGCTGACTGCACTGCTTTCAAGGCACATCGAAAGACCTGGGATTTGCCTAGCTACTCTTGAGCTCTCCCTTCCTAGTGTACAACACAATACCATGCTGTCAAATGCTTGGCCTGTTATTGACCTTATATTTCATAACACACCATGCCGACAAATCACTTGGGAATGAGATCAACACAAATATGTAAGCTGTGCTGCCTACAATACACTCAGAAAGGAGTTGGTGAGGGAAGCAGATGAGTAAATGCCACTACTGTATATTTAATGGGAGCTATATGGTCAATAGCCCACATTAGATTGTAAACTTAAAACAATATATTATACTTAAACAGGACCTTTCATTCTGAAAGAGCCCAAAGTGCTATACATACACCCAGAACTACCAGAAATGCAACCACCTCTGTGATAAACCATCAAGCTGAGAGATGAATGGAGCACAGCATACTGCACAACAGTAGGGAAGGGGAAAGTTGTGGCTGCATACACCAAAGCAGACTCCTCCTCTTCCCAAACTGCCCCAGTCTCTTTTATATGATGACCCTGACCTAACAGGACCTCAGTTTTAAGGACTCATCTGGAAACCCATTAAAGTAAATTGCATGAACTTCAATTTACTTTCACAGAGGTATAAAGAGATGAATGGCTGTTGGAATTTGGTCCTGGACTACATAGAATCAAGGAGTTTCAATCTTGAAGCTTACACCACTAAACAATCCTACAGCAAACCTGTCTGATGTAGTTTTTCTTTATGCTAAGGGATAAATAGTCAACATGATAATTTAGCCATTGTATTGATGCATTGAAAATGTACCATAATTTTCTAGCTACCATAAATTACAAAAATGAAGGGTGTATCATACACAAGACATTTTCTAGCTGACATTCAAATCCGTCTCTGCAGTACACTCTCCTCTGGAGTTGGGCCACGGAATGAAATGCTATGGAAAAACAAAATAAACCAAA
Source organism: Terrapene triunguis (assembly GCF_002925995.2). Taxonomy (NCBI): domain Eukaryota; kingdom Metazoa; phylum Chordata; order Testudines; family Emydidae; genus Terrapene; species Terrapene triunguis. The sequence goes on along the minus strand of NW_020664593.1, from coordinate 8,431,537 downwards.
ACCCTGCTGTGGAAACAGGACAAATCTAGTTTCACATCCCCTGCAGAGAGAGAAACAAGATGGAAGTAAAAGGCACCAAATCGAGCTCACAAAGCTTCAGTATGATCTCAGCCTCCACATTCTGGCAGAGACCACAACCTAAGATATCTGCTTTGCTTCAAGTGAGAACCGTTCTCTCATTCTATTATGGGTACAAAACTGTAGTGTCTATGAGCAAAATCCTCTTAGCCTGAGCAAGTCTTAATTAAAGGGAAATTGGGGGGGAGACCAAGAGGGAGACGATGGAATTCTCTCTCTAAGGCCTCTTAGCACCCACACATCAACTCTATCCCCACTACTGCAGCACAGGGACTGTAGAAGTATCCACATAACTCACCTTCTAAAGGCTCTATATCCTACCTGAGTGTGCGGTGGAATTGCTCCACCTATCAGATACTACATGTCCTTGGGGGCAGGTTTTAGACCTATATCTAAACCAGATTGTAATCATGCTGGGTTCATTGCCTCTTGAGCAACATCTCCAGTAGTCTTATTACATCTCCTCAATTGCTCCTGCACTACACTCAGTTGAGCTAGGTTTCTTGGTGATGGCTATTAAGTAGGCAAGAACCCAGCTTGACACCTGCAGATGCCAAGGCGAGTTGCTGGCACTGGCAGTTAGACAGAGCATCTTTATATGTATAAAGTGAGCACGTTTGTTTGGGAGTCACAGAGAGACAAACAATGCCAAAGCTCAGTTTCTGAGTAGACTGCACTTTAACCCGGACTTTTGTCTGGAAATTTCAAAAAGAATGAGCAGATCCAGGACATACAAGCAAATCAGCAATGCAAAAAGCCAGGTGTGCTATGTATTTATTGCTAGATTTATGCCCTCAAAATGGGGTGGATTCTGCATGTGTTGAAACTAAGGGAAATGTGCAGATGGAGAAAGGGAAAGATATCCCCCTGAGCACCTGGCATCCATACTCTGCATCCTAGTCACTGCCACTTGACCTTTAGTTACACCCACAATGGAGAAATAACTAGTTATATGAGAAATGATTCCCTGTGCACTCAGGTGTTTATATATATGCAGAGTATGAGGGGTACATGACCTGCTTAAGGAGACCCATCCCTGGCCATTCAAATGCTTTTTCCACTATGGACAAAACTGGGATGAATATGATGAGCAAACATCACTGTTCTGCAGAGAACTTTGCAGGATGCAGATGGATTAGTCACCTTTGCAGGAGATTGTCCAATACCTGCTATGCCGCTCAAAGCCCCTCTGCATCCCACACAGGCTCAGGGAGGATCTGCTCCCACATTTGGATCCTTGTTTGTATTTGGTTTCTGGCAGCCTGTCTATGTACCTCAAGTTTTTACAGCAAGAACATCTTAAAATGCCATATCACAGGATCCCCTCCTGTTAGTCTTTACTCCTTTATTTAATACAAAAAGACACAATGTTCTGCAGTGATTTTTTGTTGTTAATTAATTCATTTGAGACAATTCCTTAAAATTTCATTTTAACAATTTTTGTGTGGGTGCATTAATTACTTTAAAAGATGCTCACAACTGACACTTATTAAAAGCTTTTGTTCACACACACACACACACACACACACACACACACACTCTCTCTCTCTCTCTCTCACTAAAAAACAACCTTCCAGCTTCGTTCCCCCCTCCTCCCTTCTGAGCAGGTACCTGCTATCAACTGCTGGAGTGTGCTCACTCTGCACCTAGAGCTATAATTATTTTGCTTTAATTTTACAAAACCTTTTGTTCCATTCCCACGAGCCCACCTGATCCTTATATTACACTCGCTCTATTAAAACATTCATGCAGAACAAAGCACGGTTGTACTGATTCATAAGTAACTACCCCCCTTTCCTTTCATAGTAGAAACACACCACTGGCTGGGTTTTCATGACACTGTCCCTGGTTTCAGATGCTTGGTCCCAGTTTTGTTTCTTTGCTGTTGTTTTTACATGTTTAGTGCCTGATCGCACTGTGGTGTTGCTGTTGTTTTGAAGAACCATTCTCAGACATTTTACATTCTGCTCTGTGACACTACAAGAGGTTCAGTGCAGAGAGTGCTGGGGAATTTATCTGAATTATAATCAGACTCCAGGATTTTTTTTTTTTTAGTTGTATAGTACACTCACCAGGGCTAGCCCTACATTTCTGTGTGCTAAGTAGAAGACTGTACTTAGGCAGACTTCTGTCATCCACATGGCATGTCTGGTATGGCAGGACATAGCAGCAGTGTAGGGTCAAGGTGCTCACCATTATCTGGACTTTTACACAAGGACAAGCACACTGATAACTCTTAGGCTGGGATTTTTAGAAAGACCTAAAGGCTTGAGGAGACAAATCCCTTTTGAAAACCTCCCCCTTAATAAATAAAAAATGACTATGAAAAAGATGCTTGTAAATTCTAGGAAGAAAGATAGGGAGAAGAGAGCTCATTACTGGAGGTGGGAGAATCATAAGTGTTTCTTCATCCATCTGCCTTGTAGAACGCAAACTTCTTTGGACTGAGACAGACTGTACTTTGTGTCTTATACCGCATCAAACACACTGTCAGCACCAAGTAATTAACAAATAATAGTCAGAAGGGCAAGGGGTGGATGTGGGCAGGGAAAGTTTTGGCAACTGGGAAAAAGGGTTGGCTTCCTGTAGTTCAGCTTTTCAAGATGGGGGTAGAAAGTGTCACAATGGCCTACTGAGTAAGGGATGTACTAGGTGTGTGTTGGGAGGTGGTGCTGGGAATGTGGAGCCAGCCAAAAAGAAGCAAGCATGGTAACGCAATGTGGAGTGCAGAGAATATAACTGGAAAAGGATCACAGTGAAGCACATGCAAGAGGGAAATATGCCAAAGCATAGGACAATGATGGCTGCAGAGCATGCAAGTAAATGTTGCAATTTGCCAAAGAATAACCATTCTGCATATTTTATGAAGCATGTCAAATCTATCAGATTTTCTCTTATGAAATCATCATACTATAGCAACAATCATTCTCTCAATCAATCCTCCATGCTGTTAACTGAGTAGTGAGAGGTGTGGGGGAGGGGAACTTTCATCTAGATTTGGGGTTTTTTATAATCTGATTTTGAATGATGGATTCACTGAATAAAAATTCAAGTTTTAAAATATATACACACATACATGTGCACATAAACGTATGCTGGCTCTGAAAATTGGCAATGGGATAGTAACAGATCCATTCACCTCTTGGTGGTTGGTTCAAATCCAGCCCAGGTGAAGTTTTACTTTCTGATGGCCGTTCTGTGGCTTGTTTGAGATGACTTTTATGACTCAGTCCAGTTCCTGCTGGCCAAGAGCCTGCATCACAGAAATCATGACCGCCATAGCGATCATTAACTGGCTTCTTCGGTACCAAGGAGTGAATCAGCAATGGAGACTGAACTCTCTTCTCACCCTTGTAATTGATCGCTCCAGGACAGAGGGTGGCGTATGCATGTTTGTGTTCACACATGCAAGTTTAAAAGCAGGAAAAAAACAACAAATCAGCTATGTTCACATCACCAGGAATTGTAGCATATACTAGAAATTTGGCTTAATCCTCGTAAGTGCAAACCACTCCCAGCCTCCACTGAAATCAATGGGTGCTACAGGCGCGCTGCATCTCTCAAGATCAGTCCTTTTGTGATTAAAGAGCTGAGAAAGAGAGAGAGAAAGCACAATAAACCACAGATTTCCCATTTTAATTACTGAGGAAGAGCTCCTTGGCTTTCTGTCTTTTTGCCGCTTAAAATCAAAGAACAGCAGGCAGAATGCTTCGGACTTTGGCCACTCTTTGGGACATTGTGCTGCCAGATGAGAGCAATAAATGAGACATTCCATCCTGTAGTGGATGTAAACCTCAGGATGACTATGTTGCACATTGGGAGGATTTTTACTGTATCAAGCATGTGATTGATTATCTGATGACTTAGTTGGTGTTGGTCCTGCTTTGAGCAGGGGGTTGGACTGATGACCTCCTGAGGTCTCTTCCAATCCTAATCTTCTATGATTCTATGATCTACTGCACTGAACAAACATCCCAATGCATCCAAGAACACAGAGAAACTCAGGCAGTTTTCCCAGGGCCCCTGCTTTTTAGGGAGGATGAATCATTAGATTCTCTGAAAAATTAGACTCTCTAGTTTCATTCTTTATGATATGTTTACTAACCTGAGGGGACTAAAGGTCTCAGGATTCGAGAGTAGTTTTAAGTTTTTCACCATCTGTCTGAAGTGCAGCCAATGCAAATTCCACCTTCAGATCTGCACTCCTGTGCCTCCTTGTTATGTTTCATTTCACACTTATTGTCTCTGTTCCTTAGAAACAGGAAAAATGCGCATCTGATCAGCTTGCTGAAGTCATGTACATCATGTAACCTGAAATTGTTCCTTCAGTAGGTGCTGCTTGGACATCCACTTAGGTCTTCAAAATGAGCAAAAATGGAGCTTGTTCAAAAATGGTAAGTATGTTTTATGAATTTTTGTTTTAAAAAACATTGTTTTATTGAAAATTTGTGAATGTTTTCAAAATTTTTGATGAAAAAAATGAAAACTTTGGTTCAGTTTTTCCCCCTTGCTTTCTCTAGTTTATTTTTCCTCTCCTTCCCTTCCTTCCTGTCAGTCCATTTCGTGACTGAAAAAAGGGGGAATGGTAAAACAAAAACAAAAAAACTTTTAAAAAATTGGTTATTGTCATTTTCTTCTTCAAAAATCAAAATTTCAATACCAGAAAAATTTCTGCCAAAAATGTATCTATTTTTTTAAAAGGCCATTTTTTGACCCAAAAAAGTTTCAAATGAAATACTGTGGCGAGTTCTAATGGGAAAGGATAGAGCATGTTAGATGTACTTCTGCATGGGTGAGGTCTGACAGTACAAGATATTTTGCTACTGTGATCCTTATGGGCATACACTGGACTGAAGCTCTGGATAATAAATGATCAGCAGAAAGTATGGGTGAGCCCAAATCCAAATACTGGATCTGAATTTCTTCCTTTTCCTGGAAATAAGGGGGTCCCAATCTGGATTCAAACTGCAGTTGAAACTCATCTCTACCATCAAGTCAAGAGCACTACATTAGGGCTCAGCTTAATTCAAAACTTCCATCATTTAAGTATTGTAAAAAGTTGGGAATTCCATCCCAAAAATGTTAACAGAATCCCAGTAAAATGTATGAAAATTCTGGACACCGCGAGACAACTTTTCCAAAGAAACTGGATGAACATAATTCCATCTGATGAGCTGATAGAAATAAAGAAACAATGTCCCATAGAACTCCTCAGACCTGGAAAGAACATTCTTTCCATGAGGTAAAACCAAGTGCCTGACACAAGGGATGGTGATTTAGCTCAAGGGCCAAAAGGTTGGTGGCCTTTGCTCAATTACTGAGGATCAGAAATCCATAGAATCTCTTCTGAGTTTGGGGAGCTACAGGAATGAGGCACCAACTATTAAAAGGAATGTGCATTTCTACGGTAGCAAATGTCTAACATCCAATATCTGAAGATGGCTTGGCCCAGCACCGATAGGAGCTGCCACTATGGTGTCCCTCCTTGCAGAGGAGAGAAGGGACTGGCTGTAATGAAAATAAGAGGCATTCCTTACTGAAGCAGCTCAACAGGCAGACTTTGCAGGTCTCTTTAGCTCTCTAAATCCTGACTTGCATTAAACAGTTAAGCAACAGACTGCTGACTACAGTTACAAAGTTTGGATCTGCATTTTCACAAAGTTTGTGTGAGAGAGGCTGAATTAAAGCAGGATCTATTGGGTGAGGGCCCACCACTGCAGTATGTTGGGATCTGCCATGGACACTGGGAGCAGGAGTCAGGAGCATCACAAACAAATTTGACTTGTTGTGTGGGGGGCCTTTGGTAGGAGTGAATCTGGACCCCATTTTGTCTTAATCCACCTCTGCATGGGGGTACGGATCCAGGTTTTGATTTTAATTCCTACTACAAAGACCTGAAGAAGAGTCTGCGTAAGCTCAAAAGCTTGTCTCTCTCATCAACAGAAGTTGGTCCAATAAAAGATACTACCTTATCACCTTATCTCTCTAATATCCTGAGACCAACATGGCTACAACAAGCCTGCATACTACAAAGCTATTGTAAAGCTTGCTTACAAAGGTGAAATCTCCTTTATCACCCAAAAATAATCCAGGATCAGGTGATCATCATGTAGATAAAATGAGTAACAGCTTCTCCATAGATCATGCTGAGACTCCATTTGCCAAGTCAGAAGATGCTCCTACTTACTGTGAACTGTCAGGACTTCTCCAAGATGAGTTGCTTAATGATGAGAATGACAATAAAGCAATGAAGAATTAGGGGCATGGAGCCAGTACCTTTTGAATGGTGTCTCAGATGAAAACAGAGTGTGTCCAAAACAAAGACAGCTTCATCCAAGCTTCCTTAGATTTGGGGGTGGTTTGGAATCTGAACCCACACCAAGTACTGAATTTTACAGTTGGCTGAAAATGTCGTAATTATCTTCCTAGTCTCCCCAGGAAGTGGCAGAAGCCCACTTTAACAGATAAAATTACACTGGACTTAGCTATGGAAAGTATACTGTAGGGAACAACCATGCTCTGCAGAGTTTATTTATTTATTAGGGTCGAGAGTACCCAATGAAACAACACCTAACAGTGTTTATTGCAATGAAATACCTATGTCCAGTAAGAACTGTCCACAACATAGACAGTTCTCTGCCATTTCCCCCCACACCCCCACCCAATCACTCATAGCAAAAACTCAGTTTGCTATTGGACCATACCAGGTCAGCAAAAAGCCAGGTGACCACCAAAACGTTTCCACTTTAGTCCTAGAGGAGGGGTAGTGAGAATTAGATGTGACCTTTATGTATATACATGGCACCTAGATACAAAAATGGCAGGTACATCAGAAATTGAGACAGAGATGCATCTTGCATTGTTTTGTAAAGAGCATAAGATTTGGCCGTTGTAGGACCACACGAAGGAGCAAATTCCAAAGCTGAAGATCCTCCACCCTTTCTGTCTCCAGGAGTTTAAACCTGGGGCAACCCATCAGTCCTACTAGGTGACCTAATAGGTCCCTTCTCCCTCTGTCTGCTCTGATCCACTGCGTATATAGATTTGCCATGCACTTCTACTTAGACATTTTGCTGGCTCATCACTCAAGGTGATTCTATTTTAACAGAGATTTAAGATGAGCCAAACCAAAAGGTCTTTACTTATTTTTGGTCCTGCAGCAAGAGCTACATTCAACAGTTACTGTGTCTATGTGTATACATACCTATTTCCCATAAATGCCTCCCCCTCCTACCTCGACAATGTCACTGGGTTTGTGGGTATGATGTATGAAGCAGAAATAAAGAAAAACAATTTATTTTCCTCTGTACCAGTACAGATCTACAGGGCAGAGAGGAGCAAAATCTTGTTTGGACTGGTAAATTGAACAAACATAACACAGGAGCCACAGAGGAAGCAATTATATGCAACACCAATTCCTGTAATTTTTATTAAGTTAGGTTTCGGTTAGAATTTTTGTTTGTTTTCTTTTTCCTGTTTCTGCCCCCTTCCAGCCAATCAAAACTGTACTATAATCTAGAGCTGCTAACAAACAGGTTTCTGAGAATGATTTGTGGATTAAGCTTATACCTCATATTGGAAATGAATTAGAAACAAATGTCTCAGCTTTATAAGTGTGGGAAGAAATGCAGGATCCAAACCTTCAAGTATTCAGGCAGGTAAAATTCCCACTATAGTTAGTGGGGGCTTTACTCACATGTCTCCTTAACACATCTCCACCATCTCCCATTTAGCCCTGCCAAATTGGTGGTAAAATTTAGCTTTTAAATACACACACCAGTTGAGCTGACATTAGGCTAGTAAATTGAGATTTTGAATTGTCCAGAATGTGCTTTGTTTATTTCACTAAACTTAACCAAATACAGACCAGGGGCCCAATCCACAAGCCCTCAACATCTGAAAACCTCAGTGCATGAAGAGGGCTTGCAGACCTGCCCTGCATGGAAGTACCAGAGCAGAGCGGATCTGGGGACTGGACTGCGTCAACTATAGAAAGAGAAAAGTTTATCACTGATCTGAATGGGAGTCAGTGCAGAGCCACAGAGCTAGTACAGGACCAGTGTGTTTAAAATGCAGATAAAATTGACTAGTGCCTCTTCAGTTCCCATAAGAGAGGATCGTTTTGCTGGAAAGAATAAATCAGGCCAGGGAACACAGGAGTCTTATAAAGTGGAAAGACAAAGAAGGGGGCCATGCTTTATAAGAAAAATAGTCTTATGAACCCTAAAAAACAAAAATTAGGTGATAGAGTCACAGAGCTTAGGCCAGGAGGAATCACTAAATCATCTAGTCTGACCTGTATATCCCAGGCCTCCGACACTACCCAGCACCTGCACGCTAAACCCAACAACCGAAATGAGACCAAAGTATTACAGCCCACGGGAGACTAGACTATTATATTTCACAGGCAGCGAACAGGAGGGACCAAGGTGCACCACTGCTCAAGACCGCTGCCACGGCAGGAAAATGATAAAGTGAGATATACCCAGATAATCCTGGCAAGGGACTCACCCTCACATGCTGCAGAGAAAGGCAACCCCTCCATCTCAAGGTCACTGCAAGTCTGACCTAGGGGAAAATTTCTCCTCAACCCCACATATGGTGATGTGACCAACCAGGCCATGGACAGTCAGGCCTAGTGACTGAAACAAGTGGACCAAATACCACTTAGGGTCCACGGGGGCAGAGTCCAGGAACAAGCTCAGGGTCAGTACTGGAGGGACAGAAGCTGAATGCCAGAGCCAGAGGGTAACCCAAAGTCATAAACCAAAGGCGGAGCAGAGGATTGAAGCCAGAAGTCAGAAGCCCCAGGAGAACAGGGGCTGGAGCAGGAGCAGGTTTGGAATCAAGGCCAGAGCAGGCTGGACACAGAGCAGTAGCAGGGACTGGAAGCAAGAGCAGGGCAAGTGCAGCTATGCGCATGGTACGTTTTGAGCAGCTGCTGATCTGCTCTTGGTGCCAGGCTTATAAGAGGGGCTAATAAACCAGCAACCAATCGTGCTGTAACTACTCTGTCAATTCCAAGGCAGTGCATCTTGGCTTCCTTGGTTGCCTAGCAGTGAAGTTAGTCAGGGAGCAGGCCAGGAGCTGGTCCTAGCTGGACTGGCCCCTGACATCATTCGCCTCTGTTTGAAGCTATCTCCGAAGAGACATTGGACCAGGTTTCTCAGGGCAGGCCCAGTGGAAGGTCCGCAGGAGGTCTGGGGCATGGATGGTTCCCACGACTAGAGCCTCTTCTAACTGGCATCTAGGTTCCTGATGTACTTGGTGAATGTGCATGGCAAGGCATTGGTGAAAGAAGGAATGCTCGGTGCCACCCCACGCAGAGTCCCATCTTCAGCCATGGCTGTCCCTGATCCTTAAGAGGAAGGAGATAAAAACCTCCCAGAAAATGATGGAGAAAAATATCCCTGCTTGATCCCTACCAGTGGCCAGCTGAAACCCTGAAGCATGAACTTTAGAAACGTAAGACATAAACTACAAGTGAGCCCCAGGATTGTTCAAGCCTGCCCCCTACCATCACAAGTAATCCCATTATACAATCACAGTCATCAATTTTTCCATCTCTCTCTTAAAACTAATTAAATTTTATGCCCCCACTACGCCTATAGGGAGCCTGTTCCAGAAACTCACCCCTCTGATGGTTAGAAACCTCCTTCTAATATTCAGCCTGAATTTGTTCATGGCCAGTTTATATCCATTTGTTCTTCTGCCAGCATTGTCCTTTAGCTTAAATAGCTCTTCATTCTCCCTGGTATTTACTCCCCTAATGTATTTATAGACAGCAAGCATATCTCCTCTCAGCCTTCTTTTGGCAAGACTAAACGAGCAAAGCTCTTCCAATCTCCTCTCATAAGATAGCCCCTCCATTCCCCTGATCACCCTAGGAGCTCTTCTCTCTTCTCCTGGGCAAAAACATACATACAGTGATCTATACATCATTGTTTTATAGTTAAAGGGCAAATGTAATTGTGCCAAGAAGTGTTTCTTTTGAAATCTATAAAAGGACATCAAATATTTATCTTCACCCTGTAGATTCCTTTCCTCTACGTCAACTCAGGAAACGCCTGCATTTCCTCCTTTACCTTGAGGTTGACAGCACAAGAGAAAGTACAGTCAGTACCCTAGATCCAGTGACATTGGAGTTGTGTTCAAGAAGTGAGAACACCGTGGAGAATTTACTCAGTTACACCAGTTGCTACAGCTGTCATGAACTCCCTCAACACTGCTCTCATGCTGCTAGCTAGTGCATGTGGAAGGAAGAGGGGAAGGCAACAGAGTCACTGCCATACCCCAAGTCCATCTAGGTATGCTCCAAAATTAAAATGTATCTAAAATATAATTAAATATCATAATCATATAGAGAGCTGTGGTCATGAGAATCTGACAAAACAGGGCCATAAGAAATATGTCTCACCAATGGCATACTTAGGAAATCTGAGACTGCCTGAGTTGCTGAAAGGTAAATTCTAGAGGGGAATTTAAAAAGAGTTTTACCTGCTGTTATATGAACAAAAAGTATAATTTACCATACAGCGTTGAAATTCTCCCAGATGCTACTGACTGCAATGGTGAGAATGTGTTTTCTGTGTCTTAATCCACTTACTAGCAAGAAATCCTGTCCAATGAAATATCTGTAGAACATCAGCTCCCTCTGAGAGACACCGGCATAAAATTTAATTAATGGAAATACTGAAAGAGTGACAAGTGGTTCTAAACATGACTTTGATATGAGAGTAAACCTTCCCGTTCCCCACCAATTTTCCTATCTGTGGTTTTGGTTTGGCCCATTATAGAAATAAGAGTCAATTATGAAATTTGGAGCCAGGTTCAGATTCTGAAATCTCCTGAAGTTCAGGGAGTGGTTGGATGCAAGGATTTGGTTCAGGACTACTCATAACATACAGACTAGATGATCACAATGGTCTCTTCTGGCCTTTGAATCTATGAATCAACTATATTGTTGCATGTCTAAGTTAATTACAACTCAAGACTGTCAAATAGGTTCAATTGGAATTATTTAATCAAAGATTATCAATCAGAAATTAATATAGCACTATATAGAATACAGAAAGAATAGATACATTACCATCCTTTGATGTGATGATGACTGATGATGATGTCTCTCCTTCACTGTACCTGGAGAGATGCAGCAGATTCGTTCCCCAACTAAGTTCCCATACCAGTGTCATTATATAGGGTTTCCAAACAAAGAAAACCTCTTTGCCAAAAGAATCATGTTTTGATATCATTTCTATACATTCTCAGTTTATGTGATTTAACTGTGAAGGCATGATTATTTACAGCTAAGAGGACTAGCAACATAATATATTTCAGTGGGTCTTTCTTCTCCCATAATTATTCTTCCTGATCTGCTGCGACAATTATCCCTTATCAGTTTCCCAGGTTTATATATGCTTATGTAAGCATTATATATATGAAGGGAATGGTTTCCCAGATTATCTGGAGTTCTGTGGACATAGAGTGCCCAGGATTATAATATGTAGTCTAACACATAGAATTCCTGAATAGGATTACTTATCGTTCAAGGACCAGTGTGCTGGGCCTTAGAATTCAACATACTCTTTGTTAATACCCTAAAGATTCTAAAGAACAGTTAATATATAAATGAATGAAATATACAGAATGACAAGGACTAAAAGGGTTAATACAGGGGTAGGCAAATTTTCAGTGGCACTCACACTGCCCAGGTCCTGGCCACCGGTCCGGGGGGGCTCTGCATTTTAATTTAATTTTATATTAAGCTTCTTAAACATTTAAAAAACCTTATTTACTTTACATACAACAATAGTTTAGTTATATATTATAGACTTCTAGAAAGAGACCTTCTAAAAATGTTTAAAAGTATTACCGGCACACGAAACCTTAAATTAGAGTGAATAAATGAAGACTCGGCACACCACTTCTGAAAGGTTGCCGACCCCTGGGTTAATATTTACTACCAGATAATAATAATATCATATTTGTTATACCTTATAATCATACATAGTAGTCATGGTCACCTTATTGCAGAAAGAATTATTCTAAGTTCCTCCAAAGAGGTATACACCCGAGACAGGGCAGCAAAACATTCAGGTGACATGACAGGTATCTTTAGGAAACTAAATATTTACTAGATATCTAAGGTATTATTAATCACTGAAGTTTTCCTTTAAAGCATTCCCAGACCTGGAGTCAGCACACACACTCGTGGGGCTAGTAACATGACGAAGTCATCACTAGAGTGAAGGGGAGTTCGCCACGTCATTTACAAATGTCTCATGACACGATGAATGCAACAGGTCCCAAGGGTAGATTTAACTGCATAGGATGTTTTAAAAACCATGGGAAAAACAGGCAGGAGAAACATCTAAGCTTTACACTAATTCGTGATGTCGGAAGAAACAGTCAACAGTCCTTGGGCCTTAAAACTCCATGTGCCAGGAAGAGTCTCAGGGTAAATTCTAGTAACACCAAATTCCTGTCCAACCCCCCACCCCCAAAACAAAACAAAACAAAACAAAAAACACTTCCTTCCTGCAGGACAGATAAAGTGATAAGAATTTATAACTTTATATGTACATAGCTCAAGCAACAGCCATGGTGGATACATACTGAAAATAGTATAGTCTATTGGCTCCTGGATCTTCATCGCCCCTATTCAAGGCGCTGACAGTCCTCTCACTGTCTGACTCTTCTGCTCCAGCTCCAGCTCCTGCCATTGCTGCCAGGCCGGAAGAACAAGGCGGGAAGGACGAAGAGCAAGGGGGCATGGCCTCTCTCTGGGCAGGAGGTGGTGGGCCGTTCCTGCTTGCTCACCTCTCCACAAGCTGATGCACATGTACCTTGGGAGGTAGTTCCTCCCTGCCCTCATAAGCTCTGGGGATACCTCGAGGCTAGAGGAGCTTGAGTGAGGCCTGTGAGGTCCTAGGGGCAGGGACATGAGGAAAAGAGGGAGCAGCCCAGCTGTTTGTGTTCTGCTGGGGCCACCCACCTGGAGCATGTCCCTGGCAGGGGATGCTCAGGGGCTGGAGAGCAGTGGGGCACATCAGCCAGGATGAGCTCCTGGACGCGAGGCAACCACTGAAATACTGTTTTTTAGAAAGATGGGGGCATGCATGGAATATGAATTTCCAAAGAGGTGCACAGCAAAAAAAAAAAAAAAAGAAGAAGAAGAAGTAGTTTGGGAACCTTTGCACTACTCTACTCTCTAGGCAGGACTGGTCTAATTCCAAACAGGGTCCAGATTCTCCCAGACATCGGCTCTCTGCCAAAAACACTTCAGGCTTCTTTCCTCCTTTCCCCTCTAAGACGACCACTTCTCCCAGCTCATTTCCCTCCTGTAAACCTAGGTTGAACTCTTTTTCTTCCTCCCATGCACAAGTCCTTGACTCTTCCTAGAGCCCACTCCGGCAGGCAGCTGTTTGTCTTCAAACAACTGTGCCCTGTACTGCCCCCTGCTATTCTGTATCATTTTTCACTTAGATGCTCTGGGAAGTTGGATCCCAGAACCCAGGGATCCAAGGCTCACTTCCTAATCTGCCCCTGGCAGGGGTTCGGGGATGGCACACTCTGAGCAGTGACTGTTCAAATGAAAACAAGCCCATTCCACAGACATCCTCCAGCCTTGACTCCCACATGGAAGTAGCAGGAGGAGAAATTTCTCAATAGGGGGTGACTATTAGCATTTTTTAGAGAAAGAATGTGAGCGAAAACAAAAGATTGTATTCTTGGTAAATAAGATTTCCCCTCCTCCCTAGCCACCGGAAGCTCTACTAAGCAGATAATGAAACAGGGAGTGCACGCTAGAGCTACTAGGAAAATGGACCAAATGGGAAACTGATCTTCTTCCATTTCTATCTTTCCCAAGGCCACATGGAAGTTGCCTGCCACAGGTGAACCTTATGAAAATGATACAGGCAATTCTTCCATTCGGGGCTTGCTCCTGCAGCCTTTATTCTCATTAATGATTCCAATGAAGCCTACACAAATGAGCCAGGATCATGACCTAAGAGGGCTCATTTTCAGCAAGGGCTTGCAGTAATTTGGCACACAATTCCCATCATTGCTGCTGGGAAATGCATGCCTAATTCCCTGAAAATGTGCTGCTGCTAAGAGTCACAGGACTCCTGATTACTTCTTGCCAGTCTTAAAGAGATTAGATAAGCTACTTCCATCTTATAAAAGGCTTTCATTATTCAAAATTTCCATGAGAACTGTATGTGGAACTGGAATGAGATGCTTAACAATATGTTATAGGCCTCTTAAAAAAAAAAAAAAAAAGGCTACCACGGATACCAATTGGTTCAAAAGATTTGTTAATGCAGTTTCTGATTCAGGGATGCCATCAATATTACTGACATTGAAAACATCTTGCAAAGCCAGACCCTGTTCCAAAGGCCTTTAACAGCACAGAGCATCTGCCAAGTGCTTTCCATTTCCATTTGTGCTTCCCCGCTGCCACCTCCAGCAGGCTCAGTGATGGGCAGAGCTGCAGAAGCAACAGGTTGGGAGGAAGAAGTTGCTCCATTTAAATGGAGGATATGGGGAGCTCTGGGATGAGCACAAAGTATTCTGTCATTAGAAAATACAGCACTTCTTAAAGATGTGTTCAATGAGAACATTTCCTGTCAGAGCTCACAAGACTAGGCAAAGTTTGTGTTGGCACCAGAACTGCTAATGTGTCCACAGTTGAACTCCCCCAGAGGACTCTTAGAAAAAGAGAGAGGGCAACATTCTGATCCTCATTGCACCAGTGCAAATTACTGAGATTGATGGATTTACATTGGTGTAACTGAGATAAAAATCTGTCCCAGAGGTGATATTATCTAAGGATGGGTGGTGGTGATGGAAGAGATACAGACACAGACAGGGTGACCAGATGTCCTGATTTTATAGAGACAGTCCTGATTTCGGGGTCTTTTTCTTATATAGGCTCCTATTACCCCCCACCCCTGTCCCAATTATTGACACTTGCTGTCTGGTCACCTTAGACACAGAGGACCAGATCATGTACTGGGGTGAGTCAGACCTACACCAGTGGAGGATCCTGCCCAGAAGGTTCATGTATCTCACATATCTGAGGCTTTGACATTTCCAGGGATGTATTTAACTATCTCCAGTCTATTCTGCCAAATGCTGGCAACAATGTAAATCCAGAATAACCATACTGCTTTCAGTGGATTCACTCCTGATTTATACTAGTCTAGCAGCAGAATTTGGCTCTATGTGTTGAGGAGAAGAAATACATTTATAGCAAGGGCTGGCAAAAGCCAGCATGTTTGTGTCAACTCTTTTTTTTTTTTTTTTTTGGTAACTTCTTATCTAATGACATCTCTGGCTATAGATTAACTTTCCTTGCTCAATATTCTTTAGTCTTTCATCTCCCTTGAAGTGAGACCAGCAAATGCTTTGATAAGTGGAGTGAAAGATTATCTCGTTTTACTGTAGCCTCTTTAAGTGTTGAAATGCTACAGTATTTTATAACTTATTAAAGCAATACTGCTCAGGGAATCAACACTGAAATCCCTGCACCTTCTAAAATGAATGAATCACGACCAATATCCCTACGCCTAATAGAGCAACTGTACACTAGAGAGCTATTTTCCTCTCTCTACCTAATGTAGCAAACACACCACTAAAACAAAAGCTGCATGCTACAATATACTTTCTACACTGTGAGTGCTCTAGCCTGCACTTAAAGTACAGCCAGATATCTAAAACAAAAAATGCATGATGGACATAAATAACGTTCAGTCCTAACTGCTATCAGTTGACTTGCAGATGGTCTGATTAAAGCCAACCTAAGAGCAAACAAAAATATCTACTGGGTTATCAGAGTTCCAAGACTATTGTACCCAAAATGGTCTCACTATTGTTCTTTTGAGGATGTTTAGCTGGACATCCAACAAAGAGTCAATCGTGAAGTTGCATAATCTCCTGAGAAATTTGCTTTTTGTAGAAAAGGATTACCATAAGCCCCGCTGCATATTTATTCTTTTGATCATCCGCTTTATTTGCACCTTTAAACTGTGACCACGTCCCATGTCAGAAGACCTAAAATAAGGTGATTTTTTAAGGAACAAACAAGTATCTTAGATTTTCTCATTTCATCTGAAGTTTAAGGACCAGATATTCCAGTGGCGTAAATCAGTATTACTCCACTGACTTCAGTGAAACTGTGCAGATTATCATCATCTACAAATCTGGACCCAAATGTCTACATTAACACTCTCCCCATCTTTGTCTCAAAAACAGGGTTAAGAAGTTGTCAGCACCCCACAGAGTACCGGCCCATTACCTTCAAGGGGCCTTGCCGAGAATATAAATAACCAAGGATAAAATTTTCAAAAGTGCGTAAGTGAGTAAGCCTGAGTCCCATTTTCCAAAGTGACATATACTTAGGAGCCTAAATTGAAATCCAATGGCACTTGGACTCTTAAGTCACTTACACACTTTTGAAACCTGTACCCCAGGTCAGATGATGCAGCAAAACAGACTTCTGCCTTCTCAGCCAATCCAATGCTGGAGGCAATTCTGCCTTGACTTACATCTGTACCACCGCATTAACTTTGATGGGGTTGCATGAGTAAAAATCAGGGTAGAATTTATCCCCAGGAGTTTCTGGATTGATGCCTCATTGTAGGAGAAAGAGAAGGCAAAATTAATTCCCTTTGTTAGTGCTAATACAATTCTTCAGTGACGGCCCCAAGACATTGAGTTCTATTTAGGGCAGGCAGAATTCCAAACAATTTTTTTATACAAACGTCTTCTCCAGCAGACCTCTTTCTACCACAATTTCTTTGGCAAAAAGAGCTTAGCTTGCCATCATTCTGTGATCAGTGTTGGAGCTGATGGGAGGAATAGGAGTTAGAGAACTGCTTGGAAAAACAAAACATGTCTCAGGCATGCAACTCTGGTTAAAACAGTAAGTTACAATACTGGTGAGCAGATGCCCATGTCCCCCAAGCGCTATGATGTTCAATGCACTGTAAAGGAGAACCTGAAGGATATGTTAGGGTGGACTGTTTGTTGCTTCAAAATATTTCTTTCTTTTAAAAGCACTCCTCTGATGGAAGAGGCCCTTCTTAGCCCTGACATCCTGACGCTACGCATGCAGCATGCACTCTGGGATGCCTGCATTCCATGTCACATTGGCTTGGGTTCTGCCAGTTCGTTTCCTTATGCCTGCAAGCTCAATTGAACTTATGAAAATTCAAACTGTCTTCTGTCTGTTTCATACATCATCAGCAAACATAATTACTAGACAAAATGAATTTGTTCTTTGTAATTTGGAGGCTATGCAAATGTCTCTGCTGTATAGTGCAGAGGAGGGGATAAAGTTTGGTAAGCAAGGTTAATTCAGCATGGAGGAAAGTATGGAGACAGACAAACAAAGAAAGAATGTTTGCAATAAAAATACTCAACAGTGAGGAGAGTGATATGGGAAGTATTTTTGTAAATTACAATTGGCCTGGATACCTTTGAGTGATGGAACAAAACAAAGGCACAAGTGAGTTGTGAAAGATCATCCCAGTGAGTGACTATATCTCCATCCCAGGTGTTTTGTGCACACAAGGTGTTTGTTTATAATAACAATGCTTAGCACTTTCAAGAGCTTCACAAACACTAACTAAATAATGTTCACATAGGTATGTCAGTATTATCCACACTTTAAAATAGATATGAATGGTGAGGTCCAGAGAGGTTAAGTGACTTGCTCAATGCCATGCGTGTCTGAATCAGGATAAGAATACAGGATCTCTTGGCTATTAATCCTGTACTCAGACCACTAGGCCACATATGAGCTGAAATTTTTCAAGGCAGCACATACATTAAAAATTTATCTACTATATGCAATTCTTATAAGTCTTAGATAAGGGAAACATAGTTAAATCCCTAGACACCGCTTTAAAAATTTATCCCACACCCATATAAGCTTTGGACAATTTTAGCTTATATGTACAGTATCTTTCTTTTGTGCAAAGATCTGACTCCCAAGTCAACAGCCTATATGATTTGCACCAGCTGAGGAGATAGCCCACATTCTGAACAATCAGATGATGTAGGGACATCACATCCTGGGAATGATCTCTTCAGACTCCAAATTAAAAAAATAATTTAAAAAAATAGGTAGTTCTCTATTTACAGGAAAGCCATATACTGGGATTAATTTCATCCCAGATCTCAGAAATTAGCAGCCACTGTTCACAGTGAACCTCAGTAAGAAACAACGCAAAACTTCAAAGCATCTTTAGTTCTATGGCTAATCACCATGCATTATAATTGTTTTGTGTTACTGCCTACATGGACACTCGAATGTAACAGCAATATCCAGATTTCAATATTATGATTTGCATGTCCAACCATAAAAGTCCCTCCACCATGCTACTCACAGCATAAAGAATCGTAAAGCACCAACGATCCTGGTATATTTCAAAGGTGGGGCTGTATGCTGAGGCTACAAAACCTAGGAGCATTTAGGAGTTTACAGGCAGGATACTTTTGAAAAATGAATGATGGAAGTAAGTTGGAGATAAGATTATGCATGCAATAAAGCAGAGGTCCAGCTGAGAGAGTTTGACAGAGCAAAAGGAAGGATGGAATTGTGCTGAGTCAGGATCCTGTGTCCTATTCCCAACTCTAGGTCTGATTCGCCGTGTGACCTGGAGCAAGTCATTTAACCTTTGTGTCTCAGTTTCCCCATCAGTAAAATGGAGATACTAAGGTTCTCTTTCTGCAGGTCGGTTCCACATTTATGTTAGGATAACAATTTACATTTAAAGTTGTTTTCCTCTACCAATGAGTCCCCGATCTGCTTACCAAGTCATATAGCCCAGCCCAGCTGGCAGCCAATCATCAGGGCCATATACTGCTACATAGTACTTCGCCTCACTGCTCCATCAAGGACCCAATGACCATCTGTATCCCAAAGATCCAAAGAACCAGCCTTAATTCACTCCTAGATCTATTAAATTTTGGTAAGAAAATGTCTAATGCATTCCAAGCAAAATTCTCCTCATTATTATTTTATAATATACAGGGAATTACAAAAGGGCTTTTAGATTCAGTGTTCATACATTCCAAAGGCTTTCCCCCCAACCCATCCTCTCTGCCCCCCCCCAAATGTTATGTCATTGGTACCACTAAATCTACTAGTACCTTTAACCTAGGTCATAGGCTCAGAGTTACAGTGATGACCATGGTGGCCAGGGATACTGCTTGTGGTAGGAAGTTAAGAACTATGAGCAGAACATTTTAAACCCAATTCACTGGCCACAGTCTGCAGTTAATGCATAGTATTTAACAACACAATGGCATGCCCCTGCCAGTAATGTAAAAACGCAATGGACTGGTGCCAGAATGGCACAATCTGCCTCACTGACTCATGCCTGGCATTCCATTCCTGGAAGGGGTATTATGTACCCGCAGTATGCTGTACCCTTCAGCTAGTCTTCAAAGTAAATTCATTAGAGTTGAAAGAGGGTGAAAACCCCCTTATGTAACAGTTAAAACACTGAAACACTTTGTGCTATAAAACAAAGATATCACTTAGGAAGAATTCATAAGCTTCTGGATTTCATTACCAAACTTACATTTTCATCTTAAATGAGAAAACAGATTGATTTTGCTTTGTAGTATTTCACAACCTTTTATTGTGAAACTAAAATCCCTTTCCCCCTATCATCTTTAAGATTTTGTTTTGTTTCTTTTTTCTTTTTAAACTCGGGGCATCTGAATCTTTTACACTGTCTGGTCATTCACTTGCCTGTTATTCATGCATTGAAATCCCAAGTATTAATTGTTCTCTCGAGTACATTGACAAAACAGCTTCTAAATAAGGATAGACCAGACTGATGTAGACTCTGACATGCATTTATGGACTAATGGGGCTCTTAGAGACAGTCTCATCTCTCGTTCGAAAACATAAGATATGTTATTTTGACTGTTTCCTAACACAATAGGGAACACACATACACACACACACAGAAGAATTATGCATTTCTGATCCCATCCAATGTCCTCAGGCAGATGACTCCTTTTGTGATGTCACCAGAAACTTTCTCTTTCTTTCAATTTTTCTTATAACAAAGGACAAAAATGTCCTATGACATCACAAAGGAGAATTAATTCTATTTCTGATGCCATCAGGAATCTCTGCTATTTTCCATTATCCCTGCATCAAAGTGCAGGAATCCTTGGTGACAGGATGACAGGAAATGTATGTCAATTGGGACAAAGCTACACACCATTCCTAATAAAATTTGAAACAGCCAGCGGAAAGAATTAGCAATTTGGGGTCTGACATAAAACCTGGTAAAGATCTAGCACAACTTCCTTTAAAAAAATAAATAAATGTCATTTAAACTTGTAAATCCCATCCAAGGGCACTCTGACCTTTATCCATGTCCAGTTACTGTGCTAACACTTTTATTGTGTGCACTGTATTCAGAGAAATACTGACAAAAGGTACCGGAAAAGCTTTTACTTACAGGAATGCAGTGCAGCTTAATCTTTTTGTTTTTAAGGTGCAGTGATTTCAGCATCTAAAATTTAACTTCAGGCAGTCTGAAAAGAAACAGGTTAAAATCTCTTTCAGTTATAATTGGTATTTCAGATTTAATTAAAAATTAAACTTTCATAATGTTTCACCATCCAAAGCAATGCATTATCAGTCAAGCGTGGCCTTTTTTTTTTTTTTTTTTTTTTTAAAAAAAGCTCTTCCTGAGTAGTCTGTAATGAAGAAAGAGGGGAGGGGGAAAGCAATTCACAAAAGCAAAATATGCCTCTGCATTAAAGGATCTCAGATTAACATGGAAAGAAACCTCCTGCCCCTTAATTTCAACAATCTACCTTCTAAAAGAAAAATCAGGCATAACAATTAAAAATGACAGAAAGACAACATCACATATCGATGAGTGTGGAAAAAATGTTAATTTCAGCCAAATAAGGAAACTGTTAGGACCAGAATGTACAAACTGAAAGAGAAAATATGATTTTAAGTAATGCTAGCCAAAAATATTTTTAAAATCCGTTCTACAACACGTAGTACTTTCAGACAATTGCACAGAGGGGAAAAGAAAGACAGGCAAATTTAGAAAGAGGAAATGTGTTGTGCAAGGTGTAAAAAGTACAGGGCCTATATATCCTTTTGCTAAAGGATACAAAATAGCTGATTTAGTTGTGAAGTTTTTATCTTGTAAAATCAATGCCCTTTTACTTTGCAAAACAGTAGATTAGGAAGTGATAGTTATAGACATTCATACCACTTGAACAGATGCAAAATCAAAAACAATTTTTATTTTTCAAATAACAGTTGGAATGGCATTAAAAACTCCAAGGGTTACACCATAAGTCTGAGTATAAATGTTATAGGAGCATTTAAAATCAATGGTTTTAATTCTATCCAAATGTAAAATCTCTGAAAACAGAAAAAAAGGGAAAACCCAGAAATCCAAATGAGAAAAATTATTAATACATTACAACAATTTGACATTAAGCTGCCAGGGTCTGGGACTCATAGTAACAAAACTCATATTTTTATATATGAAATGTTTTAATAAGAGGAAATAAAAACAAACAAGTACATATCTTGGTTAAAGTATTTTATTTTGAAAATATGGCAGTGAAACTTTTAGAATGTACAAATTCACAGTCAAAGCTGACCCCTTCATTAGCAGAATACAGAGAAAGACCCAAGCTACACACTTTGGATATGAATCCAGATTCATATTTTGAACATCCCCAGAGTTTTGGGGTTATTCAAATGTGGAGTTTTAGTTCAGGCCTGTCTTTAATGGAAAGTATGATTTTCTAGACACCATTAACAACTGCTTTTTAGAGCAGCTAGTCCTGGCACCCACAAGGGGAGAAGCAATTCTTGATTTAGTCCTAAGTGGAGCACAGGATCTGGTCCAAGAGGGGACTATAGCTGAACAGGTAAGTAATAGCAACCATAATGTAATTTAATTTAATATCCTTGTAGGGGGGGAGATAGATACCTTCAACTACACAGAAGAGGGGAAGCTAGTTAAATTAGGGTTACCATATTTAAAAAATAAACAAAGAGGACACTCCACGGGCACTGCCCGGCCCCTTTCCCACCCCCGGCCCTGCCCCAACTCCACCCATTCCCCGCCCCACCTCCACCCATTCCCCACCCCTTCCCCAAAGTCCCCGCCCTAACTCCCCCTCCTCCCTCCCAGCCACGCGAAAAGGGCTGCCCCAGCGCTACCGGCTTCACGGTTTGCCGGGCAGCCTCCAGACCCTGGGCCCCTGGCCGGCGCTTCCCCAGCGCAGCTGGAGCCCGGGAGGGGAAGCACCCAGCCAGGGGCGCAGGATCTGGATGCTGCCCAGCAAACCGTGAAGCCAGTAACGCTCGGGCTTCGGGCAGCCCCCATGTCTCCGGACCCTGCGCCCCCGGCCGGGCACTTCCCCTCCCGGGCTCCGGCTGCTGTGCTCCTCCCCTGACTCTTCAGCTCTGTTTAAGAGCCGAGCTGCCCGAGCGCTACCGGCTTCGGGCAG
>NW_020664593.1:8384390-8408535 GCF_002925995.2 Terrapene triunguis | reverse complement strand
GCATTTCCAGTGGGATACTGTCCTCTTCTGGCATGGTGAGTCCTCAAGCCCCGATCCTGTATGCTGCAGGGATGATGCTGAGTCCCAACCCACTGCCTTCCCCTCTTGAGACTATAGATATGCTATCTGCCCGCACTGAATCTTTCTCCCTCGTGAATTATGAGAATGTTACAATGGTGGCTGAATGTTCTTCTGACCTGGTGGAGTCTCAGGGAGATGAAGAGGATGATGATAATCTCTCTTACTCCTCACTGGTTCCTGATGTCCCAGCCAGTCAGCTAGATAAGAAAGGAGGTACAGTGTGAAGGAGCTTAGTGACTTTTTTTGGATAGCCCTAAAAGGAAATGGGGAGTTGATTTACAGCATTTTATTCATTCAGCTGCCCTTGTCTTGAGAGATAATTCGGTTGACTGTAGGAAACGTTTCTGTTTCAAAAAGTTGTTGAGGAAGGTGAGGAAGTGTGTTGGGATTGTTCAAGATACACAGCCCTCCCCGTGGCTTGTTTTGTTCACAGTATTTCCACTTTCCATTGTCTCCCTCTGCTGCTTGGCTCTCTCTTTCTAATCTCTGTGGTGCTGCTTACCCTTGGCTCTCAATATTAATGACTGCCAGGATGGTCACAGAAGGGCACAACTCTGAATTTCTTAGACAAAAGCAGGTTAATGTTTTTCTTTTGCAAGGGACACACTCAGACCTTGATAATCTGGAGATCTGGTTAAAGGAATGCGAAGGGGAAGCTTTCTTGAGCCATAGCTCCAATATCACAGCTGGGGGAACTGTTCTCTTTCCCCGGAACACAGGGACACAGATCTTCTCTGTGAATGAGATTGTGCAGGGCCAGCTCCTCCAGGTGGAGACACATATTGGCACTACTGTTTTTAATCTTTTTACTGTGTATGCCCCTACTCTGGGGCGAGATCATGTCTCCTTTCTGCAGACACTTGTCCATGCCATGCTTGGCTGTGACCCTGATGGTAATATTGTCCTGGGAGGGGATTTCAGTTGCACTGTAGATTATGTTTTAGACAAGAACCAGAAGGAACTACACCCTCAGTCAGCCAGGGAACTGTGTTGTCTCCTGCCGCCCTTTGGGCTAGCAGATGTTTGAGGTACTCTCACCCCAGTGTTAGGTAGTACTCTTGGCTGAAGGCTGCTCCCAAGCAGGTCTCAAGGGCTAGACTGGATCACTTTTATACCAGGAAGGCCAGTGTGGTCTTCCCTGTCTCTGATCATCATTATGCCTCTGTCAATGTGTCTCTCCGTCTTCCTTCCTGTGCTGCCCACTGGTGTTTTAATACCAAATTATTACAGGACTTTAATTTCACTGAGATGTTTGCTGTGTTTTGGGAACACTGGCAGCATAAGCCTCTATGAAACAGTGGTGGGACAGTGTATTAGACAGTGGAGGGATGTCAGAAAGATCCAGATCCAACTGTTCTGCCATAAGCGTACCCAGGCTGCCACGCAGTCCTTGCTTTGGCCACGAGTGTCCTGGAATGAGACATCGTGGACCCTCATGGCAACCTTGATGCTGCCTTCTAGCCCTGCTGTATCACAATGAATAGGCATCTGCTTGCATGAACTGGGCTAAAAGCAATTCAATCTTACTGGGCTCTTGGCAGTGCAGCAATCCCCCTTTGTTGCCCTAACAATTGCATATGGGCAGCTCTGGGATTTAGGTGTTGGGGGACCTTTTTGCATCTGAACAATATATATGAAGGAACCAGGAGGGGGCTGAAGAGATGGTGCAAGGGCATCTGAGAAAGGTCAGTGGCTTCTTCCTAGGCTCTCTATTTGGGGACAGGTTTTGATTGCCAATAACCATGTGTCCTCAATGATGTGGCACCAGCTAGTATGTCTGGACTCTCCCCCTGGACCAAATTCAGAGGCATATTAATTATATTTTTGGGGAATAGGTACCTCTGATTGTGCCCTGCATCTGAAGAAGTGAGGTTCTTACCCACGAATGCTTATGCTCCCAATACTTCTGTTAGTCTTAAAGGTGCCACAGGACCCTCTGTTGCTCTTTAATATTTTGAGTGAACTTGATGATGATGCTACTTTAGTGATTCATGTTTATTGTTCATTTAAGATGTGTTTTGCTGTATTTTATTCATATCTTTTTGTGTATATATTGTAATTTTATAACATTTTAAAGTAGTTTTTAATGTGATTTTATGTGAATAAAGATGTTTTCCATGTCATGTCTCTTTACCTACCTACCTACCTATCTACGATTCTGTTAAGGCACCTATCAGTGTGCTAATATTACACAAGATGACATTTGTGTATTCTTTTGTATCCATTGTATCCATATACTTTACAAACTCATCCCACCACACGCTCTTGCATGCACATATACAAAGTGCATATGTGAATGTGATCAGCAATTTATTCTAAGGAGTTAAAGTATTACTTCAACTCAGCAGACAACAAATCAGTTGACAGAAGACCAAAAATTATGATGTCTTAGGCAGAAACAATTAAATGAAAGGAAAGGGAATCCACATATTTGTGTAATACAATGTCATAAGATAAACTTACTAAAGTAAACCAGGATCAGACACAGTTGCCAACTTTCACGCAGTAAATAAGCACCACGATTTTCCCAATAAGTCAAAAATCAAGCTAATCCCATTTCAAAACAAGGCCAAAACAAGCCAATCCCTAAGAACCCCAACACTCTATGTGACTAGATCCCCCTGGCGTGCAGTCTGGGACTGTGGTGGGCCTGCTGTGCACCCCTGACTCTCTCCCTCCCTTGCCTCTGCTTGCCGGGAACCAATCAAAAAAAAGAAGAAGCAACAAGCCAAACAAGCAACAAGCCAAAAACTAGCCAACAAGCAACTCACAAGCCAATTAAGCCAAAACCAAGCCCAATTTCTGCGGGGGGTTTTCCACGGGTTTAGCATGTCTGGGAGCAGAAAGTAACAAATGTGTCACATATCAGTAATAACTGTAATACTTCGCATTGCCATCTGAAGATCTCAAAGTGCTTTGTAAACTTTAATAATTAAGCCTCAGAACCCCCAGTGAGGTTGCACGTCATATCCCAGTTCTACAGACGTAAAAACTGAAGGTTAAGTAACTTGCCCCCTGGAATCAGAGGCAGAGCTGAAAATAGAATTCTTGACTCCTTTTGTGCTGTCCTTTGAGTTCAAGACTATCCTTTCCTCTCCTGACTGGCATATACACAGCACTAGTGAAGAAAACCAGACAAATAAGGTGAATCTATCAGAACTAGCTAATGGTGCAGCTGTCAGGTGAGAGATAAAGTTACCTGATCTGAACTTCTAGTTCTTTCTTTTTTCCCCCGTGTAACATCTCAAAGATCACATTGAGGCTTTCTGGCAGAGAAGAGAATGGGGCAGTTGCAGCCAAAAGCTATTCCTTTTGATATATGCAACTGAAAACTGATCTCAACTGAGAAAACAAAAAATATTCACTGAGTGTGAAATGTATCCCTGTGCACAGAGCCAGCAAAAAGAATATACACACACACAAACACCCCAAAACCCTATTTTGACAGTTTATGTGGGACTTACGTGGTGCATAGGCTTTATGTTGGCCCTCTTCACCACAGTGATTTTCATCCAATATTTGTTTCTTCTGTAAGGGTTCTCCCCTTTCCCAAGTAAATCCAAGCATAGGTTTATCTGCCTTAACATCCCTAAAGGCTGGTCTCAGGGATACTCACATCTTGTTCTATGGTATCTTCCTAGTGTCAGTTTCCAATCTGAAGTCCTCGCCTGTGCCATACTCACCTTTCTAGTAGGAAAGGGGGCAAGGAAATGTAATGTCCAATGTCACTCTGCAAATCAACCAGCAGGGTCTACTCTTGTTGGTGAAAAGGACTCCCTCTCCCCAAAGCAGTCCAAGTCCCTGATCTCTGTCATGTGCCTAGGATCCACCAACTCAAGAAACAGAAGCCTCAGCAAGGTTGCATGACAGCCTATTTTATTCATAGCATTTTCATTACCATCATGAAGAATTTGGGGAAAATAACTATAGTTAACATAGGAACCTTGACATACAATAAGTGTAGCTTACAAATCCTGATGCGTTATTCCAGCTACATGTTGGTAGTGAAACTGAATCAAAATATAAAGAAAACATGGCAAGAGTGGGAATATCATCTTGTACCACTTTCCATCCAAAAATGTCCACTAACTTTACAAATGCAGACTTTCATACTTTATGCCATAAGTATTATCATCCTAATTGTGCAGATGGGGAAACCAAGGAATAGAAAGGAGAAATGATTTGCACAAGATCAGTCTGTGTCAGAGCTGGAAATAGAACCCAGATTCTGTGTTTAACCACAAGGCCACTATTCCTGTTCTCCAGGCAGCACGCTTAGCACTTTTGAGGAAAGGTGGAGTTGGCTTAGGGTACATCTACACTGAACACCATTTGCAGCAGCATGTACAGTATGTGTACAGTAAAAAGCAGGTGTGTCCACACTGCACTGTGTATTTACACATATCAATGAAAAGCTCTGGCGGGGGGAGGCAGTGGGGAAAGGCTTCAGCAATGCAGAGCTGCCAGAGTCTTTCTCTGCAGTGGGGAAAGCTCTGGCTGCTCCCTGAGGTGAAGAATCGCTCCAACATCTTTAAAAATAGCAATACAGAGACGGGGTAGCCATTGCTTGGGCATGGAGAGAGCTGCATAGGGTACATACCCATAGCATTCAGGTATGTCTTTGCTTACCTAAGCAGTGCCTCACTGTCTACACCGCTATTTATACCTGGGCTAGGAGGTCATGTAGTATATGTACTCTACATGCCACCTAAAGGAGTGTGCAATGTAGACATATCTTTAGATTTGTGGTGCACATCAAGTCCACATCGAACCCTGGGTAATTACTCAGGTGGCTAGCCTGCACATCAAGGAACGGCACTTAGAAAACAGCTGGTGGGCTTCTGCTCAAGAAAATCCCAAGACTTGGTAGGTGCATTAGTAGATATCAGAACAAATTTTAACTTTCAATTAAATGTTTTAAATACAAATCTCAGAGGTAAGCATATTTTCCCTACTGTTTGGTCACTCCTAAGCCCTAGGAAGACTGTATGAAGGCCCAGGACAGGGAGAGCAGAGCTGTTATAGAATGATTTAGGTTTACCGGCATACTTGAATGGTAGAAGCCTACACAGCACCTGTCTCTGCTATGTCTGGCTCAGATCAGTACTCTAAGGGTATGTCTACACTACGAGAGTAGTTCGATTTTACTTAAATCGAATATGTGGAATCGATATTACAAAATCGAACGTGTGTGTCCACACTAAGGACAGTAATTCGACTTTGTGAGTCCACACTAACGGGGAAAGCGTCAACATTGGAAGCGGTGCACTGTGGGCAGCTATCCCACAGTTCCCGCAGTCCCCGCTGCCCATTGGAATTCTGGGTCGAGCCGCCAATGCCTTCTGGGTAAAAAAATGTGTGAGGGTGTTTTTGGGTAACTGTCGTCATCCGTCCGTCACTACGGCCCTCCCTCCCTGAAAGCGCCGCAGGAAATCAGTTCGCGCACTTTTCTGGTCAGTGACAGCGCGGACGCCACAGCACTGCGAGCATGGAGCCCGCTGCGACCATCGCTGCAGTTATGGCTGTTGTCAACACTTCGCAGCTTATCATCCACCTTTCCCAGAGGCAGATGCAGAGAAATCAGGCGAGGAGGCTACGGCAGCGCGGTGAGGGCCTGAAGTCTGAGAGTGGCACAGACCTGTCAGAAAGCACGGGACCCAGCGCCGAGGACATCACGGTGGCAATGGGTCATGTTGATGTTGTGGAACGGCGATTCTGGGCCCGGGAAACAAGCACGGACTGGTGGGACCGCATAGTGCTGCAGGTCTGGGATGAATCACAGTGGCTGCGAAACTTTCGCATGCGGAAGGGGACTTTCATGGAACTTTGTGAGTTGCTGTCCCCTGCCCTGAAGCGCAATGACACCCGGATGCGAGCAGCCCTGACT
Organism: Terrapene triunguis; assembly: GCF_002925995.2. Classification (NCBI taxonomy): domain Eukaryota; kingdom Metazoa; phylum Chordata; order Testudines; family Emydidae; genus Terrapene; species Terrapene triunguis. The sequence goes on along the minus strand of NW_020664593.1, from coordinate 8,402,567 downwards.
GTCCAGAAGCGAGTAGCCATAGCCCTCTGGAAGCTTGCAACGCCAGACAGCTACCGGTCAGTCGCGAACCACTTTGGCGTGGGCAAATCTACCGTGGGGGTTGTTGTCATGCAAGTAGCCAACGCAATCGTTGAGGTACTGCTCTCAAAGGTAGTGACCCTGGGAAACGCGCAGGTCATCATAGACGGCTTCGCCGCGATGGGATTCCCAAACTGCGGTGGGGCTATAGATGGAACTCACATCCCTATCCTGGGACCGTACCACCAGGCCAGCCAGTACATTAACAGAAAGGGCTACTTTTCAATGGTGCTGCAAGCACTGGTGGACCATAGGGGACGTTTTACAAACATCAACGTCGGATGGCCGGGCAAGGTTCATGACGCTCGTGTTTTCAGGAACTCAGGTCTGTTTAGACGGCTGCAGGAAGGTATTTACTTCCCTGACCAGAAAGTAACTCTTGGGGATGTGGAGATGCCTATAGTCATCCTCGGGGACCCAGCCTACCTGCTAATGCCCTGGCTCATGAAGCCCTATACTGGCGCCCTGGACACTGAAAAAGAACTCTTCAACTACTGGCTGAGCAAGTGCAGAATGGTGGTGGAGTGTGCTTTTGGCCGTCTCAAGGGGAGATGGAGAAGCTTACTGACTCGCTGTGATCTCAGCGAAACCAATATCCCCATTGTTATTGCAGCTTGCTGTGTGCTCCACAATCTCTGTGAGAGCAAGGGGGAGACCTTTATGGCGAGGTGGGAGGTTGAGGCAAATAGCCTGGCTGCTGATTACGCCCAGCCAGACAGCCGGGCGATTAGAAGAGCCCAGCGGGATGCGCTGTGAATCCGGGAGGCTTTGAAAGCTAGGTTCCTGAGTGAGCAGGGTAACCTGTGACTTTTAAATTTGTGTACAGAGAAGCTGATCCTGCCCCCGTTTCTTTACCCAGTGAATGTTCACTATCCTCTCCAGTTACATACCCCGTTCACCCCCTTCCCACCCTTCCAACACACGTTTAAAAATAAAATCACTGGAAATTTGTTAATGAACACAGTTGTCTTTATTACTGTTTTCGCGGTAAATTGTTGAAACTGGGACGCAGACTGTGGTGGGGAGCGGGTGTAGTGTAGTGATGCAAATGACGCTTCTAAACTCCAGGAATGACAGGCTCCGCAGTGGTGGACTGGTGGTTTCAATGGAGCCTGCCACCCCTCCTGTTCGGGACTCTGTGTGTGTGGGGGCTATGTGACTTTGTGGCAGGGGGAGGACAGTTACAGATCCCCTGCTGCGTGGCTCTGTGATCCAGGATAAGGACCGCTGCATAAGATCTCTAACTGCCCTCCCCCACCACAAAGTCACAGAGCAACCCCCCCCTACAGAACATGAAAACCACCTCCCAGACTGACCAGGGTAACTAGTGACTGCACTGTGTGTGTGCCCTGCTGCTGAACCTGCCCCCGCCTCTGTACCCTGGTAAAGGTGACTGTCCTGTCCAATTACCAACCCCCTTCCCCCCCTTCAGACAGACTCTCCTCTAAAAGAACATGATGGAAACAGTAATTAACAGAAACGTATTTTTTATTAGCAACTACACATGAAACTGGGGGGTGAAACTTGGATGGGGGCTTGGGTGAGGCGGGAAGGAAAGGACTTGTCAAATTTTGGGGAATGAGAGCCTTCTAGTACTAGAGCAGTCTGCAGGGGTGGAGTGAGAGTTTTCACGGACTCTGCCGCCCCTCCTTCTTTGGACTTTGGGTGAGGGGGGTATGGGACTTGGTGGCGGGGGAGGGCGGTTACAGATAGACTGCAGCGGGGCTCTGTCCTCCTGCCTCCGGTCCTACAGAACATCCACAAGGCGCCGGAGCGTGTCCGTTTGCTCCCTCATTAGTCCAAGCAGCGTTTGAGTCGCCTGCTGGTCTTCCTGCCGCCACCTCTCCTCCCGTTCCATGTGTGATCGGTGCATTTGGGACAAGTTATCCCTCCACTGGGTCTGCTGGGCTGCCTGGGCTCGGGAGCAGCCCATAAGTTCCGAGAACATGTCCTCCCGTGTCCTCTTCTTCCTATGCCTAATCTGCGCTAGCCTCTGGGAGTGTGATGCCAGGCTAGGTTGGGAGACAGTCGCAGCTGTGGGAATGCGAAAAAGGGAGTGAATTCCTCAGAAAGATAAATTTAGTTGTGAACAAAGAACATAGTCTTTCTCTATGAACAAGACCATGCACAGCACCTATCACATGCGCACTCAGGACAAGGTCGAATTTTCGGCCCTCGCATTCAGTGCCTGGGGTCTTGCAGTGCAGATCAGAGAAGCGGGGCAGGACACTGGAATTTGTGTAGCAGGCCGACATGGTAAGCCGTAGACTTGTGGCTGCTTAAAACTTTAATAGTAGCACTGGCCTCCTTTCACATTGAAAGCAATGCCAGTCCCTGCTGCCAGCAATCCGGCAAACATGAACTCTGCCCCTGTCCCACCCCCTCGCGGCTGTCCTAGGGAAAGATCCCTGTTTGCTGCCCCTCTCCCGCCTCCACCGCGTGGCTGTAAACCGCCGGTTACAGTTCTGTAAAGGAACAGGCAAGCAGTCCCAATACTAACATTCCCCTACCTAATTCAAAGCAGGTCACCATGAGTGACATCACTCTGATGAGGATTTCAGAGACGGAAAAAGAAAGGATGCTTCAGGAAAGCCTGCAAAGACCAGGGCCGTATGCCGCCATGCTCTGCAGGGCAATGATCCCGGAGTACTTGCTTGTCTCCTGGCGCGGAAATGTTTGCTACTACGGGGGACCCAATAAGGCCGCTCTCCCCAGGAACCAGATGCAAAGGCTTTCCAATTACCTCCAGGAGAGCTTCGTGGAGATGTCCATGGAGGATTTCAGCTCTATCCCCGGACATATAGACCGGATTTTACTGTAGCTGCACTGGCAGGGACTAAACAGTAGAGCGGCTTGGGCAGAACAATCATGCTAAACCGGACATTGTTAGATTTTTTTCAGTAGTTGCACTGCCAGGGACTGAAAAGTTAAGCGCCTAGGGCAAAGGAATCATGCAAAACCCATTGTTAATATTCCTGTTCTGTTAAAAATAAATGTTTAGATGTTTTAAACACTTACTGAGTGATCCTTCCCCTGATTCTGTGTCCGGGTTAACGGCTGGGGACGGTTGGTAGGGGATCTCTGTAAGGGTGATGAAGAGATCCTGGCTGTCGGGGAAATCAGCATTGTAAGCGCTGTCGACTGCCTCGTCCTCCTCATCTCCTTCCTCATCTTCCCCGTCCGCTAACATGTCCGAGGAAGCGGCCGTCGACAATATCCCATCCTCAGAGTCCATGGTCAGTGGTGGGGTAGTGGTGGCGGTCGCACCTAGGATGGAATGCAGTGCCTCATAGAAACGGGATGTCTGGGGCTGGGATCCGGAGCGTCCGTTTGCCTCTTTGGTCTTCTGGTAGCCTTGTCTCAGCTCCTTGATTTTCACGCAGCACTGCATTGCATCCCGGCTGTATCCTCTCTCTGCCATGGCTTTAGAGATCTTCTCATAGATCTTTGCATTCCGTCTTTTGGAGTGCAGCTCGGAAAGCACGGACTCATCGCCCCACACAGTGATCAGATCCAAGACTTCCCGATCAGTCCATGCTGGGGCCCTCTTTCTAGTCTGAGATTGCACGGCCATCTCTGCTGGAGAGCTCTGCATCGTTGCCAGTGCTGCTGAGCTCGCCACGATGTCCAAACAGGAAATGAGATTCAAACTGCCCAGACAGGAAAAGGAATTCAAATTTTCCCGGGGCTTTTCCTGTGTGGCTGGTCAGAGCATCCGAGCTCAGACTGCTGTCCAGAGCGTCAACAGAGTGGTGCACTGTGGGATAGCTCCCGGAGCTATTAGCGTCTATTTCCATCCACACCTAGCCTAATTCGACATGGCCATGTCGAATTTAGCGCTACTCCCCTCGTTGGGGAGGAGTACAGAAGTCGAATTTAAGAGACCTCTATGTCGAACTAAATAGCTTCGTGGTGTGGACGGGTGCAGAGTTAATTTGATGTAACGGCGCTAAATTCGTCATAAACTCCTAGTGTAGACCAGGCCTAAGTCTTCCACCTTCATGAGAACTAAATTTATTCACAAAATAAAAAGAAAATCATTCCCTATCAAAGAGCACATTCCCTTCTGCAGCCTGTTCCTCAGCTGTAGGTATCATGCATACTCATGGTGTGTCTGAAAGTGTTTGATTTTCCTGAATTTAGATGTAGTAAATTAATCAGGATTATTTATATTCCTTGATCAATGATTTTTTAAAATATTTTTTGAATAGCAATCAGAGATTGATTTAATTTCCCAATCAAAATAGTATATCACCTATGATAGCTTTGGGATTCACATATGGACAATTTATAACATCAGTCAATAATTTTCAATCCACTTATTATTCCCAATTCTATTGTTACTAGCAAAGGCACTTGATCCTGTGGATCTTTCATGACAGGATCCCTACAACAGCTGCTCATGCTGTGTAATGGATAACCACAGTAGGCTAAATACTGAAATCCTTACTTACTCCTTACTCAGGCAACACTCCAGTGATTTCATTGAAAGAGTTCTGTCCAGGAACTGAGTAAAAAACCAAGACCATTGATTTCAGTGGGGCTTCACACATGTACCAGGTTCCACCCACACTGATCTCATTGCAGGACTGGGGCCTAAATAAGGACCACAGGATATGGCCCAAAATGATTCCTCTCGCATTTCAGTTTTGAAGGCATGAACAGAAAACCAGGTACGGCTGTGGATTGCATGAGTAATCTTGGGCAGTCACTTAAGGGTATGTCTACACTCCAGTCACAGGCTGTTATTGCAGATCATGTAGCTATACTTGAGCCTGCTTTAATCAGCCTAGTCCACATACTATAGTAGTGCAGCCACGACAGCACAGGCTCTAGGCAGGCTAGCCACCTGAGTAATTACCCTGCACTTCATGAAGGCTTGTACAGCCTGCCCTGAAGCCTGCACTGCTCCAGCTGAACTGCTCTGGTACCTGAGCTAGCAAGATGAAAGCTCGCTCAGGTATGGCTACACATGCTGCAATCACACCCCATGATTGCAGTGTACATATCCCTAGTCCCTCTGTGCCTCAGTCCCCATTCTGTAAAATGGGGACATAGATCCTGGAACTAGGCGCACTGGGGGTGCTGGCTTGAAGTGGCTTCCACCATATACAGGGTTTACAGTTTGGTTCAATGGCTCTCAGCATCCCCACTATACACATTGTTCCAGCACCACTGTAGGGATGATTCGCTACCTCACAGGGGTGTTGTGAGAAAATATACACTAAAGATAGTGCAGAGCTCAGATACTATGATTATAGGAGCCACGTAAGTAAAGTAGGTAGATAGATACAGACAAAATAAAGAAAATAAACCTTAGCTGAAGAAGCTCAGCCAGTTTGGCTCAACACTCAACAGTTTGGCTACCAGCTCAACACTCAGTTTGGTGAAGACTTGCAAAATTTCAAGGGGACTTTAACATGTGCCTAAAGTTATGTATGTGCTTAATTGCTTTCCTGAACTGAGACCGCTGTGAACACTACAAAGTACAGAGGAGCTTTCCCTCCAGCACCAGTTCTGCCTTCCAATTCACCATCATTTAGATGACATGCCCTAGCTGTGTACACATGTACACCACATCCTTCCGTTGGTCCACACCTAGTGAGATTAGTGAATAAAGTCTATCATACTCGGAGTGTGATTTTTTTAAGCTCATAACTCAGTCAAATCAAAACCAGTTTTCTGCAGAACAAGGTCATATCCCGCTCCTCGGTGAAAACTATCTTCTTGCCAAATTTCAACTTTCAAACCGTAGCTGTTTCAGCAGAAAAGGTTTTCAAACAGACACACCTGTACATTTTAATCATGGGAAAGGTTTATTTTTTCCTACTTTCCTTGTATCGCAAATTTGCTGAACTGTTTTTACTCACACTTTAAGGGGGAAAAAGTCACTTTTGGACAGAAACTAATCATGGAAAATGTTGGCCTGAGAAATGAAAGTTTCAGAACGTGGTGAAATAGGGGGCTAGCATGGAGACTGTTATGTACACATAATCATAATGGCCACTGCCAGGTCAAAACTAGATCCCTAGTTCCCATTATTCACTTAGGCCACCTGCATCTGAGTTATTCAAGGAATGAGAAAGCAGCTCTTCAGCAGCCCAGCTGCTAAAGCACAGTAGTAGCTGAACTTCTCACTCTGCTGGAGTAAGTCTCTTTATAACTCTATGCAAGACCTGACCTGGCATCCTGAAATGCACTATAGTATTATTTGTGCTGCAGCTGAGGTGGGACCCAGCATTCCTCTTAATACCTCTTGAAGCTTTCCTCCTACGCGGGGGTGATGATGATAATCAAGCTGGCTGCTGAAAACCACGACATTCCCTATTCCAACTGTTTTCTTGCACAAGCTGTCCCTAGATCCTGTTTATGTTCCCAAGGAACAGGAATAGTGACAGCATGCAGCTTTTGCGAGGCCTTGCCCAAACAATTCTTTCTATAAAGATACAATTCTCTGTGAAGGCAGCTCTGATGCTGATATTCTCTGAGTATCACTCAGAACACAGCTTGAGGACTTTGCTTATACTTTTTACAAGTCATTGTAGCATATAAGCCTCTCCCCATTCTTTTCAAGGTTCATAATGCTCTGATCTTCACAGCCCCACTGCTCCTGTTGAATGATATCATCTCCCATGGCTCAAATTATCTTTAGTGCATAAAATGATAATACCTGTTAAGAAGCAGGTTCTATCACATAATCACAGCAGCACCTTCACATTTGCTCTGGTTTAACACAGAAACTTACATCAATAAATGTTTCATTGTGACGGGTGTTTCAGTGCAGTGACAAACTGGGTGGATAAAGGAAATGTGGCGGATATAATTTGTTTGGATTTTAGCAAGGCCTTTGACACTGTACCACACAGGAAGCTCATAGAGAGACTACAGAATTATGGTCTGGATAATAATACAATAAGGTGGATAAAAACTGTCTGACAGAAAGGAAGCAATGAGTTATTAATCAGTGATGTTAGATGAGAATGGAGGGAGGAATCTACTCAGATGCCACAGTGATAGGTGCCAGGACTATTATTATTAAACAGATTTGTTAAAGACCAAGAAAGGAATTTAAAAATTCAGTAGTGATCAGATTGGTAGATGACTCAAAGATAGGACATATACCAAATACAGACAGAGAACACAGATCAAAACTACACTGAGTTCAGCATAACTGAGATGTGGCTGGGTCAGAATGGAATCATATTTAATGTAAATCAAAAGCAAAAAAACTGTATTAAATATAGACGCTGTAGAAGTCCAGAAATTTAGAATCTAGGATTCCACAACAAACTCTGCTCCTTTGTGAATGAACATTACAAGAAGAATTTTTATCAAATGACTTCCCACCAGGGTCCTAACCACTAGTGGGCATTCAAGATACCGTGGCATTTTTCCTAACAATAGGATGTTAGCTCTGGTGTCATGGTCAAATTTCAACTCAAGTAATTCCATTCCACTTCCTTAAATTCTCTGGCAGTTTCATTTGGATACAGTATTCTTTTCTACTTCCTTTGTTAAGCTGTTGTGTAGTATGGCTGAGTACTGTTAGTTGCTGTTTCATGCCACAGGAGGTTGCGTTTCTATGATAGTGTTCCTTTTCTATCTCTTATTTACATCAAAGGGGTATTGTGAAGCTTAATCAATTAGTGCTGTTATGGTGGCCTAAGAGGTTACAGGGAGCCCCATGTAGGAAACAGATATAAAATGGCTGCAAGCACTCTGGACAGTATGGAAGGGGGCAGTAGAGCTGCTAGAAGTGCTTGCCACCCCAGAGGAAGCATGTATGGGTGGGGCCCAGGCATGCCCATTGCCCTACGCCCTGTGCGTCGGCTAGTGCTGAAGGTAGTGCTTGTTACGCTTTTCTACAGATGTATCAAATGTTGCTGCTCAATGAGTTTTCCCCAGTGTCCTAGAGACATTGTATCTTAAACAGATGTAATACCCCCAGCCATCACTACACAAAGAGTACTCCTTCCTCTTCCATCCCCACTACAGTTCTGCCTCCAAGAGGCACAATCTGTCCCTTAACGTCTGTGAACCAGTCTGAGATCTTAGATGAAAGGTGACTTAGAAACGTTATAACTGTGTAATGAAAGGCCCTACTGCAATGCATACATAGATAGGGTCAAAACAAGAATCTTAATTCCCTGAGCGTTGTGCAATTAAACTCTAAACCTTAACATTCAGAGAATAAACTCAGAGAAATAAGATAGGGATAAGACTTAGTAGGTCCCAGGCATTCCATTTTCCCTGCCAATGCGGGAATGTTCCCTTCTATAGCATATTATCTAGCGTTCCGTCCAGTCTAGTTTTAAAATGTCCCAACAAGTGATGGGGCTTCCACCACTTCCCTTCGTGGGAAAGCTCTAAGCCTAAAACGACTTAGTGTCTGGGAGCAGTTCATGATTGAGATTCAGCCCAAATTTTCTCATCCTTAATTTAATCCTAGTTGTATCCCCTAGAACATATGCACCAACATTTTTTATTTATTTGCATTTAGTTTATTTTTTAATTATCTTCAAAAATAGCTGAGTTGATTTTCTTCAGACTTTTAAAAAAAATTATCTCTGGGCTGAAAACAAGCATGAGACAGTGTCAACTCAAACATAAGTGTGAGAAAAGACGCTTAGGGAATAATAATACACAGACCAGATATAAACTAAGGGGTTGTTATCTGGAAAATAGTTATGATGAAGGAGGAACCTTGGGAGTAACTATTGATAAACTGAACAACAATTCTTAGTGCAACACCACTAGAAAAAAGTCCATTCTGGGATTATACAGAGGTTAGAGAGACAGTGGTTATATTACCATTTCATATTGTTTTGGTAAGATCACAGATGAAATACTGTTAGAGTGCTGATCACCAGACTTCCAAAATTACATTGACTAGAGAGAGAAGATTCAAACGTCATTTAAAATTATATGACATCTTAAAAGTATAATAGTCATTGCAAGAACTAAATTTGGCTAATTTACAAAGACAAAAGTGGCACAGCACAATATTACTGAGAAATTGCTTACTTCCTCATTTTTAAAATGTAATTATAAAATAAATCATTTGGAATATAAATATTGTACTTACATTTCAGTGTATGGTATATAGAGCAGTATAAACAAGTCGTATGTATGAAATTTTTGGTTTTACTGACTTCACTAGTGCTTTTTATGTAGCCTGTTGTAAAACTAGGCAAATATCTAGATGAGTTGATGTATCCCCTGGAAGACCTCTGAGTACCTCCAGAGGTACGCGTACCCCTGGTTGAGAACCACTGGTCTAGTCTTGCAGCTTTGACAAGTTGTAAAATGGCATAATTCTTTTGGCGAGCCCATGAAGCATGCTATATTCAGACGCATACCCAAGCTGTAAGTCCTTTTTGTACTTCTAATTTATGAAAATTAATAAAAAATAAAATCACACAAAAATTGTTTTGATAAATCAAGATTTGGGCCAAATGCAGAATTCAGACCAGGGATAGACAGGTGCCACTCCGCCGGAGACAGTGTAGTTGTTCTCAGTTACACATGGGTTGCATTTTGGTCTTAGTACGGGCAAAAACACAAATCAGATATACGCTTTATCTTGGGCACATCACATATTCTTTTGCCACTAGGCCATTAAATCTAAAGTCTGAGGCCAGCTCCATCTTGCACAATACAAAGAGCCATGCCCAGAGATTTAGCATTGTTCCAGTTTATATAACTGCAGTATTAGAGTTCGAGACCTGGGGAACAATATCTTATTGTATTAGGAGACTGAGACTCAATCTTACAGTGACACTGTCAGCATAAAAACACTTTCATACATCTCACAGATCTTTGGGTGAGCTTTTCAAAGAAATTAATGGGAATTAGGCTTCCAAATCCTCTAGACAGTCTGGAAAATCTGACCTTTAATCTTTAAATGTAACCCACCAACATGAGCCCCCTCATATTTTCCAGCACACTCCACACACAGGGACGCAATCACCCGTAAGTGGTGAAATTCAGATCCACTTTTGAACTTCCCAAAAGTTTGGGGAAATTTAGCTCTTGTGCTTTGGCTTGGGCCCAGGTCTATTATACATTTCTCAGGGGAAACAAAACAGAAAAGAGAAAATACCAGCAAGCATTCATATTGGTCACCAGTGTTAAAACAGAATAATAGGCTGAAGTTGGGGCAATGGTCATCTGAGTTCAGATATTAGTATAAACATACAAACAAACAAAAACTCTTTTGATTGATAATCATTCCCTGGAACAGTTAACCACTTCAGTTAAGCAACAATATAATCACTAGATTTAAGGGCCAATTAATAGGTTTATGGAAAGAGTAAAATAGGGCCATTCTTGCTGGAGGCAGAGAGGATGGAATACTTAAGAGCTTTGCAGGACTGGGACCAGAGTGCTCTGCATCTTGCTGGACTGATCCCATTGAGACGATTCCTGCATATATTCCACGAACCACAGTCCTGAATCGCCACTGTCTTGCATCTTGTGCAATCACTTACACCTATGCAACTTTTACCCACTTTGAACATGTGGGATAACTATAGAGGATGTAAGGAAGGTAAGAAATTGACCCAGTAAGTCTGCTGTCCCTGACTGATTGATCAATACTAAGAACAGCTGAGATTGAACATCATTTTCGATCTACTTGCACCTCAAAAAGAACCATGCTTAAAATATAAGAGACAATATCAGAGAGTTAAGGTTGTATATCCAACCTTGCCTGTTTTATACTTTATATTTAAAGTAGGGATCTCGATTAATCGCAGTTAACTCATGCGATTAACTCAAAAAAATTAACTGTGATTAAAAAAATTTATTGCGATTAATCATACTGTTAAACAATAGAATACCAATTGAATTTTATTAAACATTTTGGGATTTTTTCTACATTTTCAAATATATTGATTACAGCACAGACTACAAAGTGTACAGGGCTCATTTTATATTATTATTTTTGATTACAAATATTTGCACTGTAAAAATGATAAACAAAAGAAATAGTATTTTTCAGTTCACCTCATACAAGTACTGTAAGTGCAATCTCTATCGTGAAAGTGCAACTTACAAATGTAGATTTTGTTACATGACTGCACTCAAAAACAAAACAATGCAAAAGTTTAGAGCCTACAAATCAATTCAGTCCTACTTCTTGTTCAGCCAATCGCTAAGAGAAACAAGTTTGTTTACATTTACGGGAGATATTGCTGACTTCTTCTTATTTACAATGTCACCTGAAAGTGAGAACAGGCGTTGACATGGCACTTTTGTGGCCGGCGTTGCGAGGTATTTATGTGCCAGATATGCTAAACATTCATATGCCCCTTCATGCTTCGGCCACCATTCCCAAGGTTTAAGAATCTGAAGTGCCTTCCAAAATCTGCGAGGGACAAAGTGTGGAGAATGCTTTCAGATGTCTTAAAAGAGCAACACTCTGATGCGGAAACTACAGAACCCGAACCATAAAAAAAGAAAATCAACCTTCTGTTGGTGGCATCTGACTCAGATGATGAAAATGAACATGCGTCAGTCCGCTCTGCTTTGGATCATTACTGAGCAGAACCTGTCATCAGCATGGACGCATGTCTTCTGAAATGGTAGTTGAAGCTTGAAGGGACATATGAACCTTTCGCGCATCTGGCACATAAATATCTTGTGATGCCGGCTACAACAGTGCCATGCGAAAGCGTGTTCTCACTTTCAGGTGACATTGTAAAGAAGACGTGAGCAGCATTATCTCCTGCAAATTGTAACCAAACTTGTTTGTCTGAGTGATTGGCTGAAGTAGGACTGAGTGGACTTTTAGGTTCTAAAGTTTTACATTGTTTTATTTTTTAATGCAGTTATTTTTTGTACATAATTCTACATTTGTAAGTTCAACTTTCATTATAAAGAGATTGCACTACAGTACTTGTATTAGGTGAACTGAAATATAATATTTCTTTTGCTTTTTACAGTGCAAATATTTGTAATAAAAATAAATATAAAGTGAGCACTGTACACTTTGTGTTCTGTGTTGTAATTGAAATCAATACATTTTAAAGTAGAAAACATCCAAAAATATTTAAATAAATGGTATTCTATTATTGTTTAACAGTGTGATTAATCGCACGATTAATCACGATTAATTTTTTTAATCGCGTGATCAATCACAATTAATTTTTTTAATTGCTTGACAGCCCTAATTTAAAGAAAACAGAAATAATCAAATTCATCCCTGGTGATCAATGAAACCACAGAGATAGAACCAGCCTAGCATTTTTAAATAATATTAAAGTTGTGACAAGCAAGAACTATGAAAAGCAAGAAAATGCAAAGTTAAGATTTGTCATATTAGTGTGAATGCCGGGGCAGGGACAACAAAGCCATATGCTAAAAATCTGTCTGAATTTTATCATGGCAGGGCGAGAAAAATTAAGGTCTATGCATGGTGGCTAGATTTCTAAATAAAATAATAACTCCGTCATTTTCAAGTCTTTTCCAAAATACCAGAAGTGATTAGAACACATTATGGACCAGTCACTTGCCAAGTTTCATGTTTGAAATCAAAGCTGTTTTTGAATTTCATGAGCAACAAAAAAGCATTTTAAAACCGGTAACCTTCAGTTGTGTGGGTATAAAGAAATAGCAGCCAATTTGATTTTTTTGAACACTCCTGACCTAAAACTTCTGTACTAACACTAAGTGGAGGGCAAATATTTAAGAGCAAGGTGGAAATGCAATGAGGGTGCTATTCACTGATAAAATGTAAGAAAGTACATATTGCATAACCAGGCTTTTTATTCCATTGAGGGTGCTGTAGGTATAATATCATCAGTGATATTTCAGAGGCTTATGATGTCACCAGAACCCTGAGACAAAACTATAGCCATGTGACAAGTTTTGATGTGTTTATCATTTTTTTACGGATACCTAAAAGGCTAAACTAGAAAGAATTTAATCCAAAGATATAGCGAAGGAGCTAAAATTACTACTTTTAAGGGTGGACAAGGATGGCAAGGGCTCAGGGTGACTTCCCTTCACTCCCATTCAGGTGGGGCTGACAATTGCAGTCTTTGTGCTCACCATAAAGATGAGATTGGCCAGAGCTCGCTAGCCATGGACAGAAGATCCCTTTTCCCCTCCACAAGCTCAGAAACTCCACAATATTCCCTGGAGTTCCCTCTGGTGTGATTCAGGTCCACTTTACACCACCACCAATATGGAGTAGTGCCCATGAGACACAATCTGGACCTACATCTTCCATTGTGGATGCACTTGCAAAAGAGGAGGAGCTTGCCAGGATACAAACATCTTACATTAACAGCTTGAATTTTCTATTCCACCCATCCAAAGTGTCTCTCTAATGACTGTTGTATTGCTATTCTGATCTATCAAGGAAAAAATGTAATTTTAGGATATCAGATACCATAGGTAAGTTTTGGGATGACAGTTTAAAAGAAGGCAAATACCAGCATCCATATATTATATACATCTATTTTGTTACCCGCTCAATTTAGGGCACCCCACCTATACCCTACCAAGGGCTCAAGGCGTGACCCAATCAATTTAGGCACCCCCACCCTTTCCCTTCCAAGGGTTCAGGGTGTAAAGCACCTATCCTTACCCCCGGGGCTCAGGAAGAAACCTTCTCCCAGTGAAAGAGCCTTACACAGTTGTGCTCTAAACATCTATTTATTAGCAACACACACAGAATACATATACCAAGCAAATCTCTTATGCTCACCACTCCCAACAGACAGATAAATTTCACCTGATGGCCAGTCAGGATTCATTTATCTGGGGGTTCCCAGCAATGCTTCTGCACGTCACGGTCGTGCAGAGGGTTCAGAGTTCCAGCAGCTTGATGTTGAACTGCAGTCCGGAAATGGTTCCCAAAGAGCATTGCTTTTCATTTACATTATATAGATAAAACTAGCTCCCTCCTTCAAATTTACTAAACCTATCACATTATCCCACACTCCTAAATAACAAAAATCTTAACCAATTACGCACTGGCATCCATGTGTCCTTCTTCCTGCCTACGTTCTTTACAATATTCTTTCATTATGCATATGTATTTAAATTAACAAAAATAAGTCAAAAGAATATTACTATATAAAATAATACTATAAAATACTTTATAATTTCTGGACCACAATTTGCCCTCATTTACACACCGGCTAGCCCCACTAAAATCGACTGGGCACAATAACATGGAACTAATTGGCCAGCTAGAACCAAAGTCTTTCCTCCAGTATTCTCAGAGTGCTTTATAATTGCATTCCCTTTTTTACAGATGGGTAAAATGATGCATTGAATGATTAAATGACTTCCCCAGCATTACCCAGTCAGTCAGTAGGAGACATACGAACAGAACCAAGAAGTTTCAACTCCCAGTTCTCTAATTTAACCATTCAACCACACTATCTCCCATTTTCTTGTCTTCCTCTTTTGACACAGCCTTTTGAGCTTTACTGCAGCCCTATACATATTATTACCTTATATTTTCAAATCATGACTGAGCCCCCTGATTGGGCAATGCAGAAACTCTCCCTCGTATGAAACACAGCTCCAATCTAATTCAGGATTGTAACTCACTCACATAGTCTCAGCTCTGTCCTGTTTGACTGGAAGTCCTCATTACAGACAAACAACAAGGGCTGCTGGGTCCCTGAACTTCACAGGGACAAATATAGATCTTTCCAAATAATGTATTTAAAAATGCTTCTTTCATTGGCGAACTACAGGAGGAAAGTTGTTTCTTTTTGCTCTAAACCACAGACAGCCCAGGAGGAGGAAGCCCTACACAGTAAATGTGTACAGTACAGTTTCCTACCTCTGTGTGATGCAGAAAATCCCACTGTGTTAAGTAGAGTTCTACCAAGGCCACTTAAACACATTAGCCTATTATGCCCTGCATTTTTTTATTATTCTCCAAAGGCTAATGAAATGTTCCAGTGCAGTGTTTATGCTGGAGTACTTCTGGAAGGCAATACACTACTGATATTTCTCTTAAAGCAGTGGTTCTCAAACTGTGGTCCTAACACCATTGGTAGGGCACTTGCTGGTGGCCTGCAGAGAGCTGGTTGGTCACGTGGCATTGGCTCACCTTATTTCCAGCTGCTAAACTGCATTAAAAAGGCAGCTAAAATACATTTAATACGTTACTTTTCCTTGAGAGCAATTGTGGTAGCTGTTGCAGAGAGGGCTATGCAACTGCGAACTGGAGGGGAGGGGAGCCACATGATTGCAAAGAGGAGGCGAGGTGATCATGAGACAAATGCCCTCCCTTTGTATTGGAATGCTAAACGGTGTTATACTGTTCAGCCACTAGGCGGTGCTGTGAATAAAATACCTTATTTAAACAAATCTCAGCCATACCTGGCAGAGCATTACAGGATTTTATGATGAACACATCTAGTATAAAGAACAGGAGTACTTGTGGCACCTTAGAGACTAACAAATTTATTAGAGCATAAGCTTTCGTGGGCTACAACCCACTTCTTCGGACGGCTGCTACTCTGACATCTAGTATGTAGAAGCAAGTTCTGAACCCAGTCCATATCTGGTATAGAGACATGACACAGTGTCAGGAGTAAACTAAGAACAGAGACAGAAGTAACAAAGCAACAAAGGTTGCAAGATCTTATCAACATGCCATTTTTCAATGTCCCAGAGAACTTCAGCTTTGACAAACCTTTACCATGGACAGACTGGAAGCACTATTTTGCAAGATTTCAAATTGCAAACAAACTCCACAAAGAAACTGGAGATATACAGGTATCTTCTTTAATTTGTGCTAAAGGGAAGCAAGCAGAGCATATCTTTAAATCCTTTGACTTTACTGAAGACCGTCACAAAGATGACTTTGAAATAGTTTTAGCTATGTATGATGCATACTTTATACCTCAAAGAAGTGTGCTTTATGACAGTGCATGTTTCTACCAGAGGATTCGGAAATGTTGAATGTTTTAGAAGAGCTCTGCAAATATTGGCTAAAAAAATTTGATTTGGGGAATGTAAAACATGAAAATATCAGAGACAGGCTGGTTATTGGGTTAACAGATAAAAACCTTTCACAGCAGCTACAACTAAAAAGAGATTTAACCCTAGCCATGGCTATTCAAAAGGCAAAGCAGTCTGAGTTGATGAGACTGCAAAACCAAGAGCAACTTGCCAAACTTGAAATACAAGAAACTGGCTTAGAAGCTCTTAACAGATGCAATCTGAGTGCTAAACGTCATTACTCATAAGACCCCTGAGGCAAGGAGAGAGAATGCCCAGGATAAGAGGGACAAATTCCAGCCTACATACACAAAATATGGAAAAGATGATATCTCAAGGCATGGTGCATGTCCAGCCAGAGGCACATGGTGTAATAAATGCATGAAATATGGACATTTTGCAGCTGTTTGCCACACCAAAGCAGTCAAAGAATTGACTCATATTACAGACAGTCAAGATCCATTTTTTCTGGGACCTATCACTTGTGATGTCATAGAGTCTGTCTCGAGAGTAAAACAAAATATACACAGCAAGACTACTGACTTTAAAATTGGCTCAGGAGCTGATGTCACAATAATCTCAGAAGGGACTTAAAGTCACCTTCAATCCCTCCCAGAGCTGAAGTCAGACACAGATCTGACTAGCCCTGGAGGTATTCTGAACTCTAAGGACCAGCTTACCACAGAAACAACTTACAAAGACAAAAGTCATGCATTCAGAGTGTATGGATCAAAGGACCACAGAACAATAGCCTTCTCAGCCACAGCATGGCAGTGAGAAAGGTGGAAGAACTCAATGGAATATTTGGCGATACTGGACTTTTTAAAGGATATTGAGTACAAATAACCATAGGAGACAATGCTGAACTATCTAGTGTGCCATCCCTCACAGGATTCCTATCCCATTACTTCATAAAGTGGAAAATGAGTTAAAGAGAATGGAACAGTTTGGCATAATTGAGAAAATCTCTGAGTTAACAGCATAGTGTGCCCCTATGGTACTAGTTATAAAGAACAATGGAAAATATAAATCTGTGTGGATCTTGAAAGACTTAATAAAACATTTGTGAGAGAAAAATATATCCTTCCAATACTGAATGACTTCCTTTCCAATGTGAAAGGAGTGACAGTATTCTCCAAATTGGATGCCTGGAGCGAATTCTGGCAAATTCTTTTAGCCAAAGAAAGTTCTAAACTGACTACCTTTATCACAACGTTAGGGAGATTTTCCTTGCATAGATTACCTTTTGGAATTAACAGTTGTGACACTCTATACTATTATGGTCACCACTTTTACAAGACTATGATACATTTTATATAAAGTATGCCTTGTGAGGTATCACTTGAAAAGTCATAATTTGCTGAATATCATTATCCTGTTAAAATATATGTAGCAACACTATATGCAGTTATAAGATTCTACTGTATGACTGTTACTGAAATATGTTGTAATTCTGGGTGACATCCACAAACCAGTTTTTCAGAGACAAAGACTCACTAGCACCGCAGACAGGTGTTAAAGGGTCATCACATATGAAAGTGGCCATCCTCCAGCATGAGGGAAGGTATAAACAAAAAATTTACATCACAAGGACAATTCAAACCTCACATCAACAGTGACTGCAAGACACCATGACTCAGCAAGGATGTTTCTAGCATAAAAATTGAAGTATAAAGAAGGAGGAAAACAATTGCAATTGACTTCACTATTGACTGAAAGGAGACCCAGACTGTGAAATTTACAACCGCGTATGGTGAGATAAAACTTTTGCTTTCAAATTCACTTAGCTTGATAAGTTAGGTATTAGCTTGCGTATTACTCTTTTATTTTCTTTTGTAACCAATCCTCACTCTTATGCATCATTATCTAGCTTTTGCGAACAGGGGCTGCTAACAGAGAGTTTCGCAAGGGAGTTTGGAAGGGGAGTGGGAAGGGGCGAGGGTCCCTTGCCGGTTCTATCTGTTTTCCCTTTATTCCCCTTAAAACTTTAAACTTCTTGCTTAAACAACCCTTTCAGCGGACAGAGGGCTGCAGACGGGAGTTTGACAGAAGGAGGCTTACGATGGTTAGGAAGACCCGCAACACCTGTGCCAGCACTGCTTCTGTCTCCTCCACCTGCGCCTG
>NW_020664593.1:8286799-8383990 GCF_002925995.2 Terrapene triunguis | reverse complement strand
TGGGTTTGTTTAGTTTGGAAAAGAGAAGACTGAGAGGGGACATGATAGCAGTTTTCAGGTATCTAAAAGGGTGTCATAAGGAGGAGGGAGAAAACTTGTTCACCTTAGCCTCTAAGGATAGAACAAGAAGCAATGGGCTTAAACTGCAGCAAGGGAGGTCTAGGTTGGACATTAGGAAAAAGTTCCTAACTGTCAGGGTGGTTAAACACTGGAATAAATTGCCTAGGGAGGTTGTGGAATCTCCATCTCTGGAGATATTTAAGAGTAGGTTAGATAAATGTCTATCAGGGATGGTCTAGACAGTATTTGGTCCTGCCATGCGGGCAGGGGACTGGACTCGATGACCTCTCGAGGTCCCTTCCAGTCCTAGAATCTATGAATCTATGAATCTATTACTTGTAATCACTTAAAATCTATCTTTCTGTAGTTAATAAACTTATCTTATTATTTTATCTTAACAAGTATGTTTGGATTAAGGTGTGTGGGAAACTCCATTTGGGATAAGAAAGCTGGTACATATATCATTTTCTTTTGATGAAATGACAGACATTCTATGAGCTTGCATTGTTCAGTAGTGTGCTGGACAGTACAAGAGGCACATTTCTGGGAGATAAGGCTGGGACTAAGAATTTGTGGGTGTTGCTTTGCAGTTTAATTAATGAGTGACTGGTCAGAGTGCTCATATATTTAGCTGGGAGTGAATCTGCATGCTGAAGGCTGTGTGAGCAGGCCAGGACTGGATGTTCTGAAAGGAAAATAATGTAAAAGGCACCCCAGGCTAGCGAATTAAGGGTACACATCTGTTCAACAGTCCAGATTGTACCCTGGGTAATGTCACATCAGTGCACCTCAAATTTTCCAAAGACATATGGCAGAATTGTTAACAAACACAAATGGAGTTGTTGCTTTCATGGACGATATTCTGGTATATGGATCTTTGATGGAAGAACACAACAAAACCCTTAACGAAATCCTAAACCTAATCACATAGTCTGGACTGAAGGTAAACAAGGAAAAATGCATTTTCTGCCTACACCAAATCAAGCTTTTGGGACAGACAATACACAAAGATGGAATCAATCCTAAGCCTGAGAAAATAAAAGCAATTTGAGAATTGAAGGTACCAACTAATGTACCAGAACTGACATGTGTAATGGTGATGATAAATTACCTTGGTTGATACCTACAAGACCTTCTTACAGTGACAAAACCACTGCATGAACTGTTAAAGTCCAATACATTGTGGTTCTGGGGGCCAAATCAAGAAATTGCCTTCAAAAAGATAAAATAAATTATCTCAACAGCTCCAGTTCTCAAGTACTATGACATGAACAATCCCATAATGCTCAGTGTGAATGCAAGTAGATATGGCCTAGGTGGTGTATTGTTACAACACCATGGACCTGAGTGGAAGCCAGCTGCATTTTGCTCTCGCACACTCACAGAAGCAGAAAAATGATATGCATAGATTGAAAAGGAGTGCCTGGCAAGTGGATGCACATGTGTGAATTTTTAGAGATATCTGTGTGGACCGTATTAATTTACACTGATAACAGACCATAAACCACTTGTAAACCTCATCAACGGAAAAGTCTTGGATCAAGCACTGCTGAGATGCCAATGTCTATTGCTACAGCTAATGAGATTTAACACAATTGCTAAATATGTTCCTGGAAAAAATCTGGTAGTAGTAGACCCTCTGTTACAGAGCCAAGCATCACACTCAACTACCCATGAGCTCGAAGATGATGTAAAGGTATATGTAGATGCTGTGCACATATACAAACCAGTATCAGAAAAGAGACTACTCCACCTACAAAAAGCAACCTCAAAAGACATGCAACTTCAGGAAGTTCTAAGTTACATTAGGGGTGGCTGACCCAAGTATCTAAAGGACACTAAGGAAGTGGCAAGAGACTGCGTTGTGGTGCGTAGACAATTAAGCAAGTGGACTCATGATTAAAGGCAGGTGCATCGTAATTCCAAATGAAATGAGAGGAGAAATCCTAAATCTCGTCCATGAAGGACATCAAAGATTAACTAAATCCTGTGAGTGGGCCAATAAGTCTGTTTGGCATCCAGGCATCAACAAGGACATAAAGAATAAAGTATCTGCATGTGAACTTTGCAGAACAAACAGACTAACATAACACAAAGAACCTTTAATAACAACACCACTACTAGCCAGACCTTGGAAGAGACTAGCTGCAGATTTTTGCAAATTCAGAGGACAGCATTACCTCGTTGATGTGGACTATTTTTCCAGATATATAGAAATAATGTACTGGGGAAGCATAAAATGCCATAGTGTTACCAAGAGACTGAAGTGCACTTTTCCTCACTTCGGTATTCCAGAACAACTAGGGATGAACAATGGACCACAATTCACTGTTGCAGAATTTAAGTCATTCCGAATGAAATATGAGTTTGATCATATTACTAGCAGCTCACATTACCCACAGGCAAGTGGAGAGGCTGAGAGAGCTATATAGACAGCCAAGGAAAGCCTACCACAGGAAGATCCATTCCTTGCTCTTCTGAGTTACAGATTAACATTGACAGTGGCTACTGGATATAGTCCGGCACAACTCCTCAGAAGACAACTAAGAATTACTGTTCCTATTTTGGGAAATAACCTATTTCAAAAATGGCCAGACATGAAGAGAGTAGCAAATCGTAAACAAAGGCTAAAAAAGTTTATGACTACTTTTAAAACAGATATCACTTAATTAGAGAACTGCCAGGTCTAGAACCTGGTGACTGTGTTCATATCAAATTGGATGGAGAAAAAGGATAGACAACTCCAGCTGTTGTAAAGAAAAATAATTTAGTGCCCAGATAATATGTGATCGAAACCAACAGTGAGGAGTTCAACAGAAACCATCAACATCTAAAGTTTTTTCCTCAGAAAGAGCAACCAACAGAGGAGATTCTACAGATGGCAGACACAGAACAAAACGATGACATCTCTAGGATTCCAAACCAACACAGCCAGTGGTTGCAACTAATGGATAGCCAGATGACCACATTTTTATGCATTCAGGTTGTGTAATTAGAAAACCAGTATGATTCAGAGACACTTAACAGACTAATACATACTGAACTTCAAAGACAGCATTATAGGGTAAATATGGTAAACTGTAATGTAGAACTTAAAGGGGGAGATGTAATGGAATGCTAAACTGTATTATACTGTTCAGCCACTAAGTGGAGCTGTGTGTAAAACACCTTATTTAAACAACCCTCACCCATACTTGGTAGAGCATCTGATGTGTAAAAGCAAGCTCTGTAGCCAGTCCACATCTGGTACAGGGGCATGACACCTGTTAAAATGTGGTTGATACCATGGAAAAATTTGAGGATTCCTATCTTAAAGCTCCATAAATGTAATCCACTCCAAAAAGTTCTTAGGGGTGTCTCTGGGTCATCATCATGTCCTCACACTGAATGTTTAGCTAAAAATAGGGAGGTTCCTGAAAAAACATCACCCTCAAAAGTCATTCCATATGTATTCTGCAGATGTTTCCCCCTCATTATAAAATGGCAACAGCTTGAATGCTAGAAGCCAGAAAAACTAGACTGGTGTGAGGTCAGTCTAACGAGACAATTCAATTAACAGTAGGATACCAAGGGAGGAAAAATAACTTTTCTAGTGGTAATGAGAGTGGCCCATTTCAAACAGTTGACAAGCAGGTGTGAGTAACAGTAGAGGGAAATTAGTATGGGGGAAATAAGGTTTAGGTTTTGTAATGACCCAACAACTCCCAGTCTTTATTCAGGCCTAATTTGATGGTGTCCAGTTTGCAAATTAATTCCAGTTAATTGAATTGTCTCGTTAGACTGACCTCACACTTCGTAAGGCAACTCCCATCTTTCCATGTATTTATACCTGCTCCTATATTTTCCACTCCATGCATCTGATGAAGTGGGTTCTAGCCCACGAAAGCTTATGCCCAAATAAATTTGTTAGTCTCTAAGGTGCCACAAGGATTCCTCGTTGTTTTTGCTGATACAGACTAACACGGCTACTGCTCTGAAACCTGTCACCATCCAAGGCTGAGGATTAGTAGAATTTTGACTTCAGAATCGCCTTGCAAATTCAAATTCAAATTTGATTTATTAAGAGAGTAAACATTTTTAGTCTTCTGATTGTTTCTAACAGTGTTTTGTAATCCTCTATTTGACTCAAATGCTTGAGTAACACTTGGGAGAAACAGATCTCACTTGAAGAATCAACACAGCCTTCAATTAAGACTTGAGAAAGTTCACTGTCTACATTTGAGACTTCTAAGGATTTCCCAAGCACTGTGAAAGAAGACCAGTTATGCCATTCTTAATATTTTAAGGCAGTGGTTTTCAACCTTTTTTCATTTGCAGACTCCTAAAAAATTTCAAATGGAAGTGTGGACCCCTTTGAAAATCTTAGACATAGTCTGCAGACCCCCAGGGGTCTACGGACCACAGGTTTGAAAACCAGTGTTTTAAGGTAAAAAGAAGCAAGAGGGGAAAAACTTCTGGGACAAAATGAAGAGCATTTTCTTCTCACTAGATGTACTGGACTCCATCAAAAAATAAAGATTAGAAGGTAGGAAGCCCCAAAACAGAGCCCCCAATTCCAAGAAGAATTAAAACCATGTGGCTGCAAATGGAGTTCCCACAGATCCTTAGTAATCCCACCAGTATGAGTACCATTAATGGAAGACTAAATGCTAAAATAACATACTGCAAGATTAAATTTCAAAGCCACGGATAAGGGGGTAGAGATAAAATGGTGTAATTAATTATAATTGTGGCACTGCTATTGCAACCAATTTCCACTGCTCATGACAATGTCATGCCATGTCAACTGAGCTACATGTTGTGGGCCAAATCCTGCTTCCTGTCCATAACCGGATTAAGTTGGTTATGTGCAGTGGGACTGCATGGCATTTTGGAGAATGGATCCTCCTTTCCAAAGTAGAAACCCAGCCTGGAGAACCCTGACAACCCTTACATAGTAACTACTGCAGCCCAAGGTCTGCAGAGGCACCCACTTCCTCCTACACTGAGACTACATGAGTTATAGCCATGAGATCCATGTACTTGTGGACTTATCTACTATATCCCCATCGCCATAAGCTTGCTGAGCAAGCAGCCTTGTAACCGTGCTCCACAACATGTAGGGGTTATGCAGTCCTGTGCTCCACACCCTGCCTGTTCCTATAGACAGGAACACCAATGGTCTCTGCTGCATTTCAACTTCTCAGAGCCCTTCCATGACTGGGAAGATTTGGACTTCTATAAATAAATGATGGTAAAAACAAAGCAAGGTCTTGACTCAATAAACTGGTTTACATTTCATTTGGCTTGCCTAGTCATAGATAATGTCCACCTGGGGACCCTAAAGGTATCTTACATTATGCCTGTCAATACTTACTGAGTGTTCCCCACAGAATACCAAAAATAGCCTGCATCTTGATAGTAGAAAAGCCCATACATGACTGCAGTAGCTATTGAAAGAGTAGCAGCATCTCAACTTCTGAATGATACTATGGCGCAACAAAAGCAAACTACAATGAAGTATTATAATGGATCCTAAAAGGGACAATGTTACCCTTACATGAGGAGGGAAAACAAAATACATGGAATATTCAATTGCTCAGCTTCAGCACCAATAGGCAGCTCAGTCTTACCCTGAGCTAAGCAATCAAAATCCAAGAAAGATGGGACATGGTGCATCTCAGTTAACCAGAATATGCTTATGGGGTGGAACATTTGGGGAGCCACGGGGTATGGAGTTGTAAGAGGGAAAGTCAGGAAGATCTCTGCTCCTCAGGTGAGAGACGGAGCCTCCAGGAAACCAATGAGGAAAGGCAGGCCTGGGATACACATTGTCATAAATCCATCTTTCCTCTGAGAATGGGATCAGAGGGATTCCATAGGAAGAGGTTGCTGCAGGAAAATTTCTCAGGAGCCAGTTGAGGGATAGAAACAGTCAAGGAGCTGGGTCACAGAAAGGGCAGGTGAGGCTACGGAGGGAAGTGCTAAGCAAAACCTTAACTACTATTCTCAACCCCCTCCCTGCTAACCTATGACCCTCCAAGATGAGGAGATTGGATCTTCCACCTGGCCAACAGGGGGAGATGCCAGAAACTTTTTGAAATGGGTTGACCCAAGAAGTGACCCCCCTCTCTCTCTGGGAAGGCAGTGGCACAGCAGGATAGGCTACTGAAACCACATGGCAAGGTGGGACCATGTTAGGGAAGGAGGCGCTGGAGAGCTAATGAGAAATCTGCAACGTATTGACTTCTCCCTAATCAAGGAATGAGTCAGCATTTGCCTCGGAGTTATGCAACAGAAAATTCAGCTCAGGAACTGCAGCCAGGAAAAATTGGAGAGGCATGGAAATGTCTGTGACAGCGGGACCAATTTAGGGTCATCCTAGTTGTATGTGAGTTTAATTAGATCAGGTAAAAGCCAGAAGAAGCAAGGTTCCCCATGCAGAGACATGGAGTAGTTGAAATGGTGTGAAAGTAAGTATGTAGGTACAGACATGTGTACCTTTGGCCTGGTCTACACCTACAACTTAGGTTGACCTAGTCACACTGCTTAGGGCTGTGAAAAATTTTGTGTCCTGAGCACCAAAGTTAGGTTAAACTAACCTCAGTGTAGACACAGTTAAGTTGATGGAAGGATTCTTCCATCAACCTAGCTACTGCCTCCCAGAGAGGTGGATTACCTACATCAACAGAAAATCCCCTTCCATTGATGTAGGAAGCATCTATGCTACGGCGCTACAGTGGCACAGTTGCAACACCGTAGCTGTGCTACTTTTGCGGCTGTACAGCAGATATGACCTTAGTGCGTAATGCTACTTAGTGCAACTTTTGTAGCCACATCACCTTCTAGTCAACACATCTTTACTTCCTTTGTTATGAACCACCCAGTCATTCCTGGGTGAACCAAACAAAGTGTTTGATGCCCACGTAGCACTATTGGCTGGAGTGCCACCAGCATGTGCCTTCAGAGTTTGTGTTGCAGCTTGCACACATATCAATGCTACCAAACTTCTTGCAGCACTGCTCGCACTGGATCAGGCCTATCAAAAACTATATGTAGGTTTGATTAAAGCATAAACTACAGACAAGAAATGAGAACAAGCCTCGGTGTTTTGACTAGTTACAGCCAGACTGGTGTAGAAAAACAAGGAGAAACTAAATTATTGGGTATTACCTTTATATAATATATCACCTTTCCCAGCCAGCTCTAAAACAAAGAGTGCGCACTGTGTAGAGTGAAAAATTCACCTCTTACTGGGATCTGTCTTTATTTTAAAAAGAAAACAACAACACCCTAACAGAGTTCAGCTTAAACTTTCTCCCCAAATTTGGCAGCTCATAGGATTCATCCCTCCAAATTGCTCAGCCCATACCCACCACCCTTTCTCTACAGAGCCATTTTCACCTGCTTTTGTGAACCAGCAGAACCCACTTAAAACTTTCAACAGAGTCACTATCTGAAAACAGGGTTGAGACACTGCCAGCCTGTTACAGACTCCTCCCCTTTACCACTTGAGATATCAAGGACCTTACATACCATCGTGTATTTCCTATCTCCATGAGATAGGAAAGTATCATTAGTCCCATATTAGTGTTGGGGAAGTGATTTGCCAAAGGTCACATATCAGCCTGGAGCAGAACCCAGATCCCTGAATATCAAGTTTTTTTCTCTTTAATCCACTGAAAGTCTTTCCTTCTACTCCACTTTCCTTCATCAGTCCTGATGAATAGGATTCTGGAAGTGTCTCCTTCAACTAAAGCCTTCCTATTAAGTTATTCCTGAATGGAGCTCAGCTGGTATTGTTATGTCTACTCTACAATGTTTGGTAACTTCTACACCAATGTGACAGGGCAGAAAGGATAGTCTTGTGCTGGGTAAAGAACAGGAGGGGGAGTCAGAAGTCCTAAATTGTATTCCCAGCTCTGGCATAGACTTGTTATGTGATTGGGGGCAAGTCTGTGTCTCAGTTTAATGTCACCTGTGAAATGGGGAGAACTCACACACACTGATCTTTAAACCCATGTTTAAAAAGCACACTGAGGTTCTCA
This sequence comes from Terrapene triunguis, assembly GCF_002925995.2. Lineage (NCBI taxonomy): Eukaryota > Metazoa > Chordata > Testudines > Emydidae > Terrapene > Terrapene triunguis. Next base: position 8,375,903 of record NW_020664593.1, on the reverse strand, counting down.
AGAGAAACGTGCTAAGTGTAAAGATTTATTATAAGAGGAAACTCTGTTGTTAGTAGGAGAGTCAGTATCCTGAACCTTGATGATGCTGAGTAAGAGGTAAAATTGATTTCCAAACCACTTCAGTTCTGCGAACTAGCACTTGTAAGCTGCCAGTTCCAGAACCCTTAATCACAAAACAAACAGTATGTCACTCACAATGAAGCACTATGAGGCGGCTATCAAGTCTCCTGCTCCCCGATAAAAACACAGAAAAGATCTCAAATGATTAAACATCCTATAGTTTGAGATGAGGGTGTTTGCCATGTGCTGGAAAAGGAAGAAAACTGACACTGATGTAGGAGCCAGTGGAGAAAAGAGTATATAGTTTAGCAGTGCCCTCTGGGAATAACCATATTAGCCCTGTTCACAATAATGGGAGCTTTGTGCCTCTCCTTATTTGAAATATACCTTACAAAAAGGTTTGCAAGGTCTTTTGTCCCTTCTGCGTCATTGTCAATATCATCACATTCATTGTCTTAATTCTTGATACTAACCCTCCCACTTGTGAGGCAGAACTTCTGGGGAGAAAGTCACAGCGCTGTAAGCCTCACCTGGCTAGCAATGCAGCATCACTCCAGGTAATACCTTCTACTCACGATCACGGTATTTCTTAGAGTTATACCCTTCTATGACAGGTTGACTTGCACTGATGAATAGATGGAGATGAGGGTATATTAGTTAAGGGCACAGGTGGAAGAGGGGAGAATTTAAGAGAAGTTCATCTCCAGTCTAGCTCTGGGACCAAACCAAAAACCTTGGATCCAAATACTCCTGCATACTGGGAAAGTTTGGAAACTTATCTGGGCCTGAACTTGGCAGCTTAGGCCCAACTCTGCTCTCATATTCCCCCATGCTCTACTTCATATCCCAACTCTAATCATGTATGCAGTACACACTGATGGTTTCCAAACTACAGCTCATATCCAGTCCCCATTTCCATCTGCCCACTAGAGACCTGCACCTATTCCACAAATAGAAAGAATTCAAATGCTTTCCCCTAGTCCTCTGCTTAGGATTTCATTATTAATTATATCTGAAGGTTATTCAGTTAAAATACTAACTTTTTTTATTTAAACATTTATATTAAGCTGCTGAGATTTCTAGCAGCTTAACAGCATTACTTCTGTGTAAGAGAATAAGCCTCTTAGATTCTGCACACAGGCCTCTCATCTAAAATGAAAGATGTTAGAAATGCATTGAAAGGTAACACCGAGTTAATGATGCTTTTTAAACTGAGGACTCAAAGGCCGATCATGCAGAGATCCACTAGTTATTCAGCCCACTGAACTCAGTCTCTCTCTTGTGCTCTGTTACCATTAAAACTGAGCTGGTGTAGGAGCAGCACCACCAACACTTGTAGTTACTGTCGTTCAAAATAGATCCATCTGAGCCACAGTATACTATCTCTTCGTAGTGGCGAAGTCCCATTTTGGGCATTGGCTACTGTCCGGAATTATTTCCAGGTTGTTACAATTAGATGGAAAGTGAAACCAAAAGCCTGGATCTGAACACCCCAAAGTTTGGCAAATAGTTGACTCCAACCCATCGCTAGTCACAATCCATTACTTTGAGCTTTTACTTCCACTGAGTAATAAATCCAAACATCTGTGCAAGTAGAGTCAGGATGAGCTCTACCCTGACATCTGGTGGTGAATTGTGGCGAGTTGTGGAAAAGAACTTCAGGGGCTGATCTTGTTTACATAGGCACACCCACCCCGCCTAGCATGAACCCACAGCAGCCCAAATGGTCACTTTGGCTGCTGTGGGATCCCCAGTTTCTCTGTTATTGGGGCAGGAAGAATAAAGTGTTGTTACCCTGATTATGTGAATCAAGGACAATGAAACTGTTTTATGACAGAGGGACTCGCCATCAACTCGCTAGACAAGGGACATGGGTTCCAATTCCTAGTGAATGGAGAGGCAGGCAGGCAGGCAGGCGGACCTGATGGTATGGGCCCCTTTTGAGGGCCTGAAATACCAATTCCACCTCCTCCTCTCTCTACTGTGGAATAGAAAAGCTAATTTTAATTCCATTAGGAGTCTAGTTACAGGCTGCTGAGCTGAATTCACTTTGGGCCAATGGTGCACCAGCACTGAGGCTCCCCTACTACAAGCTGAAATCACTAAGAGCTAAAATCACTGAGTGCTGTGTGGGGGCCTGAAGCTATGTTGCTGAGTGGCTGGCGGAGCAGAGCAGTTTGCGGGACGACTGGAGCGGCTCATGGGACAGCTGGTGGAGCGGAGTGGCTGGCGGAGCAGAGCAGTTCATGGAATGGCTGGAGCGGCTTACGGGATGGCTGGGGGAGCGAAGCGGCTGGTGGAGTGGCTCACGGTGAAGGCTGCAGCAGAACCCCATGGAGAGGCGGGGCAGTCAGCCTCGGACACGTAAGGTGCCCCTTAACACCACTGCACGGGCCCCCCCCAGGCTGGGAGGTAAAACTCTGCAGATAAACTGTTGAACTCTGGGGCTGCACTGACCAGGGACAGAGACTTTTGGGTTGTTGGACTTTGGGGTGATTTTTGGGTTGCTGGACTCAAGAGACTTTTGGGGTGTTGGACTTTTGGGACTTTGGGTGATTTTTTTGGGTTGCTGGACTTAAGACCCTGAGGGGAAAAGGATACTACCAAACTTACTTGGGGGTTGGTCTTTTGCTCATGGTTTGTGTTATGAATCCTGTTTGTGGTATTTCCCCAACATAATGCCGCATTGTTTCCCTCCTTTATTAAAAGGATTTTGCTACACTCAGACTCTGTGCTTGCGAGAGGGGAAGTATTGCCTCTTAGAGGTGCCCGGGGGGTGGTATGTAATTGTCCCAGGTCACTGGGTGGTGGCTTGAGCCGGTTTTGCATTGTTTTTATTGAAACAGAACCCCTAGATACTGAACCCGGCCCTTGTTGCTGCCAACTCAGACGGGCAGAATGGTTACATCTGGAAGTAATTCCCAGAAGATGGCATATAACTAATTTATACTATCATCACTGGAGATAATCTGGGTTAGATATGATACCCATTGATCAGGGATGGTAATTTTCAGGATAATGAAATTGTTTAAACCAGGGATAGGGGACAGTCCTGATTTTGGGGTCTTTTTCTTATATAGGCTCCTATTTCCCCCCCCCCCCGTCCCAATTTTTCACACTTGCTGTCTGGTCACCCTAACCAGGGATGCTGGGTGACAGACCTGATGACTCCTGTTCAAAAGAGATTTCTTCAATCCAAATTCTGGGCTTCAATGTGACGAGCAATTATCTCTTACTTTACTAGAGAGCTAGCCAAATTCTGTTCTCAGATAGACCAGTGTAAATCCAGAACACCAGCACTATAAATGTCCATGGACTTACTCCTGATTTACAATAGCATGAGGGAGATTAATTTGGCAGATTCATTATGGTTTAATTACATTAACATCAACTGATTTATACCAGGAATTAATAGAATCCAAAGGGTCACATTTTCAAAAACTACATCCTAGTTTGTGTCCACAAAACTATGCAAGGCAAATTGCACAAGACAAACAGGTAAGTCTCCTTACGCAGGATGACTGGTACCTTTTTTGCATATTTTGGGTGCACAATCAGGGGCCGATTTTTGGAACCATTCTTTTTTTTTTTTTTTTTGCCCACCCTACTAGTTGAACTTTGCATGAACTCTCTGTCCTCCATGCATCTGACACTGACACATAGAAAGATTCATTTTTCAAGCCAACTTTCTATTTCATGGCTGAACCAATCCAATTGTTCAACTGACCGGACAGACTAACAACTTACACAGTTGGAAAAGTGCCTGGGCTTGTCTGCAGGACACACACACCTTTGCACCAGCAATGGGAGCACTAAACAATTTTGAGGACAGCTTAAACCCTCACTGTGACCGCTTGTAATATCAAGAATAGTTTCCTGCCATATTTTCAAAAGAACAGCCCAAAAAGGCATCTCATGTTTGAGACAGATGACCCTTCAATAAATGTATTGACCCCTGTTCTTTGATTTATTAAAGCAAGGAAACCCAGACAGTGTTCTTCAGTGTGATTACAGAATGCCTTATATTGGCTTAGATGGGATCAGGGCAAAAGTTGCATAATTGTAAGCACCCAATCAGTATGATGGCCTTGAATTACACCGACTGGAGAGCATTATTGCTGTTATGAAATAATAATATACTTAGGACATACATTACATCCTTAAAACTCTGTACAAATATTAACTAATGAATGGGAGCTAATTAAATGGAAACAGTAACTAATTAAATGGGTTTTATGCCTTAAAACGAGGGGAAACAAGAGAACATTTTATTTTTACAAAGAAAGAATCACATGGGCCTTGATTCTGACCTCACTCTGATGTGAATCAGGAGGGAAGCTTTGGAAGTCAGTGGAATTTTATTTGGGTAAAACCAATGAAAGTTAGATCAGAAGGAGCTCCACAGTTTATACATAAAAACTTTCATAAGGATGCCGTCTGGCATATGGGTAGATCTGTTAAGAAAGCCAGCATCTCTAAAGTCATATATACCCAGAGGCATAATGCTACATCATAACCTCTGCTCTCTTCTGCCTACTGAATAGGGTGACCAGATAGCAATGTGAAAAATCGGGATGGGAGCGGGGGGTAATAGGAGCCTATATAAGAAAAAGCCCCCAAAATTGGGAATGTCCCTATAAAATCGGGACATCTGGTCACCCTACTACTGAAAGGAGCTGCTCACACACCTATACTACATTTTAATGTCAGGACGTTAAAGCAGGATAGCCAGTTTCACCACCACTTGCTGAGACCTCATCTCATGTGCCAAGTTTCAGCCAGGAGTGAATTTTTAACAGCAGAGTTATAAACCTGTGAAAATAGGGGCTTACAATGGAACTGCTGACAGACCCTTAACTATAGTGGTGCACCAGGCGCCAATAATAGACAAAACTGCCCCATTTTATAGCACACAGAAAGGCTGGAATTCAGCTGTTATAAGGGATAATAATAAACTTCTGCTGGTGACTCAGTCTCTCAGTCTTGGATTTACATTCCCACTGTCACTAAGAGTTTTTAAGTTAAACAATTTTATATAAAAATGCAATAAACAACATTTATATTACCAACAGCATTTGTTCCCACTGCTTTTGCCCTAAAACATTGCACAATTCTCCTCCTGTTCTCCTCCTTCTCCTCCTCCCTTTTCCCCTCCTCTCTCACCCACCCAGCCTGCCCCACCGGAACTGCAAACTGCCTGGATACTTGGACTCTCACGCACCCGAGATTAAACCCAGACGTGCCAATGGCACAGGGCCCATCCACAGCCCAATGCCAACTGCCGGACTGCTGTGATACAAAGTTATTAACACATAGCACTGCAAGCCTCAATTCCCCCTGCACCATAGTGCAAGCTGTGTGGCAGCTCTCAGTTTAATTACTCTAGAGAGAGAGAAAAAAAGAGGTCTACAGTATTCCTATTATTTTTTTTTCAACATGGTTTTCACAGCACTCTTTAAACCATATCAAGAAAAAAATGCTGTGGTTCAACATTTATATCTGCACTCCTTAGAGATTTCTCCCAATTACGAGTCACAGTCAGAAATGGAGAAAGTAAGCACCAATGAGGGTTGCCTTTTATGTAACACGTATTGGAGGAAATATCTGGACTACTGGAGGTGAAAGGTCTTGTAGTATTGCTACCTGAAATTCTAAAAATCATTTGTCTCCCTCACGCTGAAGATACAGGCAATGTGGCTGTAAAGCAAACTTTCTCACACATAGCTCATCCATCTTTGAGGTTTTCTCTTGCCCCGATAAAGCACCCTTTAAGAATCAGAATTGCACTGACACATTTAAATTTATCTGCCCATTTATTTATTTATTTATTTATTTATTCAGTCTCTCCGGAACAGCTTTTAACACATTTGGATTTTTTTTTGTCATAAAATATTCTATTTATTTCTCAGCAGCTGGTGTCAAAAAAGTTGTTGTTTTCTTTAAATATTACTCTTAAATAAATAAAATCTGTTTTCATATCATGTAAAATTAGTTTTGCCTGCTGTGAGTTTGTGGTATTATGAAGAGATCATTTTTTCCATGAATTATTTAAAGTGAGGAGATATATAGATAGATATAAGATTGAACAATACACCATGCCATTTAATTTGTATAAATGCAGCATTCGTGCAAATTGGTTGCCACACACAGCTCCGGTACTATACACCTCCTTTGGAGTTAGCGGCTACAAACAATGACCTGCTGTTTCACAGGAGGTGAATTCTTCTTTGTTCCCAAGTGTCCATTGTGAATTTTTCAGTGGGACAAAAAATAAAATACAAATACAAATAAACCTCTTTAGCTGGCAGCAATACTGATGTTTTAAACAACTCTGTCCTGGTTGTTCATACTGGGTATTGCTTCTAAACTGGCCCTGGATGGCATTTAACTCATTTTATTTATTCTTTGTTTAAATCTCTAGTTTGACAGTCTCTCTCTCTTTCATGAAAAACTATTGGTATTGTTAGAAATTCCTCAGGAGTCTTCAGATTACCCTGTCTTTCAGCACTAATATAACTGCGTAGCTGTAATTATTCTCACTTTTTATTCTGACTGTCGGTTTTGGAAGGGGGCGAGGGGTGGGGATTTAATGAATCACTCAAGCTCCTCAAGGCACAGTAAGGTACCATGCTAGATCTACTATGAGCTTTTAAGGAGGAGGGCTTTAATGAATTAATAGCTAAACTGCTAATGAACAAAATACAGTTAATCAAAATGATAAACCAGAGGGTGAAAAATAAGGTAGGGACTAAAGATTTGTTTTCAACTTGTTTTATTACATATTTTAATATATGTATGGTAGAATGGAAGGGAAGGGAAACTCCTTTACCAAAATGGAATATTTTGTATCCTAGTCAGGGTATACTACTTACTGAGACAGCGTAGTCTAGTGGTAAGAGAATGGGTTTGGGAGTCAGGAATCTTATATCTGCCAAAGACTCAGGACAACACTGACAAATCATATAACTTCTCCGTGCCTCAGCTTCTCACACCCATAAATTATCATCATTAAAATATTTATATCACAATAATGCCCAGAGTCCCCAATGAAAAATGGGAGTCTTTGTGCTAGGCACTATACAAACACATACAAAGAAATGGTGTTTGTCCCCAACAAACTTAATGGGGATCATAATATTTACCTATCTCACAAGATTGGTCCTTGTCCTGTACAGTGCTTTGGAGAAGAAAAGGGCTATATAAGTGTTTATTAAGTTCATGGATATTTTTAAGTAAGGGTAAACTGGGCTGACGGTGAAGCAAAAGAGACTTTTAAAAGAAGTTCTTGTTAGTTCTTCAATTTCCCCGAGAAGAAAGAAGAGATGAGTCCAAACCAAAATCCTGGACCTGAACGCCCCTTTATTTTGGGGGGAAATTGGAGCCAGATCCTAACTTGTTGGCTCAGGCCTATTTCCAGGAGAAAGATGTGGGTTGCATGCAGTAAAGTTATGTTCATATCATGATGTCCTTCCAGGATAGAGCACACATGTCTGTCATTAATAAAAACAGGATCAGAGCAGACTGTAACCACCAGTGTTCCAAATGCCATTATCTGTACCTATGAGCATTAGTCTTTTCTGATTTAATTTTTTTAAGTAGGCAACTCCTCTGTACTATAATTCTTTTTCCTCCCCATCATTGCCAGCCCAATTTTCACTAACTTCTCTCACCCTAAAGTCAGACACAAATGCATGCATACTTTTTTAGTAAAATTAAAAAATAAAAATATACAACTCAGGGCCACATCGTGCCCTCCCATATAAAATCCTGTAGGGAGGCCAGAGTAAAATAGAAAACTCTACGAAATCTTGCTTGCAGAGATTCCAATATGCTTTCCTAACAGGAGACGAGGGCTATAACAAACATTTCATGGTCGACAGAGAGGGCAGGGAGTCTGAGGCTCCAAATGTCCCAAGAACTCTTGGGAAATCATACAGATTTGAAGCTATGTGAGTGGAAAGTTGGGACATTTACATTAGTCCTCAGCCTCCCTCCCCCACAGCAACACAGCTGCCTTATGACACATTTGCATCGGTCACCTTACCCATGCCTACGACCCTGAAACCCCTTGAGGAATTTCCCTGTAGATTCCTGATCAGGACTTTGAACAACAAAGAAGAGCCTGGCCCCCAGAGAACACATCCATAGCTTTACGCTGAGCAAAGTGTATCATGAGAAAGAACGTTGAGAGTTTAGATGGTGTTCTGTGGACAGCCATGTCGTGTATACACGATCAGTAATGATCACAGCTGTGTTCTTAGTATCAAATGCACGACTGGGGACACACCACCAAGCAAGGCACAGGGAAAGTTTCAGACCCAGCATTAACCTTCCTGAGACATTCTAAAGGCACGCTGATGAATTAGAAGGGCAAAGATGCTGTTCAGGACCCTCCTTACTCTCCACTCAATGGACAATATCAGCTGGGTCTTTCATGCATTCATTCACATCTAAGAGTAGAAGGTCTGAATTGGCTCTCAGGGCCCTAGCATTAACTAAAATAATTTACTCATGGCATTTATAAAAAATGGAAACAAACCAAAAAACTTCAAGCACGCTTCAAAAATAGTGTAATTAAGCAAGATGCTAAATAGAACCATGCACAATTCTCCTGACATCAGTGAAGTTGCACCCACATATGCCAAGGCTGAATTTATTGATAAAGAATCAAAGGATAGGAATATAATTAATGCCAGTCAACATGATTTTATGGAAAATAGGTCTTGTCAAACAAACCTGATTTCATTCTTTCATGAGATTACAAGTTTGGTTGATAACTGTAACTGTGAAGATGTAATATACTTAGATTTTTGAGAGGCGTTTGACTTAGCACCGCATGACATTCTAATTAAAAAATTAGCATTATACAGTATCAATAAAGCACATGTTAAATAGATTAAGAACTGGCTAACTGACAGATCTCAGAAAGTAGTTGACAATGGGGAACTATCATCAAATGGGTGTGTTACTAGTGTGTTTCAGGGATCGATATTAGCTCCAATTCTGTTCAAAATTTTCATTAATGCTTTGGATATAAATATAAAATCATTGCTTATAAAATTTGCAGATGCCACAAAGATTGGTGGAATAATAAATGGTAAAGAGGATAGGGCAGTAATACAGAGCAACCTGGATTGCTTGGTAAACGTTCAAATAAAATGTGTTTTTATACAGTCAAATGCAAAGTTATACATCTAGGAACAAGAAATGCAGGCCATACCTACAAAACAGGATACTGTATCCTAGAAAGCAGTGACTCTGAAAAGGACTTAGGGGTCATAATGGACAAGCAACGGAACATGAGCTCCCACTGCAGCAGTGTGGCAAAAAGTGTGAATGGATCCTAGGATGTATAACAGGGGAGTAGTGAGAAGGAGTAGGGAGGTGATCCTACTTTTGTATATGGTATTGGTGAGATCGAAACTGGAATACTGTGTCCAGTTCTAGTGCCCACGTTTTTAAAAAACTGAAAAATTGGAGAGTGAGCAGAAAAGAACCACAAAAATTATTTGAGGGCTCAAGAAAACACCTTACAGTGAGAGATTTAAAAAGCTCAGTACGTTTAGGTTTGAGAGGTGACTTGATTACAGTGTGTACGTACTTTCAAAGGGAGAAAATACGAGGTTCTAACGGGCTCTTTAATCTAGAGGAGAAAGGCATAACAAGAAACAATGTCTGGAAGCTGAAACCATAAAAAATTAAATTAGAAACTAGGCACACATTTTTAACAGTCATGGTGATTAACCATTGGAACAAACAACCAAGGGAAGTGGTGCATTCTCCATCTCTTGATGTCTTCAAATCAAACCTGGATACCTTTCTGGAAGATATGCTTTAATCAAACATAAATTGTTAGACTAAACACAGGGTTAAATTTAACGGCCTGTGGTAGATAGAAGATCAGACTAGATCAGGGGTTCCCAAACTTGGTTCGCGGCTTGATCAGGGTAAGCCCCTGGCGGGCTGCAAGACACTTTGTTTACCTGGGTGTCCGCAGGTATGGCTTCTCGCAGCTCCCAGTGGCCGCAGTTCACCATTCCCGGCCAATGGGAGCTGCGGGAAGCGGGGCGGGCCAGGCCACCTCTTCCCGCAGCTCCCATTGGCCGGGAATGGTGAACCGCGGCCACTGGGAGCTGCGAGCGGTCGTACCTGTGGACGCTCAGGTAAACAAAGTGTCTTGCAGCCCGCCAGGGGCTTACCCTGATCAAGCCACGAACCAAGTTTGGGAACCCCTGGACTAGATCCAGGTCTAACGCGCCCTTCTGGCCTTAAACTCTGTGAAAGTATGAATCCATGAATCCCTCAGTAATGAAAATTGTAAGGTCATGTTTTATGTGACCTAGTGTGTTTAAACTACAGGATATTCTTATTCTGAATGACCATAACAAATGATGTTCACACAAAAGACGCAGTTGTATGAAGGAGAGTCTATGGTAATCCTTGACCATGGATCTGGAGGGCAATGTATTGTGAGTTTTACCCTGAAAAGGGTTGCTTTGGTTAAGTGACTGTAGTTCATTCTCTACCAAAACCTCAGATCCAAATGATCCTGAACTTTGGAGTGCTTGAAAATCAGACTCAAATCTGAATTTTGTTATTTGGACCCTGTGACAGCCCTAGCTCAGGGTTGGTTGGTACGGGAGCATCGCCTAGTTGTTAGGGCTTAGGCAGGTAGCATGCAGCGGGGTTGTTGGTAGGGGAGCCCAGGCCCTCCCACTCCACCAGGCTCCAACCCAGGGCCCGTTTAAGGGCTATCAGCACTCTGACAGCCAGGGATGCTTAAGGCAGCCCTCCCTGGGCCACTTCCTATCTCCCCCCCCCTGCGATTGTAACAAGGTCGCCATATAGGGTAAGGCAGCGTGAGGGCTGTCAGCTCACCACAAGGTGCCTCCTGGTCGTGATGGCATAGCCACTGTTTCCTCCTGTGATATGGCCCAGCCTCCTGGGCCAGCTCAGTCCAAGGGCTTTCCTCTGCTGGGACAGTCCAAACAAAAACAAGGGAATCAATCAAGTCCAGAGTTCATATCAGAGGGGAATGCTTCAATCTCAGGCTGTCCCCACAGCAGGCCTTCTGTTCCCTCAGGGAGGGGCCTTTGGGCACTTGTTTTGGGAGAGATTTTGCCTTCCCTTAGCTGATCTCCCCTGGAAATGCCAGTAGCAAGTCTGCTCTCTTCCCTGGTCTGCCCCCAAATGAGCTGCTCTCCTGCTTTTTACGTCCTCCTCCAGCTAGTGCATTTGCTACAGGAGTTACAGGGCAGGGCTAGCTAAACCCAGAGTAGTTCTTAACCCCTTGTTGCTCACTGTGGGGTTTATACACCCCATCACAGACTCATTTCTAGATTCAGTCTTAATCTGGATTGTGAAACTACCTGAAAGGTACTCTACAATAAACAGTCTACATACTGTAACTGGGACATAAAAAATCTGGCTATTTCCCTTCACAGTGGCTTGTGCTGTGTTTAACCTTCTTTGGTTTCGGTTCATGGGGATTAACAACCCTTGAATTTTGCTTTGAGTTTTAGGTTTGAATGCACGCATTAAATTGTGAAACCACAGTGTGTAAGCCCCAAACCAAAAATCAGTTCAGATGCAGACCTCTGTCAAAAAGTGGTAATGGGATCTTAAATAGCCAAAAGTTGTAAGGACCTTCGATTTTAGGCCTCGACTGGAAGACAGAACCTGCACAAGCACAGTGTACTTTAACACCATGCTGGCCCATGTTTCAGAATTGTCGCTGAAAGAAAAGCACCACCTATAGAATCACCACCATACCCCGCTGTAGCATATGTATCTTCATGGCTGGTCTCTCATCCAAGTTCAGACCAGACCCAACTCAACTTAAGTTAGGAAAACTAACAAGATCACAGCCCAATGTGGTAGGGCTGCCGGCATGCAAAAGATCTGAAATGTTCCTTAATATTTAGTTTGAAATTTCCCTCCTGCCTTCTATATATAGTTCAGATTATAAATATAATAGATTTGTGTTATAGTTACAGATTGGCAGATGCCACTCATCTACATATTCTGCCCACTGCCTGAAAACAATATGATTTAAGGAGTAGGTCAGCAGTAAGAGAGGATTCTTCCCAACAGATTAAAATGTGCATTTTAAGAAAGGAAACACTCATAGAAAGCAGAGCAAGTCTTATGTTTCTGTAGTTTATTTTTCTGCTTAATGAAACAAGGTTTTCAGCTTCTACAATAGCAGTTACAAAGACACTTTATTAATCTCCTGCGTGCACCGCCTCTCCCTAATACCTGTAGCTGCCCTGCTCTAGCCTCCTGAAAGTTATCTGCTGGCACTGCATCAATATCCCAGCACAAGAAAAAAAAACCAAGGACTCATTTAAAGCTATTCAAAGTCTGCTGTTTTGTACAGAAGGGATCCAAACCAAAAATTCCAGGCCCTGATACCTATGAAATTTGGGAATCTTCAACAAGAGATAGGAACACTGCAGCTCAGGCTTGTCTGTATGAGAAATAAATCAAAAGAGAACCTCTGCATTTAGTAGTTATTACTTCTGTACCTAGAAAGTCAAATGACAGCCAGTGGAAAAAGACATTTCCTCAGGCTCAATATATACAGGGTCAAACACTGCAGTCCTTATTCGACCAAACTTCCAATTTTTCCAGGGGTAAAGACTATGGGCAGAATTTTCAAAAGTGCCTAGTTGACTTAAGAGCCCAAGTACCACTGAAAGTCAATAGTACTTGTGCTTGTGCTCCTAAAGGCACTTCGACATTTTTGAAAATACTATTCCACATGACTTGGCCCAAAGATTATAGACTTTGTTTTTTTTCCTGCCTTCCTCTGGCGTATTCAGCTGGAATCAACTGTTGAGAACAGATGAGGATGTATCACACAATCTGTTTCTAGGGGCAACAGCAGTGGTGAACCTCAGTCTTTTCCATCTCCTGTTTCTTAGTGTAAATATTATATACTAAGATGCAATAGCCTAAAAGACTTCTCAGGTTGTAGTGCATGTGAAACCCTGGAAAGACTTAATTTGTAGAGGGATGTTTCATCTAGAAGGAGTTAGCTACAGTGTCATGCCCTCAGGGTATGAACATTAATCACATTTAACTCTGATGTTGTAATATGTGTCACTTGACATGATATGGTGCTGGTGAGCATGGGTGGAGTTTCTAGTAGAGTTGGTCGGAAATGTTCAGATGGAATTTTTTTTTTTTTTTTTTTCAGAAAAATGCCAATTTGTCAAAAGTAAAACAGCTCATGGAAACATGTCCATTTCAGCACAATTTAATTTTGAAGGAAAAATGGGGAAAAAAGCTTTTTGATAAGGTTGAAAAGTTCCATTTTCAGCTTTTCAGGATGAAGTGTTTTAATATTCCATTTTGAAGCAACCATTCTTTTCAATTTTGTTACATATTATATTATATTTTGTATTTGTGTTATTTTATAATATATTATATAACACAAAAATTGAAAAATTGCAGTTGGAACAAAACATATTGATTGCATCAAAATAAAGTCTTTCAATCCAAAACTTTTTTTTAATGTCATTTTGTGGGAAAGTTCTATTTTTGTTTTGTTTTGTTCTGTTTTACAACTAAAAAAATTTGAAAACATACATTCCCCCTCACAAAAAATCCAGTTCCCGCCCTGCTCTGGTTTCTAGGAAACCAGATAGAACAGGAATTCGCTTACTGTCCAGCCTGCTCTTGCAGTTTCAATTTAACTCTGTCAGGATAATCTCTTCCTCTTCATAAAACCAGGTGGATGTTTTTTCTTAACTTGCTTTCAGACTCATGAGTTTCACTCCAGGCAAAAAAAATGCAGGACATACAACCTTCCACATCTGTGACTTACATGCATGGCAATAGGAGCAGGAGAAATAAAATGAAATAAATGAAAACTACAGAGATGTCTCCAGAACAGAGAGATGAATTGTTGAATACATATATTTTTTTCTGGTAGTGAAGTGATCTTTTCAACAGAGGTCTTTAATTTACTGAACCTTTGATTTTCATTCAACTGACCATTTCCATTGTAAACTACACAGGGCAGGCACCATGTGTGATCTGTACAGAACACATGGTTGATCCTTGATAGAAACTGCTTTCATGGTAGTTATTTGTTATATGGGCCCTGAGGAACAAACACCTCTCACTTTTCACTCTCCCCACCTTCCCCACCCTAAACACAACCATCATCTGCCCAGACATTTGCTGCCCACATAGAGCAACAGCACAGCTAGCCAGGGTAAAGTCTGCTAATTGATAAAACAACATGTATCATTCCACCAGTGGGAGAACAAGCAGGTTAAACCTTCGTTGTTTTTTATTTTTGTTTTCTTTTTGTTTTTGTTTTTAACTAAAAGGGGAAACAGAAGCAAAAGTAGAGCCGATTAGGAAACAATTCACCAAAGAAAAACAAAACAAGGGGGGAAAAAAAACCAAAGAAGAAGGGGAAAATGAACAGAGGAAAAACAATTATCCCAAGCGCTAGGCAAAAGTCTGTAATATTATCTAGAATGACAGCACAGCCATTGTTAGTGCTGCCAAGGCACTGCATGTTTGCTATATCACCCGAGGTCCTAGGAGAATAATAAACTAAGCAGATTAGACTTAGACTGATGCCTCTGTGCCACTTTTACCTTCACACAACACACACACTGTTCTGTGTTTCTGAACACACGCAGGCAGGTAAACCCAGAAAATGGGTACTCCATGTTGTCAGGAGGGGAGAGAGACTGCCAACAACCAGGGCCTGTTTATTATTTAACAGTTGGTATTGCTAGAGGCCTGGCACTGCAATAGGGCAATCTCTGTTTCAGCACAAGTAAGCCTGATTACGAGAGTGTGTGAGCCAAATCATGTTTACCATAGTCTGTGAGAACCGCGGTGCCCCCAACAGACATGGAAATTCTTACAACAGCTCTCGTCCAAATGGACAGGAGGATTCCTGCAGCCGAGGTAAAGAGCTGATTTTGCTTCCTGTAAAAGCCAGGCAAGGATGAAGGTCCACGGGGAAAACCACAAAAATTGTAGTCCGCTATCTCAATGCCAGTGACCAACCTAACCTCTCTTCCCTAATTTTCATGGACTGATGCACTGCTCTACACTCCCTTTCCTTCTCTACTTCTAGCAGCTACCTAAAATCACCCAGCACCCAAACCTAAAATCAACTCCCAGCCTGGGCTGTGAGGCAAAGGGTGCTTTTAATGAAGGGTGATTACCATCTCCCCAGTCACGCCATTCTGCTGGCAGAGAACGAATGTGTCAATTAGCCCAGTGAGGTGCTATGACCACAAGAAGGGGACTTCACTGACAAAGAACTTCACTTAAAAAGCAAACCCATCATTCCATCCCAGTAGAGATATCTTAATCTCTGCTAGAAACATCCGGTATCAAGGAGAAAAGCTAAGAGCAAGGACCATTTCAGCTAATCCAATATTTTAAAATTGTTTAAAGGAGTACTCATAGAATATCAGGGTTGGAAGGGACCTCAGGAGGTCATCTAGTCCAACCCCCTGCTCAAAGCAGGACCAATCCCCAGACAGATTTTTGCCCCAGGTCCCTAAATGGGCCCCTCAAGGATTGAACTCACTACAACCCTGGGTTTAGCAGGCCAATATTCAAACCACTGAGCTATCCCTCTTCCCCTCCCCTACTGGCCTAGATTCAGACAGTCTATAAAATGGATGTCATGGAGTATGGAATCTGTTTAGCTAATGAAAGTACTATCCTGAAATCCAACACAACTGGGCCAGACCTTAATGCCGAAAGGAGGACTGAATGGCTCAGGTGATTGATGACTTTCAGGTTTAGAGCTTTCAGGTTTAGCTTGCTGATTTAAATACTGTCCCATTTTGGTTATGACCAAAAGGAGATAGCATCTGATGACTGTTCAGTGATCTACATGGAATGAGTTTGATGGCAATTCATGGAACCCTCAGTTCACTTCCGATATCACCTTTTACCTATCTCACAGATGTGTGTGAGGCTTAAGTCAGGGAAGTAGTATGATACAGGATGCAGTCCTGGAAGTTAAGAGATCTGGGTTCTATTTCCAGCTCTGACATATATGTGATCTTGGGCAAGACACTTCCCTCTGATTCCCATCTGCAAAATGCGGATAGTGAAAAAAATATGTATAAGAGCTAATTATTAATTACTTAATATTGATGAAGAGTTTAGTGGCCATGTATTGTAGGGCACAATAGAAGTATAATAAAGCTTTGTATTATATTATCACAAATCACACCATCACAATTTGCACTAGCTGGCATGCTAAGCAGAGAGCTGAAGGACTCAATGGCTCATAGGCACATGAACTACAGTCTCACTTTAAGTGGTGACCCTCCAGGTCAGGGTTGAGGTAGGAAATGGGTGGATTAAGACAGGATCAAGGGGTCCATTGATCCAGGTTTCAAACTGGAGGGAACCCATGAACTTACAATGTTGGAATCTGAGGATCCACAAGGAGTTCTACTGCCCAAAGAAAGCTGTAGTGTGCCATGGGGACTCAGGAAGACAAGAGAGTATTTCTAGGACAGGGTGGCTAGAAGCACCACTGCACATCTGGTCCCAGACCAACCCCCTCCTCTCACAACTTCCTCCTCCCACTGACTGTGGCCCCAACTACTCTCAGCTGGCCAAGAGCAGCTGCACTGAGAGGCTGAATGCTGACTGCATACTGGTAGTAGGCAGAAAGGAAGCAACTGCACTCTCGCTCCCTACCCAACAGAGCCTTCTATGGCCAATCATGCCAGAAGAGGATGACCTGACCTGAGCCCACACTTGATGCCCCCAACTGATTTATGTTCCACTGAAGAGTTCTCTCTGTGTTGTGACTCTGCTGACCTGAGCGAGGAAAGGATGCAGCAGGTAACCGCCTTCCAGTCTTGTCTATCAGTTCTGACAAAAATGGGACCCAGAATCCTCCACCAGCATAGGCGCCAACTCTGTGGTGCTCCGGGGCTGGAGGACCCATGGGGAAAAATTAGTGGGTCCTCTGCACCCACTGGCAGCCAAGCTCCCCTCAACCCCCGCCCCACCTCCTCCTCCCCCTTCCCTGAGTGCGCCCGGCCGTCGCCAAACAGCTGGGGGGATGGAGGAGCAGGAACATGGCGTGCTCAGGGGAGGAGGTGAGGAAGAGGCGGGACTGGGGCGGGGATTTGGGGAAGAAGTTGGAATGGGGGCAGGGCCTCATGGAAGGGGTGGAGTGGGGGCAGGGACGGGGGCAGAGAGGGGGGTCGAGCACCCATGGGAAAGAGGGGAAGTCGGCACCTATGTCCACCAGTGGTAAAAATGGTGGAAGCTGTAGTGTAGATAGGGCTCAGGCAGCGGGGAAGTTTGTGGAGAGCTTGCTCAACTGCTTTTCTTGCTGTATCTGTTCCATGAATACACAGAGGATTTCAGTCTCCCTGGCTGTCAATTCAGCACCTTTCACCAGCATGGAATTCACAGTAATAATGTTTAAAAAATCCAACAAAAATATTTTAAAGATAGTAATTAGACAATTTACAAAGTGCAGTTGTATTAGACATACAGTCCAGTCATTTTTCACATGGTGAAAGGCCCTTGACTAAGGAATCCACACCTTGACAGGCACCAGAGGTAAGCAGGTATATAGATTTAATTGCATTCCTTGTGAGTTAGTGTTTACATATGAGAAATGCATGCAGAGCTAGCACAACGCCTCCTTCCTCAAATAATAACTAAGTTTCATACTGTGCTTGAAGTGCTCTTTATATAGTTCACAGAAAATAGATTGTGTAAAGATTAAATCTGTGTGAATTGTTCACAACAAAACTCAAAAGCTGGTGTAAACTCGGCTAGGATTGGATTTCATTACTAACTCAAAACTCAGCCCAGCTTTACCTTACTGAAACCATGAGAAGCTTGGTACCAATGAAGAGAGAGAGAGAGAGAGAAGTGTAAAGTGTCATGGAAGAGGCAGGTAAGAGAGGGAGGCAGAAAAAAACAAGGGAAGTTTAGTCACTTCCCTCGTACCCCAAGTCACTGCCAATTTCCAGGTGGTAGAGGGGAGGCAATGGTCCAGTGAGCGTTTATGTCTTTTCCCTGACTGTTTGCAATATTGTTGTAGCCATGTTGGTTGCAGGATATGGCAGAGACACACTAGGAAAGGTAATATCTTTTATTGACCCAACTTCTGTTGGTGGAAGGAATAAGCTTTCGGGCTGGAAAGAGCTCTGAAGAAGAGAAGCTGGTCCAATAAAAGATATTACCTTACCTGTCTTGTTTCTTTCTTTCCCCTGATTGACAGTGAATATATCTTGCTGTATTGCAACCATACTACAATGTGTGGTTGTAGAATGGGACATCTGGATTCTGTACGGGGGGGAATGCTCCTTCCACTGTGTGTGTGGCTACAGGATGCCTGGACTCTATACTGTGATACTGCTCTGCCACTGTGTGATGTGTGTGGTTATAGGATGATTAGATTCTATACAGAAGCAATGTTCCCCTCCATTCTCTGGTGAATGTGGTTGTGGAATGCCTGGATCCTATAATGGACCAATATTTTCTCACTGTGTAAGGTGGGGGAGGATGGGATGCCTGGATTCTGAACTGGGGCAAGGGTCTCCCACTGTGTGTATATGGGATGCCTAGATTCTGTACTAGGATAATGTTCCCCCATTGTGTGGTGTGTTCCCATCTGATGTTGTCTTTTCCACATTAAAAAAAACTAATAAAAAAGAAAATTAAAAAAGATACAATAATTGTTACTGCACACTCTAATGAATTATTGTGTTCAAGGTTCCTACAAAAAAAAGTAATATTATACTCGGCTTATGTTTTAATTGATTTATTAATATTTTATCACAGGAATGTAATTTAAGCTCCTCATGATTTAGATCTCATAAACCTTTAGCATTTTGCAAATTCAAATTCCAATTTAAAGCCAGGGCGAGCAATTAACTTTTCTATCATCTTGTCAGGGGAGAAGGTTCGTGTTTAATTTGAGACAAAGTGACAGAAATATATATACACTGTATGTATTACTCCAATTTAATTTATGAGTCAGCACCATCCACCTTCCAAATGTAGATTTAATAGATGGGGAAGGGGGTGGGAGAAAGGCCCTGCTTTCATGGCACTTGCTGTGATATCTGCCCCAAATTTGCTATGAAAAAATGTCCCTGGTTTATTGAGATACCAGACTAGATTGATTACAGGTCTATTTTCAATCCCTTTGTTTTAATTTCCATTCACTCATCACTTTCTCATATACAGCATATTCTTTCAAATATCACCTAGCAGCTCCCAGCCAGTGTTGGACAGTGCTGTCACTGCAGTCTCACCCTAACCCTTGAAGTACAAGACAATCCAAAGAAAATTGCCCACGGAGTTTATGAGCTAATGCCTATGGAGCCAAATCCGGCAGTCCTTACACAGGGAAAACTCCCATTAAAGTCAATGTGAGTTTAATCTGATTAAGGAAAGGACTGAAAAGAATGACGATACTTGGACATTTGTTTTTATTAATTCCCCTTCAAGCTAACACTCCACTCCCACTTATATGTAATGGAAGAACCCTGGCATCTAAATTTGCATGGGCAAAAAAGCCTCCAACTTTGCATGAACAAAGCGGGTAGTTAGATGGCCGACTACCTGATTTGCATACGCAAATGTTGTTTTAGGACAGGCAGGGAAGGGCTGAGGCATGGCCACAGGGTCAGTGATTGTGCAGATCCAGTAGCCACAATGCCCTGTGTGGAATGTCCCTAGGATTCAGCTCACAGACTAACCAGCTGCTGAGGAACTGCCCCACATCTTGCCCACTGGACTCCACTATCTGCTTAAATTCCCACACAAAGCAAATTTTACTCTAGCTCTCCACAGGGAGTGTGTCTGTGTATAGGGACTGCAAATTTGTGTGTATTTACTGAATTTCACCCTAATATAGATACTGTATGAAACTTTATTGTGGCAGAGCTTTCTGAAAAGGAATCAGGGCCCAAAATCCTGCTCTAATTCCATTAGTTGTATATAATGGGTGGAACCAATACCCTATTTCTGAACACATGCAAAATGTGGATTCTCCAGATTTAAATCCAGATGTTCCCAAATTCTGAGATGTTCAGATTTCATTGTTCATTAGAAAGCTAATGTTCAAGTTGCAAACTGAGAACCAAATCTGCATTCAGATCTGGATAAACATGACTGTAGCTAGCAGGACTTAATCAGAGTGCCAGTTATGCCAGCCAATTTATAGCTGAAACTTGTTTAGCTGGAACCACATTCAGATTTGGGTTTCAGACATGGTTCAAGGTCTAGGACACTTTCAGCCCATGCCGAAATAGTAGGTTATAAAGGACTCTGCAGCCTATGTTGGAAACCTTGTTTCATGCCTTATTCACTTGTGAAGCTTCACTCAAACTCAAAGCCTTACCACTTTGAAAACTCAGGTAAAACAGCCTTTGCTGTCACGCATATTTTTAGACAAATTACAGCAGAGTGTCTTGCAATTTCCACTACTTTGTGGTGTCTGCATTGCTGATAGACACCAGCCCACACTGGCATCGCTGCCGAGGTGTCCTAATACATGTCTGAAAAATACTATTAACTGCACATCACGGGCATTTGAAGTGCATAAGAAAACCATAAACTTAATTACTTTGGAGGACTAGTGTGATCTCACATGAAATTTGAGCTACTGTTATTAAAAATAGAGAAACTGCATTTACTTAATGCTTCTTACAGTAAACCAGTCAATTTTAAACTTTCAAGGTTGTATGGTGAGACAAAACAATATTGGGGGGGAAAGAAACTGTCTGGAACTTAATAGTACAAGCATTTCACATGTCAAACAACAAAATTTTGGAATATTCCTTTTAGTAGAATCAACTGAAATTATTATTACATATTTGGGATAGAATTACTACTCTTAGGCTGCACAGCATAAAGGGTTAGAAAAAAATAATCTGTAGGAAGTGTTAGCTGCTGCAAACGGCTCTTTTTTCCAATAATTTGTGGATAACAGCCAGCTTTTAAATTCTTTCAAAACATTCTCAGACCTATCTCCAGTGTTGTGCAGACATTGTGCCCTGTGATCATATCCATAGCATAGGTAACCTTTCCCACAGGATAGCCACTCTTGGGGAAGGAGGCAGCACTTTTGCAGTCACTGTAGCTAGAATTTTCTTGTCTGATCTAGGAAGTTTATCTGAAGGGGAAGGAAGGAGGCTTTCCATTTCAAAAGCTGCTGCTGCGGGAGACATGGATTATGGCTAAATGAAAAAAAAAATCCAACAACCCTATGACACATTTTAAATGTTTGAATCAAGCCTTAAGCTAGGAAATTGCAGCTTCTTAGAATCAGTCACAACCAGAAACACTTAGCACACCATCTCTCTCAGTTAGCTCTCCTGTAAATAGTTCAAATGGGGCAAATCCTTCCTAAAGGGCATCACTTGAATTGTCAGGCTGTGTGAGGAGGGGGAGGAGAGGGACTGCAGGGACTGGCATGGAAAGAATCCACCATCCCTCCCTGTCCTGGCTTCAGTGTGGCACCAGACCCACATTGCAGCTGCTATTATTCCATCCTTTTGCTAGAGGCACACCCTTCCCCCCCAAGGCTCAGGTTGGGGCCAGCGTCCACAAAGCAAGTGGCTTGCCAGTCAAAAAAGGAATGCACACTAATCCAAGAAGTTGACAAAAATTAAACCATGCTCCCACAAAAGACCAGCGTATAAGTTATATGTACTGAGACCAAGGGCATGTCCTGGGTCTAATCCAGTGAGATTCTGAACACCAGAAACCTCACCGAAAATAGTGGGAGTTGCAGATGTCCAATACCTCTCAGAATGTGGCACTTTATTTCTGAACATTACCACTTAAAATCTGCTTTCAAATAATCAGTGTATTTTTTTTAGCCTGCAAACATTTCAGCCTCACAAATACGTCTTCATGTCAGACTAGTGGTTGCAGCTGGAGCCATGCAAAGCTTACAGCCTGTGCTTTCAGGGACTTTGTGCAGAAATTCTTCCCATTTCATTTCACACAATTTCAGTCCCCTAAAACTGATAAAAAAAAAACAACAACCCATAAACTTTTGGACAAATAGCTATTTCCACACAGAAACAAGCTCATTGCCATTCTATTTTCTGGAAATGGGTCAGCTTTATTTTTATTTTTTTTATTTTGTTTTATGGTATACCCAGAGGTGAACGTAAGCTGGTACGGTCTGGTACGGCGTAGCAGCAAGAGCCCGTACACCGTACCAGACCGACTTCCCCAGGCTGGTGATTTAAAGGGCCTGGGGCTCCTGGCAGTGGCTGCAGCCCCGGGCTCTTTAAATTGTCACCAGAGCCCCGCTGCCGGAGCCCTGGGTAGTGGAGGCGGCCAGGAGCCCTGGAACTCGGGCGGCAATTTAAAGGGCCCAGGGCTCCCAGCCATCGCTACTGCAGCCGGAGCCCCAGACCCATTAAATCTTGATTTAAAGGGCCCAGGGATTTAAAGGCCCTGCCTCTTCTGGTTGAAGCCCCGCCCCCCTGCTCAGGACTCCAGCGTACCGGTAAGTCCTTTAAGTTACTTTCACCCCTGGGTGTACCTGAAGGACACTTTTTGAGGAAATTATCTGTATCTGACATGGTAACAAAACTTGAACTATGTGCATCTTAGTATTTTGTTACAAATATTACTCCTGAGAGCATTCTGCACCAAAAAAATAAAATTCTACACACAATATTTTAAAATTCCCCAAAATTCTGCAAATTTTATATGTCAAATAAATGTGGAGGCTCCAGCATGGCACTGGGGAACACAGGCCACTGGCTGCACAGAGGTGGGAGATCACTGTGCAGCCCCGCTCTCCTCCGGACTCAGTGGAGAGGCTGTACCCAAGCATGACACAGTGTAGGAACAGGACCTGCCCCAGAAACACCCCAGGGCCTTGCCCCTCTGTGCCAGGTGCACCAGGTAGGCTCAGCAAGGCAGGATCCAAGTGCTGAGGGGCTTACTGTTGGGTGATCCAGGTGTGGGTTGAGAGGGTTCTGTGTGGAGCAATTTGGGCTCAGTGGGGGATCCGGGTGCAGAGGGGATCTGGATGCATAGGGGCTTGTTGGGCGGTTCTGGGTGCAATGGTAATGGGGCTCTGCAGGGGGGTCCAGATGAAGGTGGTTGCAGCTCAGCGGGAAGTCTGGTTGTGGGGGGGGGTCCAGATTCTGGGGGAGTGGGGCTTAGGTGCATCTGGTTGGGGCTTGGTGGGGTGGGGATCTGGATGTGGGTGGCTTGTTGGCGTGGCCCAGGTGCAGGGGGAGTGGGGCTCATTGTGGGGGGGTTCTGAATGTGGGGGGGGGTTTATGCTCGGCAGGAGGGTCTGGGTATGAGGGGGTCTGGATGCACGGGGTTTGGGCGGATGGAGGAGCAGCTCCCTGTACAGGGATCTTTCCCCCTGTAGCGGAGGAGCAATGGGTGCAGGAAGTGGGGGTGGGTGAGTGGGTTTGCAGAGCTTCCTACAGCCATGGGAGAAATCTGGGGGTGGGTCTGATCCGGCCCCGGATGCCGTGCAGGGGAAGAGGAAATCCTGTTCTCCCCAGCCCAGCCCGTACAAGCAGCTGAGCCCAGCACATGGTAGGAGCCACCAGCCGGGTCTTCCCCAGTTCCACCTCCTGCCCAACAGTGATTTACCTCTCTGCCGGCTGCCCTGGGCACATACTGCTGCTCTTGTGGCTTCCCTTTGCTTCCCCATGAGAAAGTCATTTTCCTGTGGGGAAGCAATGAAATCTGCGGGGGGGCATAAATTCTGCACATACACAGTGGTGCAGAATTCCCCCAGAAGTAAAATATCTCACATAACTCTAGCTACAGCTCCTCTTCTAGTGAGTGACATGCAAGGAGCTGCACCAAAGGAATGGGAGCAACTCCTGCTCTTGCTACCTCTTGTCTTCAGCTGAACTTGCTATTAAACTCATAGGTATGAGAGCAACAAAGAAGAGAAACAATGGTTGAAGTAACACTAGGCAGGGAGTCTTTGGAGCCTCATTCTTTTGCTAGCTATGTTGTGTTAAGAAACACTGTACTCTTTTTGGTACCTAACCTACAAAACACTTAAGTATGTACGTGATTTTGCTCACATGAGTAGGTGCACATGAGGATGTGCATGTTTAAATGCTTTGCAGGATCGAGGCCTAAGAGTTAGACTTAAGAAAATTAACAACCACGTTTTTGTTAAGTGAGAAATTCAACAGACCTTAAATTAAATTGCACAGGCAGGAAAGTTAGACTATGAAATACCACAATTTGGTCTTGCTTACCTGGATGGGATCAAACCACATTACAACACAGTGTTCTGACTAGGTACATTTTATAGATGTTGTCAGGCCCTAAAGGAATATTTATACCATGGCTTGTAGGAAAACAAATCCTTGTTCACAGTAGTCAAGGAAATGATGCTAGAAAGAGATGGCAATAAGCATGCTAACCTGCTGGTGTGGTTTCAAGCATAGTGTCGATAAGGATCAAGATTACAAACAGTAGTTTAACCTGGTGAGAAAGGACGGGCCAAAGGCACCCTAAAAATATGCCTGTTATGTCCCTGATTAGTGGGAGCTCCTTAGAATCAGTAACTGAGACTTGATAGTGGGGTACATAACTGTTGGCCAGATCTTCACCTTCTCCCCCATTACACCATAAAGGCCAGCAGAGCCCTCTCCAGCCTTGTATACGCTGGGAAAAAGATGTATTTCTAGCATATTAGTTGTGGCGGGGAGAGGAAACAGCAGGGATTCACTGTGTTTGGGGGCTTCATCCCCCTGATGGAAGGATGAGGGATCTCCACAAGAGAATTTGCATAAAGATTTTCTCCAAAAAGTCCATTCTGGCAGCTTTTAATACAGAAGACACAATGTGACTGTAAGACTTTTTAACCCTTTACAGGTAAAGCAAGTAGAGAACAGCTACCAAGAGGGATTTCACAGTAACTGGCTGGCTGGGAGTCCATCAAAGAGAGCTAGTTCCCCCTTTCATTTATTACAGTGACCCTGTGTGATTTACTAATCACATGTGCACTACTAGGTTATCCCAGACAATACTTGTTGAATTCCCAAAAGTCCTGTCTTAGCCCACACTACACTCATTTTAAAATCTGAGATGGATTATCTCGGGGAAATCTCTTCTTTGCTTCCTCCAAAGTCCACATGAAGTAAGGTTGACTCCATATCATTACAAAGACCATACCATGAAATCAACCTTTTTTTTTTTTGCTCATAAACTGGCAGGTGAAGAGTTTATTTATTTTTCAATTTGGCAATAAAATGAATTAAGATATAAGGGATGCAAGACAATGCTAGAAGCACAGCCACTTGTACCAGAAAGTACTGGACATTCCTCAAAAAATATTTTCAGATGCATACCTTCAAATTTCACACACTGCTTTACTTAACATTCCTTTTCATGTTTCTACAGGTTCATGTCAAGGATACAGCAATCCAGAGCATTTCTATCATAAACCTTCCCGTCCATGGTAATTTTCTCTTTCAAATTCAATCCAGTAAAATGAAAAGTAGTAAAATAAAACAATCGCCGAACATCAGTTCACTTGGCATTCCTCAGCCCTTATTGTGCTGTGTCTCTCATCAGGTCTCATTTACTCAGACAAGGCAGAAAGTGTTCATAGATCCTATTACATTTTCCCACCCTATTTCCCATTTTGTTTTTTTGGTTTTTTTCCCCTTCAGATGATGCTTATTGTGACAACTGGAAAAAAAAAAGAAATAAACAAATACTCTTTGTATTTTGATGAAAATAAGAGACTCCTAGGCCTGGTTTCTCTTCATAGCAATACAATATGGAAGAGAAAATTCATTAGAAAACAGCTTAAATTCCACTGCTTAGAAAATGAAGAGGCCTGGCTAAAGGGAGACAAATTCTACTCTCATATTTGCAGCTCCTAGTGAAGTGTCAAGAGGAGTTTTGTGCTTGTGTGTCAGGGCAGAATTCACATCATAGTGACCTTACCACCAAGTGAAAGCAGTGAGGTCAACATTCTGAGATCTGCTAATTTGTGCAGGGGAAAGAGATTTGTTCAGAAGGAAAGGGTTGTTTGCTGAGAAAGTAGTACAGGAAATATACTGGTAGAAGGGCTAGGGGGCTCTGCATAGAGACGGTAGAATGGGGTGTTGTTACAGGTATTACATTTTCTAGGAAAGGGAATAGAAAGGGCTAAATAGATTCAAATATGAATGTAGGAAAAAGTTAAAATTGTACTGGCAACCTTAATTCTGGCATTTCCTAACTTTTGGGTGCTTTACTTCATAACTTTAATAATATTTTTAACATACTTTTATTTATTTGTCATTTGCTTCATTAAAAAAAAAAAGCAAACTCATACAAAAAACAGAAAGTCCATCACGTGGCATCATATTGACAAGCACAAGGATCACCCGCAGGATAGGAACCTTTAGATTCCTGTGCACAGATCTCTGGCCCTTGAGCTAACAGAGTAATTGACAGCAGTACTAGGTTACCATCCCCTGGACCAACACGAGACACATACTTCGCTAGTGCGTTTCAGAGATATTTGATGACAGCAGAGGAATGGTGAGACTCAGGAATCTTGGGTTCCATTTCAGACTCTGGAGAGGAGTGTGCTCTAGTGCAGTGGTTCTCAACCTGTGGTTCCCGGACCCACTCTCAGGGGTCCACGAAAGACATACTGAGAACTCACCTGATGGAATACAGACATTAGATTTCCAAATGGGTCCGCACCGCAAATGAAAAAAGGTTGAGAACCACTGCTCTAATGGACACAGACTCTTCTCCCCATTCCGTTCCCTCCTACCCAAACTTGACCCCTTCTGCCCCATAACTTTCCAAAGTGTCCCTGTCCCAGTCTTGTCTCTTCCCCATTCCTGGCTCCATGTCCCAAACTCTCTCATTGCCAACCAAATCTCAGTCTCCACTCCTCAGGTTTCTCATCTCAGTAACCCTATCTAGCCAGTCCCAGTTCCCCTGTTCTTGTCCCAACTCCTTGACTCTAATCTCCTTGCATACACAATCCCAGTCTCCCTGCCCCCAGCTCCTTGTCCAATCTGTTTCTCTCTTCCCCAAATCCCTCACTGCCTTCTAGTCCTCCCTCCCCAGGCTGCTCATCCAGTCTCCATCTCACTCTCACCCCTTCCCTCCTCTTTGCTACAGTCTTTGCTTAGTTAGACCCATTTCTCTCCTCTTATGCCAGCTCCTTTTCAGAACTGTCTCCCCTCCTCTCAGCCCCTATTTCCTCCCCACACTGGTTTCTAGTCCCAGTCTCCTTATCCAGCCAGTACCAGTCTTCCCCCTCCCTCCAGGTCCTCATCTGATCCTCAGTGTTATTCTCCGTCAAGGAGGTTCCCAACCCTGCCCCCCCTTTTCATCACTGGCTCCCAGTCACCCTTCCCCAACCCTGGCTCCCATTCCCAGTCTCCTTACCCAGCTAGTATTAGTTCCAGTTTTGATCGCACCCTCAAGCAATGAGGATGAAATCTTCAGAGAATTTAGCTGTTAAACTCTAAGAAGTCTCTACTGAGCATATGCAAGCCATGATTCTTCAAAGGCTTACAATTTGGTCAAATTTGGGTGGATTTTCATAAAGTCATAAAAGCCACATCCCTGACTCAAAGGCCACCCCCTGCCAAATTCTAAGTGTGGCATTACACCCCATATTCTTCATAGTAATATTATTATGATATGATTATGGCATAACTATGATGTATTTTATGCAAGATAGGCCATGTACGATATCATTGAAAAGGTTATGATTCACTGAATATGATTATCCTATTTGTATGGATCTACCGTTTTGGTATCTGAAACTAGGAATATTGTCTATGCATCTACTACAAATGTGTTTACACCTGGGGAACGCCCACTAGGCAGAATGTAATCAGTCTAAGTGGCTGGCTGGGAACAAGTCAAAGGACCATTAGGGAGAACAATAGATCTTAGAAGAAGCTAATCTCCCACTGGGGAACCTTCCTGGAGAGTCTTCCTGAGGACGCTACAAACAGCCTGTGACTCATGGCCGCTATGACACTTTGGGTTCATCTGACCAAGTCACCTGGTACTGGACTCCAGCTTGGAATACCAATGTTTTTCCACTGACCAGGTGTGGGAACCAAGAGGAAAGACAAACGGTTCCTGCCATATGCAAAAGCTATTTAAGGTGGGGTGGGGGAGTGACAGCATCATGGTTGTTCACTGACTCCCTGCCCAAGAAGACTGCTGGAAAGACCTGAGGAACAAGGACTGGACTGGGGGAGTAGGGCTGAAAGGAATACCTGGGTTTTAAGCTGCAAGCAAGTGCAGCTTGCCCTCAAGAATCTCTGCAAACTGTCTAAATCAACAATTAGGGTGAGAATTTGCTACTCATATCCAATCTCTTTAGTATATTACGCTTATATTGCGTTTTTGTTTATTTGCTAGGTAATCTGCTTTGATCTGTTTGCTATCCCTTATAATCGCTTAAAATCTATCTCTTGTAGTTAATAAACTTGTTTTGTTTTGTCTAAAACTGTCCAGAACAATTCTTCTTGACACAGACATCTATCCAACATGGAAAACTTCAGATCAAATGGCTAACCTTTGGCAAAGTTCTAAGCAACTGAAAACAGGGTTTTTGTAATGGGAATTTTGGGCAATCTGAAAAATAGGCACCCCTTACCGGCCACCCTTATAACTATAAAGTGCGTGTGTATAATATATAATATAATAAATAATGCTAACTCACACTAACAATGCACTAACATGATAAAGACACAGTTAAAGGAAAAGGTTCAAGAAACATTCACTAGAGGAATGGAGGCTGATTGATTAGGCAAGATTCTTCCTTGGTGTAATTCCATAGTCTGTGGGGTTACACCAGTCCTTCTCCGTGGACCAAGAGGTGCCCGCATCAGCTCCAGAGCTTTCTCTTCATTCACCATCATAGAGACTAAGATGCTGGCAGTAGCAACATATGAAGAAAGAGAGTATTTGACTTTAAAGGAGAGAGAAAACTGTTAAACCATCACCACAGCAGAGCGGAGAGGGGGGTCTCTGTCCCCATGAATTTTGGTGTGCGTAATGACTTCAGTCCTTTTACTTCAAGGGGAAACATACATCATCCTCATCACCACTGAATAACCCGAGAGCCCCCAGACCTGTTTCCTAATTAGACAAAAGGCTAAACTAACTTGATTCCTACCAGATAAATCCTATGTGGCTTTTCTTGCATATCCACTTGCATTAATTTGAGCAGGGCACAGCATGTCCCGCTTGACTAAAATGCCTGCTACAGCAGCCCCTCTGTTCCTCCACAAACACAAAGACTAATTCACTGCACTGAAGGGAGAAAAAACCTGTTCATCTGGTCATGTTCATAAAAAAGTCTTACCCTGAGCATACACCCAAAACTGCACCACTGCTGCTAATGTATATATTACAAACATATACAGGTCTGGGATTTACAGTCAACAAATAGCAATACAAACAACCACTAGGGAATGTATAAACACTCGGAGGAGCATGAACGCTCAGCCTGGCTGCACCACACACAGGGTGTTTATTTATCTCAGTTGCATACGATCAATGGGAGAAGACATTCAAAACAACTTTTTAAACAAAGTGTCACTTTGTGTTAGTTTATGCCAGTGGGGCTTCTTCCAACTATTTGTGTCATAATAAGATGTGTATGTGTTAAGATATTTTTCTTCTTCTTTTACTCCTGTCATGGCAACTGGGTATGAGAGAACAGAAGAGGAAAAAGGCTGCTAATGTAATCCAGTTACTGATCTAACATTCACAATCTCCCCAGCCCAAAAGGAAGTGTACATTCTTACCCTGAATGCATGTTAGCAACTTACAATTGCTAGTCTGAGCACCTACAGTTTTTTCTTCATTAATCCCCTATTGCGACCCAATCCCGTGTGGGCCACTGAGCACACACAGCTCCTGCTGAGGTGAATGGCAGTTGAGGGTGCTTTGCACCTCTAAATAAATACACCCTCAAGGAAATCCAAAAGCACTTTTGCAATGCTGACATTCTGCTACTGAGACTTAAAAGATCCCAGCTCAGACCAGAACCTACTTCTCAAACCACAGGAGGCCTAGGATTCTTTGTTTATGCTTCCTTAACTATTTCTAACCCCTTAGGCCAGTACCAAGCTAACTGAGCTTTATTCCTCTTAAATTTTTGGGGAAGAATTTACCTAATCTGTTTGTGTGTTTTTATTATGAATTTACTATAACTTCCTTCAGAATTGCAGTAATGACACTTAACACTTATAACTGCCTACAATACATTGCACTTATATACTTCATTTCATCCAAGGATATCAAAGTGCTTGAGAAACAATGAGTTAAGCCTCCTCCATCCCCATTCCCTCCTCCCTTCCCATGAAGTCAGTCAGAATCACTATCCCTATTCTACAGATGGGGAAACTGAGGTAAAGAGAGAGGATGTGACTTGTCCAAGGTCACAGAAAGGGTCCATGTCAGACACACGTCTCCTGGCTTCTAGTCCCCTACCTGAGTCAGAAGAGCAACCTTCTGAACTAGTGGAATGCAACAGATGTCATGATCGTGTCTCAGGAGGGTTTAGATTTTAGACTGTAATGTGCAGACATGGCAGTACATGGATTATACTAATGGTGTCAAAGTACACAGCAACTCTTAGGTTAGAGGTGGTGAAGACCACACATAATATAACAAAACCTTTAACTATTTTCTTTATAAGACTCAAAGACTAATTTGTAAAGATGTGAGTGAAAACTAGGGATACAGCTAAAATATAACCCTAACTTTCAAACTCCCTCCCTTCCCATACAGCATATACAGCCAATTAACAATGGAAAGGTAAACAGATAATTCAGTATATATGGCCACCATTCTTCCTAAAGTACAGCACCCAAGTGAGCATCTGTCTCCTCTGAAGCTGCAGGATGCCAATGGCTTCACAAGAGCAAAGGATTTTTTTTTTCTATTGTGGTTAACTACACACACTCTCCCATTGTGTCTCATCAAAGAGCTGACGAGGGAGGAGTGGAGTGCATATAGTCTCCAACGCTTGGGAAAATCCAGCTGCCTGTAAATCTAAGCGAAGGTTAAACCTTTGTGACATGCTATATATGGGATTCAAAGACAGTAGTGAACCGAGACGGCTGTTTCCTGACTAGCTCGACTTTACTTGAAGAGCCTCCAGCACTTACTATATCTATCCTAGGCGCCCAGTTATCCCATCAGCATTAGATTTTTCTATTCACCAGTGATTGGAATATGTTTAATTGCTGTAGAAACCCAAGGTCACTAGATTAAGCATTTGCTAAACACCATGGGAAAATCCATCCAGAATTAGGAGGTGGTTTTTTTTGGCAGGGGAGAGTTTTGCCCATAAGTAGATGCTGAAATCCAAATTTGAAGGGCCACTGTTTCACAGACCAAGTGTCTCAGTTTAATCATTCATAAAGATGCAAGCTAATTCCTTATCTAACTTCTATGCTAGGCTGGCTGCTTTGTCTCATGCAAACAGTGTGTACACAATTCCGTCAATGTCATTACCAATATTTATGCTTGGCGGCTATAATATTGCTGTTTTCTGTGTATCAATATGCTTAACATACAATTCCCACTAGGGGTTATGTAATCTCTAAAGCACAGTAATATAAATATTATTGAAAAGAAAGTTATTGTGTGTGAAGTTGCTATAATTGCTCATTTAATGCAGGTAATACAAAAACCACCTGAAGCAAGAGGCCAACCAGAAACCCAAACAAGCATTCTGGTGACCATGATATGAAGTCAATTCTGATAGCTTCTTGGACTAGGAAGAAAGTTTGTTTCCATCTCTGAAAATCATTTGCTATCTGCACAGGATGCTGAGTGCACCTATCTAGCTCTGGACAACTAGCAGGCCTCCTGGGGCAACAATTAGTATCACATCAAATCACAGTAACCATGCATCTATAGCATGCTGACAAGTTCAGTGGATTCATTTCACACCCACCGAACATAGATTTGCTTGCACAGATGAGTTATGCAGGATGGAAGTAAACATTCCTGGTTACTAGAATCCTCCCACCAGTTGTAGTCTATTTTGGGTTGGCTAGTAAAAGTCATTGTATTTTGGTTGGTTTTGCTTTCCAGCAGTCTTTTCCAGGACCACTTTACAATGTAAACATTAGAATAGTGGGGAAATATTTTAATTCACTTAGTGCCAACCGACTTATATAGTTGAAGGACGCCCAAGTACATGGCTCTTCGGGGGTGGGAGGGAGAGGGGGACTGTTAAGGGATATCACTCAGCAAAAGTGACATAGGATGTGCAAGTAAGTACCAAAGCTACTGCTAACAAATACAACAATGGCAGAATACATGTAGTCAGCCTGTGGAATTCACTTCCACAAACTCACAAGGACAAAATCAGGCTTGGTGCAAGTAGGTATGACTCCACTGCAGCAGCACCTAGATATTACAGTGACCAGTGTTCTAAAAGGGACTGAGCTAAGTCGCACTGAAGTCCGTGAGTCTCTTTCTATTATCTTCAGTGGGCCCTGAATACTTAAAACAATGGAATAATGAAAGTTTATGCTTCAGGCCATTTGTTCATTGCTACTGGGGTCAGGAAGGAATTCTTCCCTTCATATACAGTATTTGCACAAGTGGGTGAGTGCAATAAGGGCTTTTTCACTTTCCTCTGCAACATCAAGCATAGGCCTCTTTCGGAATCAGGACACAAGACCTGATGTAACATTAGTCTAATATGGTATAGTGATTCTTATGCTCCTAAGGCTAGAACAGCAGTTTTCATGGAGGAAATGCACATGTGAGTGAGAAAGAAATAGAATGCATACATGTAAATGTAAGCCCACCCACTGGTCAGCAGACCCTTCTCTCTTCATGTGAAGATTGTTTCCTTAAGATGGTAATAGTTCCGTTGAGTGATGTTCACTAGCTATCAAGAAGGCAACACACATTCTTTTTCAAATATTAGTTTCAGCTACAAATTACTGATGTTACTTCCTGTCCTGAATGTACTTGATAATCTGGCACTACTCCTAATAAGCAGCCATTTACAATAGTTAATTTCAAGCATAACTTCCTGTGTATTGCTGCCTACTAAATTCAAGTACTGAATTTATTACAATCTAGTAATTTTTTGTTTTAATGATTCCAGAATATCTTCAAGGCATTTCCCAAAACATGACAGAAGCAAGTACTCTCCACTCTGGGTGTGCCATTTCCTAGACAAACAGTAAAAAATAATTCCTATTCCCCACATGCCAGCAGTAAAATTTATTCAGATAAAAGATACTGAGCAGAAATTAGTTAATCATCAACCACCACAAAATGGACAAGTTGGACCAACAATAAATTGTGAGAACCAGCGAAGAGCTTACTGGTTCATAATAAATTCTGCTTTACCCAAAATGTGTAACTAACATGTGATTGCAGACTAAGAAGGACAGCATGGAGTAAGATCCCTTGTTAAGACTTGCCTGAAGAATGTCTACTTGTGGATAGGTTACTTAATGAAATTCATTGTGAGCGCTCATCTGATAATCTCCGAACACAAATTTATCTTTGTTGATCATATATTATGTTCCCTCTACCTCCCAAGATTCATTATCTGCATTCTGAGTGCAAGTGCTCCAAAGATGGTTCTCTTTGTTAGATTAGGGCAGATTTCCTTAATATTTTCAGCCTTCTTGATTACACACCCCTCCCCATCAAGTGGCAGCCACTTGGACTCCAACCCTCCAACGAAAATTTGCCTGACAAGATTGCCTCACGTGTGACACCTGCTACAATACCTCTCTCAAGCTATACTTGAACAAAAAAACTTCAGAAACAGACTTCAAAGAGAAACTGCAGAACTAAAATTCATTTGCAAATTTAACACCGTTAATTTGGGCTTGAATAGGGACTGGGAGTGGCTGGCTCACTACAAAAGCAGTTTTGCTTCTCCTGGAATTGGCACCTCCTCATCAATTATTGGGAGTGGACTACATCCACCCTGATTGAATTGGCCCTACCAACACTGGTTCTCCACTTGTGAGGTAACTCCCTGCTCTCCATGTGTCAGTATAATAATGCCTACATCTGTAATTTTCACTCCAATAATCTGAAGAAGTGGGTTTTTTACCCACGAAAGCTTATGCCCAAATAAATCTGTTAGTCTTTAAGGTGCCACCGGACTCCTTGTTGTTCTCTCGACTGTGTTTGTCCAAGTCACTTCACTCAAAGTCTAACAACAACTGTCCAACACCAGACAGTATGAAAAACAAAAAATCTGCCTTGCTGTGAGAGAAGACATTACCTTTCCAGAACCACCATCATCAGGGCTCTTTCCTTCCTTTATTTTTTAATGGAGGCAAACCCCCCCTGTCATCTCACCTACTCCTCTCTTAATAAGGAATGACTGCCGTGACTACCCCCATCTAGGAGCGCCATTCACCACCAACACCTCTGCTCTCCTCATGTGCTTAGAGAACAACTGATTAGCTCTTTGCATAATTAACCTGATTAGCACTGTGCATAATCAAACTGATTAGCACTTTGCATAATTAAAAAGAAATAATAATAATAATAACAATAATAAGCACTAGGTAATATCAAAAGCCGTTAGTCCCACAGCCTGTTTGTTAGTGCCAGGATTAGTTTAGTGCAGCATATTTTATTCCATTATATATAGAGAGAGAGAGAGAGAGAGAGAGAGAGAGAACACCTCAAACTCCTGATATTCTCAATTTTTTTCAGAACACTGAGAAAAATACTGGTTATTCCACAACTGTCCACTACAGGGTTTCCTGCATCTTTTTCTGAAGTAGCTCATCATATCCATTGGAGGATGAGGATCCGTTGGAGGATACTTGAATAGATGACCCATTGGTCTGATTCAGTATAGCATCTCTATTACATTCCTATGTTACCAAGTCTGTATATCTAGCTTTCTGTCTTAGGTAGTTATATGTTCTCCATTATCACAGTATCTGAGTACCTCACAATCTTTACTGTTTTTGCCCTCACAACATTGCTGCGAGGTAGGAAAGTGCTATTATCCCATTTCTGTAGATGGGGAACTGCGGCACAGAGTGGCTAAATGACTTACCCAAGGTCACACAGGAAGTCTGTGGTGGAGCCAGGTCTTCCAAGTCCCAAGCTAGTACCCCAACCACTGGACAATCCTTCTTCTCCCATTGGACCATTTTTATTTCCTGTATGGACTGGTTACCTAAGCAATTTACCTCCCACAAACATGTTTTGGGGAGAAAGGAAAGCATGGCCCTGAGTGCAGCCATG
Source organism: Terrapene triunguis (assembly GCF_002925995.2). Lineage (NCBI taxonomy): Eukaryota > Metazoa > Chordata > Testudines > Emydidae > Terrapene > Terrapene triunguis. The sequence goes on along the minus strand of NW_020664593.1, from coordinate 8,340,599 downwards.
TGAAATAGCTTCTGTTTCTGTTCCAATTCAAATCCTCTGATTTTCATTTTGGGTTTCAGATTTGCACAAACCCTCAAAACTCTATAGAATCTGTTAAATTTTGACTGGTTTGGTTCAAAACTGTGTGAAACCATGTACTTTTCCGTGGTTTCTGCCTAAATCTTAAACAGGCCCAAATCCCCTGGGATATAGAATGCTAGATGCCCTAGAACATTTACAAAAGTATCCCCACAGTTCTAGTACTGAGACTTTCCCTCATGAAATAAATTAAGGGAAAACTATGGGAGAAGGGAGCAATAAAAGGGAACCTTACAGTAATTATATAAAAATATATTTCCCAGCCACGGAGGCCTTTCTATTATCATAAGAAAAGGAACCCAAATGAACAGTGAGTGGTCTCCAGAGCCAGTCACCCATTTCTAAAGTTGTTTAGTTTCAGAAGAAAAGTGTTGTTGCAGAGATTATTCAAGTCCAAATGTTCCTGGGGAAGGTAGTTCCAGTAATTCTGGGAAGGAGGCCAATCCCTTTGGCTTTATATGTAAATATTTGAAAAATATTATTTTTATATACATATATTTTATACACATATACATATACGTCTTTACACTTCCAGCCTTGCAAAACTGCTATGAAAAAATGTACCACTTCAAGCACAAATATCTACTAACCAGAACCATGATAAAGGACAAAAAAAAATAAAAAATAATGCTCTCCCACCTGTTAAGTTAGGTGCCTTAGGCTACGTCCTCACTACGGGGGGGGGGGCGATTTAAGATACGCAAATTCAGCTACGCGAATAGCGTAGCTGAATTCAACGTATCGGAGCTGACTTACCCCGCTGTGAGGATGGCGGCAAATCGACCTCCGCGGCTCCCCCGTCGACGGCGCTTACTCCTACCTCCGCTGGTGGAGTACAAGCGTGGATTCGGGGATCGAATGTCGCGTCCCGACGAGACGCGATAATTCGATCCCCGAGAGATCGATTTCTACCCACCGATTCAGGCGGGTAGTGTAGACGTAGCCTTAGACACAAAGGCTCCAACTCTAAAAGCTGTTCTGCTCCTTGGGTTTCAATGATACGCAGGTCAGAGGAAGCTACAGAAACCTCTAAAAATGATGAGAAATAGCCTTTCTATTCCTAATCAAGGCATGAACGTAAGGTCCATTACTTCAGAACTTTCTAGGTCTAAACAAACTTTGTGTGTTCTATCCATAAGATGGTAATCTCCCACTTTCAATGGTATAAAGCGCCCATTTCCTAGGATTTTAGGACACTGAGATATCAGACTTAAAAACTGTGACTTTTTTATCTATAGAAAAATCACTGGCCCAAGATTGAATCTTGTGCATCCTACAAGCAGTGGTAATTTAGTGGGAAATTCTACATTTGAGGGAGAGAAGAGAAACATTTCTGTGGGAGGCTGATTTTAATTAATTAATTAAATGGTGGACGCTTGAAGCTGCTTGGGAGTTGGGATACTGGAATAAATCCTTGGAAGATAGACAGATTAGTGGGGAGAGTGCAGGAGAGGCAGTCAAAAGTGGATGATAAATAAATTAATCCATGCCTCTGGAACTTATCACATGGCTATCACCTGCACATATGTGGTATACAGAAACATACATTAATAATTATATTTATCCCCCCCCCGACATACATACACACTTAAATCATTTCATAAATATATACATAGAGAGCTTGATGAAATTCTTCGACAAATAGTTTATTAGAAGAAAAATGTAGTTTCAGTCTAACTAAAACTATACATGAATTTGAGATTAATATTTTTGGCCATTCACAAAATGGCCAGAAGAGAAGGAAGTGGCATCACGGCTCACCTGCCTTTATAAGCTTTAGCTCAATGTTTTGGTCACCCATCTGGGATGTGGGAGATGCAGGTTCAAATCACAGCAGTGGAATTGAACTGAAACAGACTTTCTAAATTCACCAAAAATTCCAACAAATTTCAGATTCAGTTTGACCTGAACCAATTATTTTTTTCGAAACTGCCACTGATCTGAAACATCAATTATTCACCCAGCTCTATATATACCCACATATATATATACACACACAAATATGTATATTTTAATCTGTACCCACATATATATATCCTACGTGGAGGTGATGTAAATATTTCACAAATATATTATATACAATGCTATTTCTGTTAAATATTTATATCACTGCCACATGTAGGGGTATTTGTATGTTTTAACATATACACACATAAAATGTGTAAGTTTGTACATATGTGTAATCTCGGTCTGTCTCTCTCTCTCTCTCACACACACACACACACACACACAAACACACACACACACTCACAAATGGAAAGACCAAGAATAGGCCAGACCTTTAATAAAATAGTTTAATGTTTTTTTTTTAGAAATCTTCACCCAAAGTTTGAGGGGTTTCTTTTCTTTTCTTGCTATCTTACATTTTCTACTGCAAAATACACCTGCGTTCTTTTCTTTTCTTCCCCCCCAAACTAAATATTTCTTCCATCTAATGACTCTCTTTATTAGACAGCATCTAATTTGCATACATTTACATACAATTTAACTGCTAGCTTGTGAGAACAAAGAAATGGCTCCGTATTATACTGAAGGACAATACTCAGAAAAGGAAGGTATACAAACCAGCTAGCTCAGTGGCTGTGTATTCCCTTTGTTTCAGAAATACCAAGATTTTTAAACACACCACTTAAAGGGTGAAAAAGATTATTTCATCAAACAATGAAAAAAGATACAGTGCAGCTCCCTTTTAACACATTTTCTCTCTGGCCTGGTTAATGGGATTTAAGGGTCCAAGATTTCTTTGCTTTCCACTGTTTCCTTTATAGAATCTGATGGATTTATTTCTGTCACATATTTTAGTTCATATTTTATTCTTATAACAATCTACATTGAAGCTCAGCTCCAATGCTAATTCAGTACCACCTTTTCCTTAGAGTCAGACTGGGATATGACCAAATGATCTTTGATGGGCATCAAGTACTCTGCCCTCAATGCCCAGCACTAATAGATTTTATAAAAAGGCTGCCAGGACTTTACCCTACGGCAACAAGTATAGAGATAATGGAAACTTACCATGTAGCTGACTGGGAATCAACAGGAAGGGAAGCAGGGCTGAGCTCCACTTGTGAGAACAGGGAGGGACTGTGGTCAGGGTAAATGCAGGAAGTAAAGGAGAAGTCAAGCCCTCTAGTTCCCTAGAAGAAGAGGAGGAAAGAATTTTAAGACCTCATATAAGGGAAGTCTTTAGAGAAAGAAGATGGAGACTCCTGTCCATACCCCACCCAAACACAATATACACCATCCAAGGCATTACCTCCAAATCTTCACAATGGAAAGTCCAGTTACACTGGTTCAATTCCAATCCATATGTAAATGTCACTAAAGAACCTCATTAAAGGAGGAGGGAAGTGGCTAGATGTGTACTGATCACCCCAATGTCCCCTCGGGTGTGTTCAGCCCTTTGAGAAGCCCAGGTATGCAACCCGTTTTGCAGTTTGTTACTGCATTATGTCATAGCTGCTGGCTTTATTTCCTAAATCACTCCAGCTCTCCTGCCTTTGACCTCTTCTCTTTGCTCAATGGTGAAATTCTAGAATTTTACATTTTAAAAAGAGCATGGCATGTGGTCACTGACTAGGAAAAAAAATCTCTAGTCATTTTGGGGCAAGTGAATGATCACAAGGGCCTGATGCTACAGAAATGTGCTACCAGGTGTAGCACTTTCTAGTGTGAGTAGATCCATTAAAGTCAATGGGATGGGACTACTCATGGTAAGGAACATTATGGCCAGTAGTAATTGTTTCCAAATCAGGCCCAAGATTTGAAATCCTCATTGATCATTTGGGCTGCTCAGTTTCTCCTAGCCATATGTGACAGAGTACAGAAGCTTTACGTGATTAACATGACGAAAGGGGATCACTCCCTAGTCAGACCTTGCACAGGTGTATGGTGCAGGTACTAACAACAAGGCAGGTCTGAGGACTGAAGGCCCAAATCAGGATCTGAGAGCATACAGGAATTCTTTTTGTTCTGACTATCTCTTCCTGTGCCTCACTGGAGCTCTAGGCACATTACAAAATATTTCCAAATATAAACCTTTAATTAGTGCTCACTGCAATTTTTCAAAATTTTGAAAAAATCTGATTTTTAAAAGAATTCAAATGGGGGGAATTCTCCCCCCCCCCACATAGCTATTTTTAATATATTTTCCAATCAGCTCTGCTTTAAATATAGATATATCTCAACCAAACCTAATCCGCCTTACCCCCCACCCAAAAAAACACCCTTAAAAAGCAGTCTTTGCATCCTTTCCCCTCTCCTGCTTGAGAAAACATGTGAGCCTTGCAGTGTGTCCTGAAGTTTACCAAAAGCTGAGAATTTTGCTAGACGCTGGGAATGGGCAACAAGGATGGATCACTTGATGATTATTTGTTCTGTTCATTCCCTCTGAGGCACTTGGCACTGGCCACTGTCAGAAGACAGGATACTAGGCTAGACGGACCTTTGGTCTGACCCAGTATGGCCGTTCTTATGTTCTTAAAACCTGGTTGTGGCACAGCAAGGGAAGAAGGAAGTTCCAAAGCTAAGGATCCCTTATAGATCATACCATATCTGCAGCCCCCTATTGTTAAAACCTTTGGGTTGTTAGTGTGAGTGTCTTGGAGGGTTGTGGCTGCCATGGTATCACCCAGGAAGAAAGGATCCTATGAGGTAGTTGGGATCCAAGTTATTTAGGGTTTTATAGGTCAAAGTCAACTCCTTAAACTTCAACTGAAAATCAGATGACAGGCCGTACAGCTCAAGAAGAAGAAATGCAATATGCTTTTGATGAGACATTCCAGTTAAAAGGCGCACTACCACAATTGCCACATAACACGCTGAATTAGCCTCAAGTAACGTGCAATACAATAATCCTATCTTGAGGTGATACAACACAAAGTCCCAAAATGAAAGGATGCAACCTTCTTGCCAAGAGCAAATGATAAAAATCATGATTAGCAACCACTACTACCTGAACATCCAGAATCACCTGAAAACCAGCAAAACCCTTAGAAACAAACAGCAGGAAAATGTCAGATATTATACAGTTATAATACTGAGTACTTGCTTTGGCTATTTCCCCAACCGTATACAAATTACCTCTTGCTTGGAGCGAGTGTCAGCTAGCTAGCCCTCTTACACGCCACCATCTCTGTTGAACACTGAGCAAGTCACCCCACAATGCTGGTAAAGTAAAAGGGATGGAGAAAACAACACTGGATATCAACTGCATCCAAAAAACAATGCAACCCAAACCTCCTCACTAATCCTTTTATTTGCCCCATATACATGTAAAAAAATAGGAATGACAAAATAAAAACCCACAAACCTTCCATGAGAATGCCCTCAGGGAAAATAAGCAATTATCCAACACTACTCCCTGGGATCTCTCAGAAAAAAAATAACAGTCTCTCATGAGCTACCCCACCAACACGGCGGCCACAGATGAATCACCATCAGTGGTACAGAAGGCAGCTGACAGAGCTAAAAGAATCAATACGGCAATACGGACACTTCATCTTCATCTATTTTCAGCAGAAGATCAACAACCAACATGACCAAAGTCATCGCTATACTACTTGCACAACTAAATCAGTTCTAACAGGGTCAAAAAGACCAGAGGACTCTAGATACTTTACAGTACCACTGAAGTTGTTTCACCATAATTTCCTAAATAATCTCCCTTCAAGGGACTGGAGTAGATGACCTATTAAGGTCCCTTCCAGTCCTACATTTCTATAATTTCTATGACGCAAAGGTAGTTTGGATACCTTGTTTGGGAAGTGCAACATTAACTCTGCATTTCTTGGGTTACTAGCACTCGAAGGGGTCTTTTTTGTTTTATGCTCTGATGTTTTTGACAGGTAATATGACTTAAAACCAGTGATATGGGCCTGAAACTTTAACTTCACTTTAACAATGATTTTTGCATGGTAGATAAAGGTTAAAATCGTGTTTGGTTAATTAGAATTATTTTTGATATATTTTTCCTGTATACACAAAGGTCTGATTCTCCTCCTTTACTGTTATAAATCCAGAGTAATACCACTGAAATCAATTGCGCTACACAAGTGTGAAACTGGTGTAAGCAAGAGGAGAATCAAGTGCAAAGTGCTTTTGCTTCTTATATAATGTGCACATAAATTAACACTTGCCTTTATAAACCTCTAGGTTTGGTGTTTTGTTTTTGTTTTTTCATTTTTTGTTTTTTTGTACACAGCTGTTTTATTACATTTTAGATTAGATTTTACAGGTGGAATTATCAAAAGCAGCAGTGGCCTTACTCTGATTCTACTTAAGTCAATGTTAAAATTCCACTTGACTTAAGTAGAAAGCGAGTTAAGTCAACTTTCAAAATTAATAGGCACTAGTTTAAAACAAATATAAAGAAGTACTTCTTCGCACCACACACAGTCAATCTGTGGAACTCTTTGCTAGGGGATGTTGTGAAGGCCAAAAGCATAACAGAGTTCAAAAAAGCATTAGATAAATTCATGGAGGATAGGTTCATCAACAACTATTAGCCTAGATGGTCAAGCACCACCCCATGCTCTGGATGTTCCTAAACCTCTGACTTCCAGAAGCTGGGACTGGATGACAGGATGGATCACTTGATAAATTGCCCTATTCTGTTCATTCCCTCTGAAGCATCTGGCACCAACCACTGTCAGAAGACAGGATACTGGGCTAGATGGATCATTGGTCTGACCCAGTCTAGCCATTCTTATGTTCTTAGGTGTTTTTAAAACTCCCTACTCACGCATCCAGTAAATTTCCATCATTTTGGGTCTGCTCTTTGTAGCTACAGTGGTAGCACTTATAGCTTTGTCCATTTTAAGAAGTATTGACAGTTCCCTTTTAAGTATGGGGAATATTTCTCAAACAGGTAGAATCTTTCAGCATGGAAGAAAATTTTAAAGTGTGGCCACTGTGATGAGTTATGTTGGTGAGGCAGAACCCTATTCTACCCACCAAGGTTCACCTCAACCAGCTAACCTGAATTAAAGTACAATTTGCCCTGTTTACACTGAGATTTTAAAACATGTTAGTTAAAACATCCAGACACCATTTTTGCTATTCCAGACAAGATCTATCTGAAGAATAATAGTGAGTGGAGAAGGCTAGAAGTCTAACCAGACCTTCCTCAAAACATGCTTCCGTAACATCTCAGAGGAATCAAGGTAACTACCCTTAACCCTGAGTGTTAGATAGAAAGAAAACTGTCATTTGGTGGCAGCACAAGAAGTTTAAAATTTGCCCACTGAAAACAAAAGACCAAATTTCCATATTTAGTTGCATTTTAGGCCTGTATGAGCTGGATATTGGCACTAGCTTTGATACCAAGTGATATTTTGTTCAAATTACAGGATAATCCTTTGAATTGGGACACCCTAATTGGGATGGCCTATTGTCTTGATTAATATGTTGTCTCAATTAAGAGAAGCAGCCATTTGAAAAAAAATTGTCCAAAAAGATTTGAAATGTAGTAAAATGCTGTACCGAATAAAAATAAAAGTATAAAAATGGTTTATGCTATATTTAATCTTTACTTCTTCTCTTAACCTTTATTTGGCGACTGCTATATTAAAAGATTAGAATTTAGAATTTCACACCCATTAAACACCTGGTTAAACACCACTTAACCCACTAGTACCAGCCAAATGTGTCCCCATTAAGCAGAAATATTGGCAACGCTGTCCCGATTAAGCAGCATCCATTACCATTCACTGTCATTAGGCTAAATCGTTTCCCTGGGACACAACCTAATTTAACAGATTTCTCGTTTAAGAGCATCCTGATTAAGTGGAGAATACTGAATCAGTAAATTTTCATGCAACGTGTGAAGGCTTCTGGCCACTGAAGTCCTATCCCATCTGTCTGGTTTGCAGGCCAAGCTTAGAATCCTGGGTGTGTTGTCCTGTACCTAAGGAATTGTCTAGGAGAGTTGCACATTCTAACAGGGCTGGGGGAGTTTTCTAGGACGCAACTGGGCCAACTAACTGAGTGCAGAACTGATGGAGTTGGACTGAGATTCTTTCTTGGAAATGCTCTTGTGAGATTAAAAACTGTTTCCCTTCTTATGGCTTTGTATCAGTGTAGGAAATCAGCCCTGTTTGATTGGCATAGAGGGTTTAATTTATTGGTTACACATATAGCACAGTGTCTTTTATAATCTCTGTAGTATTAAATTGTTCATTGTTTGTTTAATTTTGTGTGTGTGTGAATTCAGTGATGGATTGACAAGCCCAGAGAGTAAAGTTCTCCATTCATACATCAGGTATGGCACAGACAGTGGCAATGCAAGCTTCCCAAATATGCTTCCCAATGTTCTTTAAGGCTGTTCTGTAGGAATCATCTGCATGGGTGAAAGAGGAGTCTTGTCTTGTCTCTATGATCCATTGAACCCCATGGCCTCCACTGAGACTGCAGATAAGGGTGTCAATAAGTGCAAGGTCTGGTGGTAATTTATGTTATGTGGGAATTTTCCAGGGGGAAACAGACTCAGCAACTCATTTCCAGGTAAGGTCACCAAAATCTCACCTGATGGTGATTACTTTCCATTGCTACTAACCTCTTAGGTTGGAGCTAAACAGTGACCTACCCACACCTGGAAGGCTCAATCTCCATTGCCCAATCCTGTGTGGTTCTACTTCAGTGTCTGCTTATTAATGGCACTCAGTCACTCTCACCTAGTACTGGTGATGGATTAGATCTGCCTACTGAAAGTACATTACTCCATGGGCAAAATGTTGACATAATATACATACACTTGGATGGTTAACTGAATCAAAGAAAAGGGTTTACACTGGGGGCTGAAGGGACATAGACTCCCCTTCTGCCCCCATCTGACTCTCCTATTCCCCTTTCAGGTGTCTCCTCCCAGCAGCCTAACCCTCCTGGCCCATGAGTCCCTACACCCATCCCTTTCAATTTGAGTGAGTGGCATTGCCACTCAGGTTTGGCCCAGACAAAAAGTGGTCAGGCCATGGCCCCTGCCAGCTCTGTGGCCTATGTTATACGACTCCTAAAACTGATACTTTAAAATTAAATTATATATATTTTAAAAATTAATAACTCAACACTACACTCTGCAGTGCAAAAGTGACTTTATATGCTCTATAATTACTGACCCAAAACTATGGTTATTTCCCAGAGAACCATATATTCTGCAGATCCTTTTTTGGTTTTGGTTGGCCTACTAGTGATACGTAGGTAATCAGAAGGTAAATGTCTGCAACCTTGGTTATTTCTCAATAACTACTAAGGTAGCTTACAAAAGACTGCTTTCTAATGTGCTATTGCTCTCTGTTTATATATTCATATGACATTTATCACTGTCTCTTTGAAGCAACTGATTGTCAGAGGGAGTGTGCATGCACATTCCTACTAAAGTCAATGAATGCTGAAGGTGCTCAATACCTCTGAATATCAGGCCCCGATCCACTAAGGGACTTAGGACTTTTAGGTGCCTCGACAAATCACTGAAACAACACGAGATCCACCAAGCCTTAGTTAGGCACCTAGGCTCCCTATACAGTGAATAGGAACCTTAGCACAGAATCTGCAAAAGCCAGTATGCTAGGCAGGGAGCTGCCTAAGCTAACCAATGGGAGATGCCAAAGAGAGTGGTGTGTCCTAAACCCAGTCCCTCTCAGGGAGTGAGGCACCTATTTCTGGTAGTGATCCACCATAAAGAACCCCTCTCCTGGAGTCAGGTGGCTTAGGCAACTAAGTCATTTTTTGTGAGAATAAGTCAGGCACCTACCTGACTCCACACAAAACAGGAGGGAAGGGGAGAAAAAGGAAGAGGTGGAGATGGCCTGTCTTTAGGGTGACCAGATAGCAAGTATGAAAAATCGGGAAAAAGTGTGGGGGGTAATAGGCGCCTATATAAGAAAAATCCCCAAATATAAAATCGGGACTTCTGGTCACCCTACCTGCCTTATATGCTTTAACTGAGTGGTCAGAGCACACACTTGGGATCTGGGAGACCAGTTCAGTTCCCCCTCTGCCTGATGAGGAGAAGGAATTTGAACAGCCAAACCACAGTTTCTAGTGGTTTATGTCAAAAAAGAAGAGAAAAGGAGAATCTTTAAGGCCCCGTGAAAGAATAATATAACCTACAGAGATCTCATAGAGCTGGAAGGGACCTTGAAAGGTCATTGAGTCCAGTCCCCTGCCTTCACAGCCAGACCAAGTACCATCCCTGACAGATTTTTGCCCCAGATCCCTAAATGACCCCCTCAAGGATTGAACTCACAACCCTGGGTTTAGCAGGCCAATGCTAAAACCACTGAGCTATCCCTACCTTCTAGGCTAGAGCTTCAGCTGGCATAAATCAGCATAGTTTCATTGACTTTGACGGCACCAGGCCAATTTACACCTATTGCAGATCTGGCCCTCTTTTTTCAGGGCAATAAGTGGTCACATTCATAGTTGTATGGCCTGTCATTACAAAACACAAGTCAATGCAATAGGATATTACAGTGCTTTTTACTATGGAGAAGCCTAATATAAACAGACGTAGATGGAAGAGGAGAATACAATTACACTAAAATCAGGAAATGAAGTGTTTCCACAGCACCTAGATACTACAATGATGGGGCACCCTAAAAAGACATTGATAGATTAGATAAGTGATTTGAGGAGAAAGGAACAGCATAGAAGAAGAAAAGAGTGGGTAGGTGTGAGGTGTGGAGAGTGTGAAAGAAGGCTGGAAGAAATAGCAGGAGAAGAGGCAGATGTGGACTAGAGCAAAGACTTAAAAAGGACAAGGACTTGATGCATAAACTTTATACAGAAAGTGAAGGGAATTCACTGGAGGAATATATTCAGAAATTAATGTTTCAATATGCCATCTTGTAATCTCACATCCAAAACCCACACCATGCTGTGTTGATACTGTATTTGACCAAGTGCACCAGTGTGTTTAATCTGAATGTAAGATTATGATAGATCACACAATACAGGAAGGAAACCAAGTGACTCGCACTCCCTTTTCAAATCTTAGCATATTAAAGTTTAGATTGTGGCAGCAATACAATAAGTAAAGTCTACCAGACTCGCCACCAGAGAACAGGAATATTGTACAGAACATCCCAGAACCGCATGGCCATTTGTTAGACATTAACAAACCCCTCATAGTGCCAGCAAGACTGTTAGAGAAACAAATAAATTTGGTGCATGTGTTTTAATTTGATACAGCAAGGCACGGTCTTCCCAATTTTCTAAGGAGGGCAGAGGGACCCAGAGCACCCGATCACTATTAAGCCATCTTTTATTGCTTATGAAGAGGAGAGCCTGTATTGGCAGTGCACTGGTTTAAGGGGGGAGGGACGCAGTTGCAGGAGGAGAAGCATAAATCTGTTCCTGCTCACTACCAACAACTTTAATTCAGGCACCAGTAATGAGGTGGCTAGGTTGGAAGGGGAATGGGATACAGGATCTGGAGTGCTTTATCCGCTCCAAGACCAATGCTGGTTTTGGCACTACTTTCGCTCTAGCGAGTTACAGAAAAACAAGCAGGTGCTAGCAATCTGAGAGACCACATGCCAGCTACAGCTGCTTCAAACTGATTCAATTACATCTGCCTGAATAGTCCCAGGACATTGAACTGGTTGAAGAGACCCATAGCTTGAAGGGAGACTAAGTCCATTCTGATTTTAGTGCCCTATTAAAATGAAGTGCAAGTCTCCCTTGGGGGGAAAAAGAAAAATCCAAATACATCTGGAAGCAGGTGATCATTTCCAACCCCAGGGATAAGAGGGAAGCTTGGGGGTAGCATGTGTGCACTAATGCTACAATATACTGAGAAAGCCCTTTGGAGTTCAGGCCTTAAAAATACTCTGAAACAGTCTGACAGCATTGCCTTGTTTCCCAAAACACTGGGTGCAGCATATTTGCTGAACATGCTCTTGGGATCGGGACTTCACTCCAAACCTTGTTTGTACAAAAAGGGGCCAAGCAGCTGGGAAATTCTGGAGTGCAGTGTGTCCTCATTAGTTCCCATCTGCCATCAGAACTCAGCTTGTGGCAAGTTTGGCTAAGTCCTGGTGTTCTCAGGTCCAAATCTGGGTCATTTTTAATTACACTATACAGAATTCAGAGTGCAGTTTTTAAATCCTTATTATACAGCGCAGAAGAACGGGCAGCTCTCCAACTAATCAATTTTTTAAAAGTACATATATAAAAATTTTAAACCAGGCTAGACAGACAGTGGGTGGAAGAGAAAAAAAAAAACTTATGAGTGAGTACAGGGGTTAGTTAAGAGAACTGTTAGCAAAAGTGGGTCACCGGCAAGTTCTGCTTGAAAACTTCAAAGGAAGGGGAAAAAAACCTCTCTTCATTTATAAGACAGAGAAACTGATGTATACAATTCACATTGCTCTTAATGTCAGGATGAGTTACCCACAACAATGCGGCAGCCCGTTTACTGTAAAGGCAGGAAGGATGGTCTTGTGGACCTGGGTTCTATTCCTGGCTCTGTTACAGTCTCCTTGTGTGGTTTGGCAGAGTTACTTTCCTCACTCAGTAACACCAGGATTATACTCCTTACCACACACAGACGTAGTCCCAAAAGGGGTTATGAGGTTTACCAGTTGAAATGTATGGTGGGATGTTTGGGTAGAAGGTGATAAAGAATTGCAGGATGATAATATAAATGCCTACAAAGATAATGCATTTTGGATTGCACAAGAAAGACTTAGTATCTCCCATCCTATGCCCCTTCAATATCGATTGGTCAGGGTTTGAAAAGAACACAAGGTCGCTGACAAAAATCATCATCATCATCACCACCACCACCACCACCGGAGGGAAAAAGTACTGCACGTTGCTAACTGAAGAGAAATTTGGGAATAAGATTTGGCTCAGTATCCTATCTGTATAAATCGGGCCAACAACTACTCTCAAAAAAGATGTCCAGAGCCTACCACGGTGAGAACCGTCATCAGATGCAAGGAAGCCAGAGCAAATCTTCATTGACAGGTGCTGACATAAAGCTAGTTCAGGAATGGAGGATGATCAATGAGCAGAGTAAATACAGATGAACTGACAAATGCTTGTCTGGAAAGGTATAATATTCTGCCACCTTCTACTCCTAACATTTCCTTGCTTGTGTTTCTAGTTTTGTAGCAATAAGTCATATGCATTAACAAACCTCTCTTAAAGAAGGTTTTAAATCTCTTGTTGTTGATCTTACTATCTCACTATAGTCTTCACCTTGGACTTGACAAATTACAGAAGTTGGTAATAAGACAAAGGTGTGACACTTGATAGCCCTTTTTAACTGCTTCCTTGGCAAGTGCTGTATGCCATGCATCCTCCAAATCCTTTGTTGCTAGATGTACCTACACTGCACGTAGCATACAGTGGCCCATCACAGTGCTCTGTTGGGTAGTTCAAAATCAACTACCTGAGACAAGACTAAGCAGCCAGGACAGTTCTGCAGTGGTGGCAGATGATGGCTCCTGCTGGGCATCTAACAGCTTAGAACTTTGAGAGTTCCTCACATATTTGCAAACGAGCATGCAGATTGAGGAGCTGAAATTCATTAGGATGGGGATTTTTGGAAAAGTAGCATTATTTTAATCAAAGTCTATCCATCTTTATTAAAGACAAAATAGGGCAAAACACATACACTCTAATACAAACAGCCTAGTCATAACCCTTCTTTCCCTATCTCATGCTAATAAGAAGCAGTTTGTGAATGAGGGGGCATATGAGAATGTTAACACACAGGAGTGTACTACTCACTAAAAAGACCTTGTGACGAAGTAGGATTAATGAAATATTATAGAAAATTCACATGTATGCCTCAGTTTCTTCTATATTTAGCATGGCTACCCAGTGGGGGGAAAGGGACTAAGATTGCTCTCAGGGCAGGCTGGGAGACATAAGTGCGTATGTCACCTAGCTGTGTGAGTACGAGTGGGTCATTAAAAAGGACTGGCCAAGGCTGACCCCATATCAATGGAAAATCCAAGAAGACAATGCAAGAACCAATCAACAGGACATTGGCACCAACCAACAACCCAGAGGGAGATGGATTTCCCTGCCTCTCAGCAGGGAAGCTGAGACCCCAGCTCGAGAATAAAGGAGTGAAGGTGGGAGGATAGAGTGTTGACTTCTGGAGGAAGCGAGGCTCCTGGACTCTCACCGGGAAACTGATCAAGGAGATCAGACTGAGAAAGACACAGAGCCTGAACACGGGGTTCATCTACAGCTTGACTGGGGCTCTGAGCTAATCAGAATGGACGATACTTTAACCTTCATTTCTCTGTGCTAACCTAAGGACTTGCTATACTATGTTCCAGGTGATTTATAATCCCTACTGTTTTGACAACACTGCCTAAGTGTCACTGTAAATACTTGGTGACTTGCATTAATCCCTGAAGAGTGTACAAGGAGTCTATAACTGTTGGACTCGTTGAACAGAGCTCACATTATGAAGCAGGAGTGCTGAAGCAAAGGTTCAGTCTTAGGAGGCAGTGAGGCCGCATGGCCTACCCTGGAGGAAGAGTGAGCCCCTTTGGGGTCTGGCACACTGAAGGGGTTCCTCCTAGAGACTGTTCCAAAGCTAGGGGTGTAGCACGAATCCGGTAGATCCATGACAAAGCTATATACTAACATCCACCCACTGCAAATAATGTTTATTGAACTTCTTAAATACATATGCACTTCAATGTTTCCAAGGGGCTGGTCTCCTTACAGAGCCTTTCACTGTACAGACTCCATCTGAACACCTGCAGTGACAACAGTAACACAGCCTGGCCTGTTAAACATGGCTCACTTCAGCCTTGTATTAAAAAAAGCCGCTCTATGAGATCAGTTCCAGTGCTCCAAACTCCTTAACACCATGCGTGTTCGATTGTTCTGTTTGCGTGTTGGGCTGATTTAAGGCAGTGCCATTGATTTGTCTCAGGGTATAAGGATACATAATGGACATTCAAAGAGACATTTCATGGCCTATAGTTGTGTGGCACCTGTAGAGTGAAGTAATATTAGCTCTCTCATATTGTTTGCATTGCAGCAGTTAAGAATTTCCAGCAATGAAAAAATGCCTGCAAACTTGCCTCATTGGAGGTTGGGACTGGAGGCCTGTACGCTTCATAAGAAAGATTCACCCTTGTCTAAAAAGACCCAAGCAATCTGTATTTGCACATGAATTAATTTCATGAGTTTTAAGAGAAAATCATGCTCCATGTTTTTATTTGACTGTTTTCCAGAACTTTTTCTCCCCCGCCCATGATTTTGTTTAAATTTGCTTTTCACTTTCATCTGCCATCTGCCGGCCAAAGAGAAGTCTCTAATGCTGTAGCGTACATGCCAGTGCTCCAGCAGCACCACAAAACGTATCACTCACTGTCAGTCCCACTGGCTGAATTATAGAGAAGAATGAACACGGGCCTCTGAAGAAACTTTGCATTCCACCTTCCAGACATGTGCAGGTTTTACAATGGAAGTCAGACAGTTGTTGTGTTACATCATCTCTATGTAAAAGGAATCAGTATATGAAAATGCAACACATATCATCATGTGCTTAGTAAACACACAACTCGTGACTTCCATGTACAGTGCAGCACAGCTATTATTACTGGCTTACAACATGTCCTAACCTAACAGAAGAGGTCTTACAAATATCTGCCTTTTGTGACTTTAAAAACAGTGGTATAGGATCAAAATGAATTTGGTAACTTCCTATGCTTCCAGTATGTACAGTAGGCTGGTATGCATGAAGCAGTCACGAAATGCACCAACATGCGTGCTCAACAAGGTCAAAGGCTATTCAACTATAGAACTAAAAGGTATCACATATATTGTCTTGGAAACTGATATTACATGTTTACAGTTCCAAAATTAAACACTGCAGGTAAAAACCTGGCCCCACTGAAGTCAATGGGGAGTTTTGCCATTGATTTCAATGGGGCCAGAATTTCACCCTGCACCGACAGATAAAAGACCCAAAACCACAGATCTCAGAACGTTATCAGGCACTCCACACTGACTTACTTTCCCTCACTGACCAATCACAAAAGCAGTGGCTAATAAACTCTGAAGGGACTCTATGCTGAAGAAAAAATGTGACTTGAGTTTTTAAGATGATAAAAGATATAATGAGAGTAGACACACTCTTTGAATTTATGCAAACGCCACAGGACTTAAAGACACAATTAAAAGGAGTTTACAATAATATTTTTCATTTCTATACTACTTCCCATCCAAGAATTTCAACATTCCTGACATTCAAGAATTAAGCCTGTGAGGGAGCCAACCATCATTACCCCCATTTTCAAGATGCAGAAATCAATGCACAGGGAAGTTGAGCGACATGGCTCAGACCATACAGCAAGTCACGGTGGTGTTGGGATGAGAAAAGACGGTTACTCACCGTTGTAACTGTTGTTCTTCGAGATGTGTTGCTCATATCCATTCCAAACCCGCCCCCCTTCCCCACTGTCGGAGTAGCCGGCAAGAAGGAACTGAGGGGGCGCTGGGTCGGCTGGGGTATATATCCAGCGCCATGAAGGCGCCACTCCAGGGGGCTCCACAGCCAACCCACCGGGGGTTGCTAGGGTAAAAATCTTCTGACGATCGTGCACGCGGCGCGCGCACACCTAACTGGAATGGATATGAGCAACACATCTCGAAGAACAACAGTTACAACGGTGAGTAACCGTCTTTTCTTCTTCGAGTGCTTGCTCATATCCATTCCAGTTAGGTGACTCCCAAGCCCCACCTAGGTGGCGGGGTCGGAGTGAGACATTGCTGTGTGCAGAACCGCTGATCCGAAAGCAGCATCGTCTCTGGATTGTTGCACCAGCGCATAGTGAGTAGCAAATGTGTGGACCGATGACCACACTGCAGCTCTACAAATGTCTTGGATCGGGACTTGAGCCAGGAAGGCAGTCGAGGAGGCCTGGGCCCTCGTGGAATGAGCGGTGAGGCGTGGCGTCGGTACACCGGCCAGGTCGTAGCAAGCACGAATACAGGACGTGATCCAAGAGGACAGGCACTGTGAAGAGACCGGTGAGCCTTTCATCCGGTCGGCCACCGCAACGAAGAGTTGCGTCGTCTTCCTAAATGGCTTTGTACGGTCAATATAGAAAGCCAGGGCCCTGCGTACGTCCAAAGAGTGTAAACGCTGGTCTCGACGAGTAGCGTGTGGTTTCGGATGGAAGACCGGTAGGAATATATCCTGGTTCACGTGAAAAGGTGAAACTACCTTGGGAAGAAAGGCAGGATGGGGGCGAAGCTGCACCTTGTCCTTATGGAACACCGTGTAAGGGGGCTCGGACGTCAGCGCCCTGAGTTCCGAGACGCGCCGTGCTGATGTGATGGCCACGAGGAAGGCTGTCTTCCAGGATAAGTACAGGAGTGAGCAGGTCGCCAAAGGTTCAAACGGAGGCCCTGTGAGCCTGGACAGGACGAGGTTGAGGTCCCATGTCGGAACCGGCTGCCGTTGCTGTGGGTATAGCCGGTCTAAGCCCTTGAGGAATCTAACGACCATCGGGTTAGAGAAGACCGAGGACGTGAGTTCTCCTGGATGGAAAGCGGAAATAGCGGCTAGGTGAACCTTGATTGAGGATGTCGCCAAGCCTTGCTGTCTTAGGGACAGGAGGTATTCCAGTATGAAGGGGATAGGTGCCTGCGAGGGAGACGTAGCTCGTTGCTCACACCAACAGGAGAACCGCTTCCACTTGGCTAGATAAGTGGTCCGTGTAGAGGGTTTCCTACTTCCCAGCAGAACCTGCTGGACGGCCTGCGAGCACTGCTGCTCTGTTCGACTCAACCATGGAGCATCCATGCCGTGAGGTGGAGTGACTGTAGGTCGGGGTGACACAACCGGCCGTGGTCCTGGGAGATGAGGTCTCGACTCAAGGGGAGCGTGATCGGCGTTCGTACTGAAAGCTCCAGCAGTGTGGTGTACCAGTGCTGCCTCGGCCAAGCGGGAGCGACTAGAATTACCCGTGCATGGTCCCTGCGGATCTTGAGCAGTACCCTGTGGACCAGTGGAAATGGAGGGAAAGCGTAGAACAGGTGGTCCTTCCATGTTAGAAGGAAGGCGTCTGACCGAGAGCCTGGGGCTCGCCCGTGTAGGGAGCAGAATGCCTGGCACTTCCTGTTGGCCCGAGATGCGAAGAGGTCGACCTGGGGAAATCCCCACCTCTGGAAGACGGAATAGATGACGTCCGGACGAATTGACCACTCGTGCGTCTGGAAGGACCTGCTGAGACGGTCCGCCAGCGTATTCTGGACTCCAGGAAGGAACGATGCCGTGAGATGTATCGAGTGGGCGATGCAGAAGTCCCACAGGCGAATGGCCTCTTGGCATAGGAGCGATGAGTGGGCTCCGCCTTGCTTGTTGATGTAAAACATGGCCGTGGTGTTGTCGGTGAGAACCAACACGCAACGGCCCTGTAGGAAGTTGAGGAATGCCTGACAGGCTAGGCGCACCGCCATCAGCTCCCGGACGTTGATGTGCAGGGCTAGTTGGGACGCCGACCACAGGCCCCGAGGTGAGCACCCCATCCTAGAGATGAAGCGTCCGTGACTAGGTGGAGGGAGGGTTGTGGGGCGTGAAAGGGCACTCCTGCACAGACCGCCGTGCGATCCGTCCACCAGGTGAGGGAGGTCAAGACCGAGGCCGGAACCGTGACCACCATGTTCAGGTCGTCTCGATGAGGACGGTAAACCAATGACACCCAAGCCTGCAGTGGGTGAAGTCGTAGCCTGGCGTGCCTGGTTACGTAGGTGCACGAGGCCATATGGCCCAAGAGGGCAAGGCATGTTCTTATGGTGGTGATTGGAAAAGCCCTGAGTCCTTGAATGACGCTTGAGATGGTATGAAAGCGGCTGTCTGGCAGGATGGCTCGGGCACGTCTGGAGTCCAGGACTGCTCCAATGAACTCTATTCTCTGAGTTGGTACTAGAGTGGACTTCTCTCTGTTGAGTAGAATGCCCAGCTCGCGGAAAGTGTGTGTCACTATGTGGACATGAGCCTGAACTTGGTCCCTGGTGCGGCCGCGTACCAGCCAGTCGTCCAAGTACGGGAACAGCTGTATCCCTTGTCGACGAAGGAAGGCCGCGACGACTGCCAGACACTTTGTGAACACTCTGGGAGCCGAGGACAAGCCGAAGGGAAGGACTGCAAATTGGTAGTGCACCTTGTTTACTACAAATCGCAGGAAGCGCCTGTGAGGCGGATAAATCGCTATGTGGAAATAAGCGTCCTTCATGTCGAGGGCGGCGAACCAGTCTCCAGGATCCAGTGAAGGGATGATGGTCCCCAATGATACCATGCGGAACTTCAACTTTACTATGAATTTGTTGAGTCCACGCAAGTCTAAGATGGGCTGTAGACCCCCTTTCGACTTGGGGATCAGGAAGTAGCGGGAATAAAACCCCCTGCCCCTTAGCTCCGATGGAACCTCCTCTATGGCCCCCATAGCAAGGAGCTCAAAAACCTCCTGTGTAAGGAGTTGCTCGTGAGAAGGGTCCCTGAAGAGGGACGGGGAGGGGGAGTGGGGGGGGGGGCGAGGAAAACTGGAGGGCGTATCCCCTCTCCACCGTGCGAAGGACCCAACGGTCCGAGGTTATAAGGGACCAAGCACGGTGGAAACGGGAGAGGCGATCCCGGAATGGGGGAGGTGGATCCTGGGTACCGGTCGTGGTGCCGTCCTCGACCGCACCTTCAAAAGTTTTGCCTAGGCCCTGAAGGTGCCCTAGGCTGGACCTGGTTCTGACCAAGTTGAGGGCCGGACGACCTCCGCCTGCCGCCTCGACCCCGCCTCCTGGCAAAGTCCTGTCTTGGACGAGGCGGGGGAGGGTAGAATCTCTGCGGCTGCGGCCTGAAGGGTCTGCGCAGAGGCCCTGGGACATGCATCCCCAGGGAGCGCATCATTGTTCGTGAGTCCTTCAGGTTCTGGAGCCTCGCGTCAGTTTTGTCCGAAAAGAGGCCCTGGCCCTCAAATGGCAGATCCTGCAGGGTCTGCTGCAGCTCAGGTGGCAAGCCTGACACCTGGAGCCAGGAGAGTCGCCGCATGGCTATCCCCGAAGCCAGGGTCCTAGCGGCCGAGTCAGCAATATCGAGGGAGGCTTGCAAGGAGGTACGTGCCACCCGCATACCCTCCTCCACCAAAGCCCCAAACTCTTCCCTCGATTCCTGGGGAACCAGCTCCTTGAATTTCCCCATTGAGGACCATGAATTGAAACTGTAACGGCTCAGGAGCGCCTGCTGATTGGCCGCTCGAAGCTGGAGCCCTCCCGCAGAATAGACCTTGCGTCCGAACAAATCGAAGCGCTTAGCGTCCTTCGATTTGGGCGCAGCAGCCTGTTGGCCATGGCGCTCCCGTGCATTAACCGATGAGACCACCAGTGAGCACGGCTGGGGATGGGTATATAAGTACTCATGGTCCTTTGAGGGCACAAAGTACTTCCGCTCCACTCCTCTGGCCGTGGGTGGAATAGAGGCCGGGGTTTGCCAGATGGTGGTGGCATTGGTCTGTATGGTTCGGATAAGGGGTAACGCCACCCTAGAGGGGGTATCCGCCGAGAGGATGTTAACAATCGGGTCATGAACCTCCACAATCTCCTCCACCTGGAGGTCCATATTGAGTGCCACCCGGCGCAACAGGTCCTGGTGAGCCCGAAGGTCTATAGGAGGCGGACCCATGGCGGATGTACCCGATACAGCCTCATCGGGGGAGGAGGAGGAGGATCCCCCCGGTGGCAAGGGGTCCAAGGGCGGATCCTGTTCCAGGTGCTCCTGGAGCTGGACATCCCCTGCCCCTGGGTCCAGGGCCTCCGCCGGTGTGGGCACTGGCGCCTCCATGCCACCTGGCGGAGGGCGGGAGATGGTAGACTCCGGGGCCCTGGGCTCGGAGCGTGCCGAGCGGGACGCAGGTGGTGGGGCCCCTTGTGCCTGGTGGTAGGTCCACGGTGTCCAGAAGGACCAATGCGCAAGTCCCTGCGTAGGGTCCTCGGCCGTCTCCAGCAAATGGCCAGCATCCGCATCCGATGATCGGGACGCCGACCTAGACGGCCACGGTGGTGGCGAGTGCACTGTCGCCGGCACCGGATGGCATGGTGCCGATCGGTGCCGGTCGTAGGGCGATCTGTCCCTGCGCGGTGCCGGTGAGCGGTACCGGGATCTGGATCGGGAACGGTGCCGGTAGTCTCGCCGGTGCCGAGATCCAGATCTGGAGCGGGACGACGACCGCGACGAGGCCCAGTACCGGGAGCGGCCCCTCGAGCCCGAGCGGCGCTCGTACCGGTGCCGGGAGCTCCGCCTCGAGCCCGATCGGTGCCGGTCGTCGCGACGGTGCCGAGATGTGGAACGGCGTCGCGAAGGAGATCTCTGCCGCGAGTACGACCGGTGCCGAGGTGATATTCGGCGCCGGGACTCCGAGCGGCGTCGGAACCTGCTCCGGGATCTGGAACGGTGCCGCGAGTCCGGAGCTGGAGACGGCGGGTGCAGCATGGCAGGCTTGTCCCTGGACTGCACCTGGCGCGGAGCTACTGGTGCCGGAAGGTGTGATGGCCCCGGCTCCGTGAAGGCGATCAGGTCTTGCGCCGTTGCGAATGTCTCCGGGGTGGACGGGAGACAAGGTTCCACCACCAGCCTAGGTGGTGAAACAGTCCGCACCGGACTCGACGGCCTCGGTGCCGGAGTCGACGGTGTGGCCGCCTGCTTCTGGCGGTCCAACGGCGGACGCGGCTCTACCCCCGGCACCAGGGGAGCCGGCGTCTTCGGCGCGGCTGTGTCCTGGGCCTTGCGGGCCTTCTTATGGCCCGGAGAGAGGGATCGACGCCGAGTCCCCTGAGGCGGGCGCGGTGCCGACGTCGGCCGGTGCCTAGGTGGCTTGTCCGCCGCACCGGTCGGAGCCGCCGGAGCGCTGCGCACCGAGGCGCTCGGTGCCGGGGCTGGGCGCGCCGAGGGAGGATCCGGGCTCAGCGCCGCCTCCATCAGGAGCTGCCGAAGCCTGAAGTCCCGCTCCTTCCTTGTCCTAGGCTTGAAGGCCTTGCAGATTGGGCACTTATCTGCTGGATGGGCTTCCCCAAGGCACTTCAAGCAGGAGCTGTGCGGGTCGCTTGTTGGCATAGGCTTCCCGCAGGACGCGCACGGCTTAAAGCCAGGAGCCTTGGGCATGGGCCCGGCTGTGCGCCGGGGGGAAAAGGGGGGAAGACACCCCCTAAACCCCCGCTAACAATTTACAACTATACGAAAACTAAACAACTAACTATCTAAGAACTTTAATAACTATATACAACTATCTATACTAATGCAATGAGAAAGCTAGGGATAGTGAAGAGCAGCTATGCTGCGGTTCACTGTTCCAACGACCGTCAGGGGCGGTAAGAAGGAACTGAGGGGGCGCTGGGTCGGCTGGGGTATATATCCAGCGCCATGAAGGCGCCACTCCAGGGGGCTCCACAGCCGACCCACCGGGGGTTGCTAGGGTAAAAATCTTCCGACGATCGTGCACGCAGCACGCGCACACCTAACTGGAATGGATATGAGCAAGCACTCGAAGAAGAACACAGGATTCCTTGGCTCCTTGTCTTCTGTCCATTACACCACACTGACTCTTATTGCTTAATAGCCACATTTCTATTATGTCTAACTAAGAAATTCAACAGCGATATCAAGTAAAGGTCCATGCCAACACTTGCCCATCTAGTAGTCAGATTCTCTTCCACTCTTTATTGATCTTGGCTAATAAAGTGGTTGTAACACCTTGGACGCTCATCAGCTCCACTGTGTGTCTAAAGGAGATTTTCTGGAAGTTTCAGAAAAGAAGACACTGATACAAGCATAAGTAGAAACAGGCTACTGTGTATTCAGTCTTTCTGGGCTGAACCAGTATGAGCATAAATAGGGTTTAAAGCAATCTCAAAGAAATGCCAGGCTTACCATTATGAGGATGGGGATGTCAATAGTTCATAATATTTTGAGATTTGGACAATTTGTTCAAATCTACTGATAAAATACTGACTTCCTTTGAGTAGGGCAGATAGGGATGTTTATACTAGATAACGTAGAGCGGATACAAAGATGAAATGGTCTGAATTTGCCAATCAGGTAGTGCTGTGTGACTGAATCAGTTGCTAAGATGATGCTGAGGGTAGACCCAGACCGGGCATGCAGCAAAGACTAATGTGATTGTTAGCCCCAGTAGACAAATGACAGAACTGCCAACCTCAAGAGATCAGAACCAACAATAATAAAAAAAATATATATGAATTATATGAGAGATTTCAAACCTAAAATGTAAACCCGCCCACCCAACAAACCAAAACAAAAAATACACTGTTCTCAGGCTATG
This sequence comes from Terrapene triunguis, assembly GCF_002925995.2. Lineage (NCBI taxonomy): Eukaryota > Metazoa > Chordata > Testudines > Emydidae > Terrapene > Terrapene triunguis. The sequence continues at coordinate 8,317,212 of NW_020664593.1, read as the reverse complement.
AGCCCTTGTGCTCCACATGGCATCACTGCAAAAAGATCCTGAAAAGAACAAGAAATGTAGAGAAAAATACCCTGTGGTGAGGAATGTCTGTGCTTCTCTCCTTGTTTGCCAGTCAAGAAAGCACCGATTCACAATTAATCCCTGCCTCACTTCCCTGCCCCTCACCAATGACAAACTCACCTTAGAGCTCTCTAATTCTTTTCTTGGCTAAGTATGCAACTCCAAGCAACCCAGCCTTGATCACAGGCACAAATGAAGAAAAATCAGCCAAGAGTTTGCCATGATCAGTGCCTGTCACATAACACAAGCAACCTGCTAAGGAGCTGCTATGTGCTCTCTCAAAGTCACAGCTGCCAGCAACAACTGAGCAAGTGCAGCCTAGCTTTTCACAGGATTCCTGCCTGTTGCCCAGGAACCACACAAAGCATTGGAGATTTTAAACAGGTGCAAAGAGTGCTTTTCTCCCATGCCTTGTCCTCTAGTGCATCAGACTGCACAGTATCAGTAATGGCTACACAAGATGAACTAAACAGCAGAAAATTAAGTTTTAAAATTGGATCAGAGCCCATATTGATAAGCTACACTTTTATAGCAATGAGAACAATGGACTGCACTAAAGTGGTGTGCACATGATGCTAAACAAAGGGTCAGTCAGGATTGCCATTGTGAAGACTTTGTATGCAGTGTTGTAGCTGTGTTGGTCTCAAGATATTAGAGAGACAAGGTGGGTGAGGTAATATCTTCGACTGGACCAACTTCTGTTGGTGACAGAGACAAGCTTTCAAGCTCACACAAAGCTCTTCTTCAGGTCTACAAAGACTTGTTTTTTTCAGGAATTTATGACTACATTACAATTTCTGTTGGACTGAATAATTCTTCTAAATTTGTCTACATTTTAATCCAAGAAAGGATTTTTTAAATTTGAAAAGACACCACTCTGGAACATTGTATGACCACCAAAATAAATGAGAACTGTATATTTTTAAGCAGAATTTTTAAAAATGAGTATGTGTAGGAATTTTGTTTTTATTTTATGTAGGTGTGTATAATGTTAAACTGTAAGTGTACAGTATGCATAGTGTGTATAATTTATATATACAGTATATATATAGTGTGTATGTAATTATATAATATTATATAATTATATACCCACACTATATATACACTGTATATGTGCAGACACCTGTTTAACATAGTAATCTTTTAAATATACAGTTCCTGTGCATGGGTGGTATGCAACAGACAGACTGAAAAAATTATTTCAGGACTGAAAATCCATGAGGCAAATATTTTTTAAAAGCAGATTTTGTCAGGAGAGACTGTAATGGCTCCAGAATGGTTTATTTTGTCAATATCATCCACATCACATTAAGGTCATCTGAGTGTATTCTGAGTCACATTCCGATGTCATTACTTAGGCAAATTCCTGTTGATCTGAGCAGGAGTCTTGTCTGAGCAAGGATCTAGGAGAAACTGATTAGGGACTTCATGATTGGCTCTGTTACATTATGATTAACTGGGGGCTACTGTCCATTTGGGATGCTTTGTAAGCCTACTCACCCCAGTAAGTAAAGTCAAGCCTGGAGCAAGACTCTCAATGTTTCTCCAAGATTGCTATCATACTGACATAAACATCAAGGCTGCTGTCGAAAATGGAACTACTCTGTTAGATTTTGCTTTCTCGAATTCTGCTTTCCAGTTGGATGGAAGGCTGCAAGGGCTGAAGGGTTCTCTTGTACAGAAGCCAACAAAAACAAAGGTAAACTTAGAATTTTCATTAACTGTAAATTACAAGAGCAAACAGAAATAAGGATTGATGTGAGCAAGAGGGAATGCTAAAGCCTTACCAAATGTAATGCATAATGCCTCAACCCAAACATATTTTGGGATGACTGCCAGGAAGATGGGTATAAATGTGGGAGGCTTAGCAGAGCACAGTTTGAGCTAAAATGTGTAAAGTTTTCATTTGTTCTAAGGAAACATTCATCTCTATGTAAAAACAGGGCCCTATTAAAAACGAAATTCTGCAACTAAACTAAATCTTCCTGGGCAAAGCAACTGTTCCTGAACTAACCATATACGTAATTTTCAAGATTGTTTATGGTGGCATCTAAGTTTATTATTGTGTGTGACACGGCCATAGCTTAGTTTGGCAGCGGAACACTGCAACTCTCTTGTCCCCTGGAAGAGCACCTCATCTATAGATGGTTTAATGCTCTAATGATGGTGAAAGTTCTAGTCACATAATGATGAAAATAGCGTTAGTCATTCAGTCAATCCAACCACAGTTGTATTCCTCCAGTAGGTACAAATTGGTCTGGTCCACAGGCTAGCATCCCCACAGTCAATTTTGGACCCAAACGTCTTCATGTGCAGCCTCCTCTCTGTGTCCCTCACTTTCATGTACCACTTCAGTTTACATTTGTTGTTTGTCAGCATACAACCTTGCTTACCATCAAAGCTCTTAAGCAAAAACTCCTAAAAGTAGAGGATGCAGCAACCTGAACTGCTAGACAGGTTCTATAATGTCAAGTATCCTCCCGAAGGGCAATCAATTATGGGATTTATGTAAGAAATCTAAGTATCCTGTGTGGTAGAAGAGGTGGGGTGGAAGAGGCATCATGAACAACTCCCACAATCCTCTTTTCCAGCAGCAACAACAGAGACCTTATGGAGTAGCTATCTAGATCTTCTAAGAATGCACTGATACTACATTGGTTAGGCAGTATGACAGGCATTGAGCCATGGCTGTGATTGTAGATAAACTGCAGTGGGAGTGTATGAGATAAGAGTAGCATGGCCTGATTAACCAAAACATTTTTACATCAAAAGTAGTGCATAACCTGTGACCATAGTTCATCTTCCATCAGATAAATGAAAGGCAACTCCTGTGGAAACCAAAAAGCTAAAGAAAAAAAATGTAGGTGGCACTGTTTGCAATAAAATCACTATGAGCTTCCAATGCAGGCTCATTCTTTGCCTTCTGCTTCCAAGCTGCTCTCCTCGTTAGAGAATCATCCACTTCTCTAGGCAAGGAAGACATCTGCACCACAATTTATTCTCTTTCAGGGCATATACACAGTAATAAGGTCCGCAAAAGCAGTTTGACTAGAGACCACTTCAACTTTTGTGATCTGGTTATTTCAAAGAGGCAATATAATGGATTAACAGGTTACACTTCCTGTTGGACTTCTGCAACTCAAGATTTGTCTGGGGACTTTGATTTTCCCTAATCTGTATTCAGCTTTTTTAAAAAAAGGCAAACTCCCAAAACCCTTGGTCTCTGAAGACAGGAAAGTTCATAGGGCACCCCAATGAAATCCTGAGATTCAGGAATCCTCTAGAAGAGTTTCACAAAAGGGTTTGCAATCCCTCATTTGGCAGGTTACCAGGACCCTCCAGTACTTCTCTCCTCCTGCTAAGAGATGATGACAACAAAGATGTCTCCCCCTGTGCTGAGGAGGGCAAATCTGAAAGAATTCTGGCGCTGTGCAATATTTGGTTCAGTCCAGCTGGTAGAGATTAAAATTACCAAAGTAATCCTGACCATATACATACACAGTGCTACTAGTCACCAGAAGGAGATCTTAGTCTCCATCCCTAGGATAGACTTGATAGTCTCTTCCTGTATTAAAATTTGTCTTCATTTTCTCTGGAGAATGGCTCCTTTGATGCTATCACTGGCAAGAGAACTGGAAGAGCAGTTCCAGTTATGTGCTAATGCAGGTCAGCTGGAAGTGATTATTCTTCTTTGAATCCAAGGTTGCCATTGACTGAATGGCAGACAAAGACACTTCTAAAGTTGTTCAAGGAAAACAGATAGAAGTTCACCCACTGTGTGATAGCATTTAATGGCATCAACAATTCCAGGGGCTCTCTCTGAACACTCAATAAGCATCCATAGGCAGCATGGTATCAGCCGAATACCAGCAGTTTGGCTACAACTCTGGAGGCACCTTTTCCTTTTTTAAAATGAGACGGTCAGCTGTAATTTAGGGGGGAGAGAGCCTCAACGTGGTTCTGACAGCAGTCAAGGGAAAGCTACTGTTTTCCCCAGTAGTTTCTCAAAATAGAGTAGTGGGTCTGGTGCCAGACCACAGAGGGTGCCATTGACACTCCACTCCACAGTAAAAGCTACCATACATTTTAAAAGAGCATCAATTATATATTCAGCCCCAGCAGGGCTATAACCCAACTTTAGATCTGTTATAGACTGTCCCTTCTTACTCAAGTTATGGTTATAAAAGACATTATTCCATAAAGAAAATCATCAAAATATTTCCTAGATATTCAAAAACCTATAGGGTACTCTATCCAGATCTAAGCAAACATGGAGACTTTTGAAGAGCATCTATGGTACCATGCAAGCCATCACTCTTCTGTTTTGGATTAATACACTTTCACTCTATAGCAACGCCAAGCTGTTCCTTCAAGTGCATTGTATCGCTTTTTGCTCACACATAATTATTTATAACCCAAGGCATTTATCTCCTACTAACCTTATGTTCTGGTCCAATATACAGAAAATATTACTTGAAAAATTAAGATACCTATGTGAGCAATCTCCACCCAATCAGTGCCAGCCTCAAAATTGAGCAACCATAGTGGCCACCTTGGGCACCAACTTCTAAGGGTGCTAAATCAATAGCCAGGGTGTGGGTGCCATATTGCATGGCCACCTGGCCTTTTTTTTTAATACACTGCTCAGGGCGCAGAAACATTTTGTGCTCTGAGAAGCGGAACACCTAGAACCACCTTTGAGCACAATATTTTAGAAGACAAATTCTGTCCTCTGTTTTTTGCATACAACCCCAATGAAGTCAAGAGACTTATAATTACAGTCCAAACCATTTTTCTTCAAACTGAGTCACAGATGTACTTTACTGTCTTTTATGTAGAAAATCAGTGGACCAGTGAATAGACCCTGAACTTGGGATCGGTAGACACGAATGCTATTCCTCACTCAGTGACTAAATTATTGTATAACCCTGACTAAGTCACTTATATGCTCTGTGCCTCAGTTTCACCACCTATACAATGAAGATACTGATACTTGTCCTTTGTAAAGCACTTTGAGACCCTCAGATTAAAAAACAGAAATAAGTATTATTATTATTATGCTGAAACTTCTAAAACACACTGGTATTTCTGAAAGAAGATGTAGATTATATTATGCGTGATTAAATTTTGCTAGAAAAGTTTCTAGCTATAGTGCTCTTAATGGAATTTATACCTTTCTTATAACTATGCTGAAATTGTCTGTATATATTATGCCTATTTTCAACCAAATTAATTATTTATGGTTATTATAGCTATGATATGAGGATATGATGACACTGTACGATGTTAATATAGGATTTTACATTTTGTGAGAATTTTGGGCTTGATCCAATTCATATTTAAATAAATAGGAATCTTCCCATTGACTTCAATGGAAGTTGGATTGGGCCCTACCTTATTTTCTCACAGGCAATGATTCTTCAGCTAAGGTATCATTTAATTTTATGAAGCGTGCGATAATTAGGGAACTAAAACAATAGCAGAACATTGTGTTCTGCTTCCCCCACCCTCTTCTCACCATTATTTGAAAATTATGGCATTTGATACTGAGAACAAAGAGGAGTCACTACAGTATATAAATTCCTGTGAGATACAGGAAAGTTTATAGTGATAAAGACTGACTGTCAGTCAATGCATCCTTTGGTACTTCTAAAAAACCTGAGCTTATATTTTATATCTGGAGATGGTTTAAAGGCTAATTTATTTATATGTACCTTTCAGAGCACAAATGATCACATTTTGATGCTTTATTAGAAGTTTAAAGCAGACACAATTTGCATCCACTGCAACCTATTAGTCAACTGAGTAGCTTTTGAATTGTTCTTTGAGTACTTATCCCATTTAGATATACACTTTCTAGATATACATGGACATACTCCAAAATGGGCACTACCTACACACCACAATTCAAAGTCCATACATGTATGAGTTATCTACGTAAGAAAAAGCATGTAATATTTTTTATTATAGAAAAAGGATATTTTCCCCAGCCTTGTATAACAAGAACAGCTCAAGAAATTTTCCCCAACCAATTTACATTTCAGATGTCACCAAGCATGGAAAATTTCAGCCCCAAAAGATTAATTTTTATGGAAGTCATGAGCAACCAAAAACATGGGGTCAGAACTGCTGGAGCTGTTTCACAAACTTAATGATAGCTTTTGCTATGTAGAAATGCTAAAATAATCACACTGATGGAAAAATCATTATAAGGCAGACACTTTTTCCACTAAGTTACTTAATTTTGGTTACAGTTGATAGGAATTTACAGGTGTTAACTAAGCTACAGGAGAGCTCCTCTCCAGGTTAAAAATTAGCTACATATTGTAATACAAAGGCAACAATGTACAAAACAAAGTTAGATACCCAGTTCTTATCAAGATTTATGTACATTCAAATTTTCATACAAATTAGACCTAACTTACTGGGAGTTATGTTTTAAGAACAAAAAGCAAAATTTCCCAACATATTAGTCATTATTTACTCATAAATAAGGCTTGTAGGTGGCATTTAAACGAATATGTCTGTAGTTAAAAAAAATAAAAGGATAAAGTTGCAATGTTTATTTTGAAGTGATATTCTAGATTCTCCATCAAAATCATCATTAAGATAGGCTCCAATTCAGCAAGGTACTTAATGGCATGAGAGTAACGTTGAGAAAGGAAATAAGTATTCCCACTGAAGTCATATGCTTAAAATTATGCACATGTAATCATCTTGCTGAATTACAGCCATAATGGCAGAACTTTTATTCCTCAAGTCATTACTCCAATTCTCAGTACATTTGCTGCCATACTGGATTTTGTAGCAGTATGTCCCTTTTTCTGTTGAACCTGGGCCAGATCTTCAGTTGGTATAATCTAACATAAACTCTGTTTAATTTAATGAAGCTATGCCAATTTATGCCTTCTGAGGAACTGACCCTGCCTTTGTGCTGCAGTGTAAAAAAATACTACAGTAATGGTTACTACTTTCATCATGTTCCCCGAGTCTCACAGTACCACTTCAAGGGCCACTAATGTCTTCTATCAATACACAATATCCCCAATAGTGTCAATAAGAGTTGCAAGCCCATTTTGAGGGCTGCATATAGGCTTAAATAGTTATTCAAATACATTACTCGCATGGATAGCAATGAGGGATCAACACAACAGATTTCACTCCTCAGGTCCATCCTACCTGGCTTAAAAACACAACAGTCATTAACCAAAGTACATGCAGTAACTGTGCTATTTTCTTAAGCCACTGTATCACAATCACAGTGTACTGGTAAATGTTATGTTTTTAATGGCAGCCACTCTACCAAAGGTTAATTGCATGACAACTGCATACTAACCAGTCTCTGAGGTTCCAGTTGAGGTACTGTACTTAGTACTGAAGTGTCAAGACATAAAAATACCTTGCACCAGCTATATATTGAGCTTTTAGAGCCATACATCGCTTTACGAAGATGGATAAGTAGTATCATTATTCCCACTTACACAAATGGGGAAACTTGGATATTGTAAGGAGAGGTGACTATTCCAAAACAGACACAGACAGTGATAGAACTAGGACCAGTCCCCAGGTTCTTTTATTTTCAGTTCCCTGCTCTTTCCACTGGACCTCATGGTCTGGAGTGTCATGCATTACATTTTAGTAGAATCCCAACAGCCAGCGGAATTAAATGATATAATATTTTATATCAATAAAATATTAAGTGCAGTAAAATGTTCATTAATTCACAAGTGGATTACTGCAGACTGGTGGGGGCATCCATTTGCCAGTTTATGTAGGGCAGTCCTGTGGGAGATGGGAAGAAAATGGTGGTGTTCTTTGGGGCATTAAGGTTATCTCAGCCCTCATCCATTTGAAGTCCCTACATTTCCCATCTTCCCTCCCGCACCTAATTATCTCTTCAACGTGTAGGTTATTTTGTTTTAAACACCTCGTACCCTCAGGACTCTCAACTTTGAGAGCTTGCTGAATGTTAAACAAGCATATTGAAATCTCTGTCTTTAAATGAGTAAAACAAAACTTCTAACATTTCACACAGAAAATACTTATTCTCCACCTACTCATTAGAATTTGCATGTTATACCATCATGCATATTCCTAATCAGCTTCCAAACGGAGAATCAAAAGGAAACGGACTCATTCTAGAAGTAAATGAACAACCAATGCCTTTATGGTGGCTTAAATGTATGGCCCCAAATGCATATAGTTTGCTATGGGTAAAATTTAACTACCTGGTAAGAACCAAAGGCCAAAACACAAGGAGTTAAAACCTGGCTCCATTGATTTTAATAGGAGTTTTGCTGGAGTAAAAACTTCAGAATTTGGCCACAAATGATCAGGGTCACCAAGGGAGAAATGAAGGAGGAATAACAACGAGAGGAAAAAAAACAACAATCAATTTAGTTTAGCAAAGAAAAGGTTAAGGGGATATCTTGATTATAGTCTATTATAGTCTATCTATACCTACATGGGGAACAAATATTTAATAATGGAATCTTAAATCTAGCAAAGAAAGGTATAATCAGGATCCAATGGCTGAAAGTTGAAGCTAGACAAATTCAAACTGGAAATAAGGCATGAAATTTTGAATGGTGAGAGTAATTAACCATTGGCACAATTTACCAATGGTTGTGGTGGATTTTCCATCACTGCCCATTTTTAAATCAAGATTGGATGTTTTTCTAAAAGATCTGTTCTGGTAATTATTTTATGAAGTTCTATGGCCTGTGTTACACAGGAGGACAGACTAAAAAAGAGTATCACAGTGGTCCCTTCTGGCCTTCAAATCTATGAATCTATGAGAAGGATGCATTAGAATAGATGACATGTGGGGGAAAGGATAAGAGTAAACAGGAAAATTTAGAGGGATGGATAGGAAAGACAACATTCCACAGAGCTATATTGGTTTCTTTAAATCTTTATTTATTAAAATGCTCTGACTCCAGGTGAAATTTCTTTGCTCAGTATTTAATAGTCTTTCATTTGTCATGAAACTAGGACCTTCAAATAGATAAATGGAGTGAAGAACTCTCTAGTTTGATGGTAGCTTTTGTAAGTGCATCTGTGCAATCTGGCTGAAATGGTATTTTATAACTTCTTACAATGCTACTCGGCTGGCATTCACAGCTGGTATCCAGCCCTACATTTCTCACTGCATCAGCTCACTGGTGGAGTGAGAGCTGTTTTTCTTCTTTTGCCAGCAATGGAAACACAATGGCATCTCTCTAAGACCCTGATTCAGGAAAGTACTTAAGCAGGCGATTTTAACTGTACAAATAGTCCCACTGAAGTCAATGGGAGTGTTCACATGCTTGAAGTTAGACACATGCTGAAGTACCTTCCTGAATCAGAGCCTAACATACAAAATCAGGACCCTGGTTATATCCACAGTATTTATAATAGGTTCTGCACTTAACATGCATACATAAATATTGGTAGGAGTAACAAACTGAAGGAGAAAGGGAAGAAAAAGGAACAAATACAGAAACTTGGGAGGAAAAGATTGAGAAGTTAGTTTGGAAGAGAACAAGCAACTTCAGCCTTCCAAATTTTACCTGATAGCATCACATGGAGGCCTATAATTTTTCCTGCCCTGCTATGTTGGTGTCCCAATATATGGGCTTTTGACCCAGGCAGCGACTGCTGGAGAGGGGCATTTTCTAGAAGTCGAAACACCTGGCAAACTGTTTCATCTCTCTCTCTCTCTCACCAGAGGATGGAAATCCTGTAGAGGCCCCAAGCTTACTAAGAAGAGTTCTTTATGCTAAGAAGAACATCCCGCAAAGACTGATCATTCTGGAGAAGAAAATAAAAACAATGAGAGACAAACTTGCTTTTTCAGACCTATGATAGGATTAGTGATCCACACATCCATGACATCATGCTGCTGTTTTATAATATTTAATGCTGACTGTAATGATAAAGAAAAAAGATAATAGTAAAAAAGTTGCAAAAATATTGAATGGCTATTGTAAAGTGATTTTTTCTCTGTACAAGTTTATTTTCCTCAGTGATCTGACATCTGTCAACCAGGGCAGCTATTCCTGGGATATCCCTAGAAAACAAAAATGATGGAAATAACTCCACAAAAGTGTTCTGTGAAATCACTCCTCCTTAATTCATTCAAGACCTCCTTCAACCTGGACAGCCACTGCTATGTGGTATCAAGCAACAGATGGAAGAAATCTCAGGGGAGGTACGAAACAGAGAAAAAAAGACCACACAGAATAAGATTTCAGAACTACAACCTATGGAACTGCACAGCAAAACACTGTATATCTTCTATAGGAGAGACCTTCCCCCTTGCAGTGATTTAGGGAAGAATATATGGAAGCCTATATGACTGCTCACCAAATTTCTGATGCAAAGTAGCCATATGGCTGATGAAGTTACCATGAAGCTGGATGTTTATTTATCAAGAGGAAGCCAAAGTGATGGTGGAGTGTATCCAATTTGTTAGCCTCTGATATTGTATCCCAAGGGAAGTATTGGAAGCCCCATTACTTGGGACATTAAAATTCAATGGGACAGCATATGAGAAAATGTTTCATAAAGAACAATTCTGGACTGGAAAAGTGTTGACTAAATCTTAAGATGACGGATGTGATCCATATTATAAAAAAAACATTTGAGAACCTTTTACATATTCAATTGAAAGTGCAAGAGGAATAAAGGGATGCAGAACTTAACTAACCCAACTGATATTTAACCAGATCGTTGGGGGTTTATGCCCTTAACTCTTGTGAAAAGTGCCATATATCTTTAATGGCCAAGACTTTGATTTCACATCCCATCCAGAGGGCATATATCTCTTCATTCTAATAGAGTTATAATCATTTTTCAAAAGCCAACTTAGTTTCAAAACCCAGCTCTTTTCATATTATTAACAAAGACTGAGAGAAAAGGAAATTTAGATCCAGAAATGTGTGACTGACTCATCCAGAGGGGGAAGGGCTGGGTACAACTGGCAGAAACATTGTATCTTCTGAGGTTATTTAGTCAGGAAATTTAGCAGACAACCAAGAAATCTCATTGATCAAATTAGATTTGTCCTTATTTTTTAAGTACACTTCCTAATTAAAAAAATAAGCATTACTTATTTTTATTTTAATGGATTATCTTTACCTAAATTTTAGAACAATGCATGAATGTGTTTAGCCATCCTTATTGCAGATGACTAGTGCAGTTTGTACAAATAAAATCAAATCACTTCAAGATAAAGTATATGGCAATGGAGGCACCAAGCTGGGAGAGGGAGGAGGTCACATATCTTTAAGATGCAAATTGGAAATGAAGCATTGCAGTAATGGAGTTCTGCTGATTTTGCTGAGAAGGTGCAAACCATTCTTTACATTTTTAGACCTGCTCGGGCTTGTTACTTTGTTTCATAATTTGTTTAACATGAATGCTCTCAGAAGCAATTAAGAGACAGCTGTTGAGCAGTGATGTGGTCTGGAGGAATGAACAAACCATTGGGAGTCAGGAAAGCCCTGAGCTCTAATCTCAGCTCTTTTGCTGATTTGCTGTGTGGCGTTGGGCACACCTCTTTGTGGCTCAGTTTCACCATCTCTAAAATGGGGATAACACCTAGCTCAAAGGGAATTGTTGGATTACTAAATGTTTGTTCAGTGCTTTGAACATGTAGGTGCTAAGCGTAAGTTCTAAAAGAAAAAACGGTACTCACCTTCTCGTAACTGTTGTTCTTCGAGATGTGTTGTTCATGTCCATTCCAATACCCACCCTCCTGCCCCTCTGTCGGAGTATCGGCAAGAAGGAACTGAGGGGGTGGGGGGGTCGGCTGGCCCCTATATACAGCGCCATGAAGGCGCCACTCCAGGGGGCGCCGAAGCCGACGCTGCTATAGTAAAATCTTCCGGCTGGCTTGCACGTGGCGCGCACACACCTGCTTGGAATGGACATGAACAACACATCTCGAAGAACAACAGTTACGAGAAGGTGAGTAACCGTTTTTTCTTCTTCGAGTGATTGTTCACGTCCATTCCAAGCAGGTGACTCACAAGCCCGAAGCTAGGCGGTGGGGTCGGAGGTCACTGCAGACTGGAGGACTGCGCGGCCAAAGGCAGCATCATCTCTGGCCTGGTGTGTGATGGCGTAGTGCGCCGTGAAGGTGTGGATTGAGGACCAGGTGGCCGCTCTACAAATTTCCTGCATCAGGACCTGGGCCAGGAACGCAGCGGAAGATGCCTGCGCTCTTGTGGAGTGGGCCGTGATAGGCGGGGCTGGTATATTGGCCCGACTGTAGCACTTCCGGATGCAGGTTCTGATCCAAGCCGAAATTCGCTGCAACGTGACCGGGAGGCCTTTCATCCTGTCAGCCACAGCGACGAAAAGTTGGGTTGACTTCCTGAAGGATCTTGTCCTTTCGATATAGAAAGCGAGAGCCCTGCGAACGTCGAGGGAATGCAGCCCATGCTCGGGCTTGTTACTTTTTAAGCAACTGATTTTTGGAAGTATCTGCCAGTGCTATTAAATGAGTTGGAGGAAACAAGCTTGACACAATCAAAGAAGATTCTCATTAATTGCTTTATCTATTGTACTCCATTGGATACTGGTTAAAAGTTCAGTACCACCTCCAGATGAATGGGAAAGGGATAGAAAGAAGATGGGAACTAATCTGTGTCTTCTTTTGGGTGCATTACATACAAAGGATAGCCATTTTTCCCTAAAAAAAAGTTTGGAGTTCTTCTCTAACCTCCTACTTGCTGGGTAGCTGAAACTGTCAGAACAAGAGAGTTATGTTTCTTAATTTTTTATATTTATGACAAAAATAAATTTTGTCTCTCTCTTCATCTGCCTGTTATGCTGGGTTTCTTTTAAAGAAAAATAAAACACTCACAACTGCTACTAACAGGCCAAATTTTGAAGTCCTTGCTTAGGACAAAATTCTGTCCTACCTGCTGATAGGGATGCAATGGTGCTGCATGGTGGTTGAAGCCCCCAGAAGGAGTAGTGGCTGAATCATATGGGTGCATGCTGGAGTCTATCTAGACATATTGTTATAGTCTATACTGTACAGGCTATGCAGTCCATTCACATAACCTTTCACAACCTCTTTACTCTCCCTTTTCTGTTCTTTTCCATGAAGCCTCCATTCCCCTCCACTGTGAGGGATGGAGGAGACGCAAAGAAGCAAAATAAATCTATTTGAAAGCTCACTAAAGAAGGAGAAGGAGTGTGTGGTGCCTCCAAAGGAAATTCCAAGTGAAAGCCCTTGTGTTGCAATTCTATCAGGTTGGGCCAGAAGGGGGAAAGGAAGCAGATGCTTTATGTGCTAGGAAGGGCCTATCTTATACCAGCCCAATAAATTGTTTTTTCTTGCTACATGTGTTTTTGGTGCAGGTCACATTGTTTGGTACACGCACTAAACATCACATCAATGGACAACACTGTGCTTTGCCACTTACATTTTCCTGACCATTTCACACCATTGTGTATGTCATTACAGAATGTGACCCTGTAAATCCTAAACATAATACACATCTCTCATGCACAATCTGAGGTGCTTCCTCAACACTTACTCTGTCTAAACTCCCACTGACCTTAATGGGAGTTATTACAAAGGACTTGAAGACTGAGACTAACATTTGTAAACATTATAGTCAGGTACACACAGCACTGCACAGTCAGTACAAGATTTACCAGAGCAGTAGTATACTGTTAATTGGACAGAATCATGTCTCATTGACTCTTTCAAGAATCCGGAGACCACACATTATGGCTCATATTTGGACTCCACCTCCATGTTTTCCTAGATAGATCTTCCTATGGGGAAACAGAAATTGTTGTGGGATCTGCTTCTGTTTAAAAAAATGCACAATGTCTGCAGAAGTGTAACTAATGATAACCTTCTCCCTCACCCTCCTTTGGAAGAAACCCTATAATAAGAGCTTCCCAAAATGTCAAATAAAACTTGTCCCATAACAGGTCTTCTTTGTTCATTTACCATGTCTCCTTTGATATGCACAAATAATAAAAGTTAATGAACTAAAAGGTAATATATAGTAGCAGTCAACACTAATTTTGCACAAATATGTCTGGATTAATAAAATGCCATTGTGATGATTATATCATAATGTCACAGCTGTTAAAACAACAGAGTACTCATACTTCCATTCCTGACCTGGCTCTGTCAACTAACCAGTTGGGATATGAATGACGGGTTTATACCCCCAATTATTCCCTGATGAGTTAGCTCAGAATAGTGTTTATACTGACATGACTGAACCTGAAGGTGGTCTAGACAGAGAGATATGGAAAACTAAGTGTTTTCATAAAGCAACATCAATGTGCATATATGTTTTCAGGTACAGAGTGCTCAACTGTATTAAGTAGTAACAATAGCGACACAGTAAAATCTAGTAAGGCTTAATCCTGCAGGACATAATTACCTGAGTAATCCTTAATAACGTGAGTCATCCCAAGTGAAGACCTTACTAAATAACGGTTGTGAAGGGCAGAGAATTATGAAGTTTTTATCATCTCCATTCAACAGATGGGGAAACTCAGGCACACAGAGGTGAAGTGACTTAACCAAAGTAATACACAATGCACAAGTGAAAGATTCAGAAATAAAACCCCATGAATCCTAGCTTATTTTCTCATCCTTTGGACACAAGAACATCCTTCCTTTGACAATATATTTTCATAGGTAAATGCAAACTCATCATCTGAAGATTTGTTATATTTTTATCATTATCTCAACATACTACACCTCTACCCCGCTATAACGCAGTCGTGGGGAGAGAAAAATCCCTACCGCATTATAGCTGAAACTCCGTTATAACGGGGTAGGGGTTGCAGGGCTCCGGCAGTGATTTAAAGAGCTCTGGGCTCCAGCTGCTGTGGGGAGCCCCAGGCCCTTTAAATCGCCAGTGGAAGCCCGCTGCCCCAGCCCCGGGGTAGGGGTGGCAGGGCTCCAGCAGTGATTTAAAGGGCCCGGTGCTCCCCACAGCAGCCAGAGCCCCGGACCCTTTAAAGCGCCAGGGAGCCCCACTGCTGCAGCCCCGGGGTAGCGGCGGCAGGGCTCCGGCGGTGATTTAAAGAGCTCTGGGCTACAGCCACTGCGGGGAGCCCCGGACCTTTTAAAGCGCCACCCAAGCCCCTCTGCCGCAGCCCCAGGGTAGCGGCGGCAGGGCTCCAGCGGTGATTTAAAGGGCCTGGGGCTCCCCGCAGCAGCCGGAGCCCCGGACCCTTTAAAGCGCCGCCGGAGCCCCGCTGCTACCGCGCTATACGTGAACCCGTGTTATATCAGGTCACGTTATATCTGGGTAGAGGTGTATTTCTTGATTGTATTGAAGAAGATGCTTATTAAACCATACCACAAGACCATCTTTGGAATCTTTAGGTTTGTCAGTTGCACGAAAAAACAACCCTTTTTCAGGACAAAAGATCAGCTAGTACATCTACAATGGTCACAATTCATTCCCAGGAGAAAAAATGTGGTGATAAGTTCTGAGAAAAAAAAGAAAACACTTGTGCACTCTTCAGGTTGTGCCCCAGCAACAACCCCAAAAGTGGTGTTCATTTAAATCACGCAGAAACAGCTATGCACGAGAGACTGGACTCTGCAGACTCTATCAGTGAGAAGTCAAGGATTTATCATACTTGCCCTGCTAATTAGCCAGAGTGCCATTGTGCTTCCACTAGCATCACTCAACTTTCTTTTTTAATTTGGTCTTTTTTCTGCAATGAATTTACATATTTCTCAGTCTCTCATCCCCTACTATGTTTTATTTATGATACAGACCTTCCTGATGGTAACTTTAATATGAAGGAGGTAGTAATTAGTGTCCATATCTGCTAGGTTAATCCCTTTCCCACACTGTCTGCAGAGAAGTTTAAGGTAAGTAACAGTTTACAGTCTATATTAGGCTTAATTATGCTTGATGAGAGTTACTGTCTCTCCTTACTAACTACACCTAAGTCTGTAGCTGTAGCTAGATAAGTTTGCTTCCCAACCTCATTCTGAAATGCTAATAGTGCCACTGTGCACTATATGTACGGTGCTTTAGTCCATAAAACTACTTCAGGAGAGCCAAGCAACTGAGGTACCTGTTTCAACACAGATGCCCTGGAACCAGTGCAGGTTTAAAACACTGTCATCTTTTTGTGAGGAGCAAGTTTCATTGTCCAGCTCTTTAATGTATGCAGCACATTGAAAAAAAGAAAAAAATTATCCCCAAAAAGCTTCTCCTCCCAGTCTGTATAGCTGGTTTCCAGGAATGTCTCCTGTATAAGTTATTACCTCCTTTCAGTTCATCTAAATTCTAGTTCAATAAAACTGTGCTAACACTTAACACCTCTAAGGGAAATTAAAAAAATGTTTAAGACTTACTCTACTGTTCATCCACCATGGGTAGGCATCATGTGTAACTAAAATAGCTTTAGAGACAGGTTATAACTGCACCAAAATGCCTTAAGATCTTTTCAGATTAGAAATGGTCTCTAGCAAAATCCCAGATCCAAACACACTCAAGCTTTGGATGTTAATAACTAGGGTCTGCATCACAATGCTGTGGTTTGAGCCTGTGTTCCCTTAAGAGAAAAGTATGGATTTGGGGGTTGTTCCTTTATACTCTGCAATTTCACATTTTATCTTTCCTTCATGGCTTCATCTGTTATCCCTATGGGGAAGTTTCTATGATGTTCCTTATTTACATATTTCCAATAACCTATGAAAATGTAGACCCTTTGACTCTTTGGGGTGCTTGGATGTCCCTTGTGGAGATTGACTTTACAAAGGAAATGTCTGAAAACAAAGTGCTTTTGTTTGCCATGAAAGATGGGGCCAGGATGATAACAAAAACTGTTCTGAAGCCAGAGAAGCTCATCCTTTTGATTTGTCCAGAGCATTCCAGAAAGTGAGCTCCGTATGTAGTTCATGTCAAATAAGTGTGAAGTTTGCTCAGGCTTAGCTCAGGAATTTTTTCTGCCTGGTGAGAATTCTGCATTGGGTCCATGGGTTATTTCCTTACTTTTCCTGCTGACAAAAATTCATGAACAGAAAAATCTCTCTTTAGAAAACTCTGTGTTTAAAAATAAACAAGCAAACAGCTCATTCAAATCTCATATATAATCAAATAGTTCACTGTACTATTTAAATACTCATCTGTTATTTGTAGCTACTGTAAATGTATTGCCATTGCTAAATGTATTGTCTGAGCGGTATGTGAAACCTTGTAATTCCATTAAAGGTGGCCTGCATCAGTATCCTGAACTTTTTGGTGGGGAGTCAAAATCCAAACCCAAATTTCACAATTAGGGCCTCCCAGGTATTTCTCTAATATGCCAAACTGGAATCCAAAACACAAACACCTCTGTAATTTGAGGGAGGTTTGAAATACGCTCTCCTACTGTGACCCAGATTTTGCAACTCAGTCCCACCTCTGAATTGTATATTTGAAAAGAGCAAAACTTGAACATGCAGGACCAAGTTTAGCTCTGATGCCACACTGCTGATTGTGTTAGTGGCACTCACAGGGTACGTCTATACTCCACCTGGGAACATGCTTCCCAGCGCAGGTAGACAGACATGCGCTAGCTCTGCTCGAGCTTGCATGCTTAATATAGTCGTGTAGCTGGAGGTAGCACAGGCAGCAATGCTAGCTAGCCACCTGAATACAGACCTGCCCAGACCCTCTGGATAAATAAGTAGGGAGCTAACCCCAACCGCTACCCATGTTACCATAGATACACTGTTATTTTTAGTGTGCTAGCTCAAGCAGAGCTAGCGCATCTGTCTGCCCGTGCTGGGAAGCACACTCCTGGCTGCAGTGTAGACGTACACATAGTGACAATGTGAAAACACCTGTCTGTGCGGTGACAATATGTGATTCTTCTTGCTCAC
The DNA here is from genome assembly GCF_002925995.2 of Terrapene triunguis. Lineage (NCBI taxonomy): Eukaryota > Metazoa > Chordata > Testudines > Emydidae > Terrapene > Terrapene triunguis. The sequence continues at coordinate 8,299,289 of NW_020664593.1, read as the reverse complement.
GAGTGCTGATATCCAGATAAACACAGAATCTATCTTGTGAGATAAGAATTTAGATAGATAGATAGATAGATAGATAGATAGATATTATACACACACAAACATATAGGATGTACATTGAAGTAGACAACAGATGTAGAAAGGGTCATTTTACTGGCTGAGATCAAAATCCAGCAGCCAGCTTAGTGTAATGACTCGCAATGCTACAGAATGACTATGCAGGTCTGGAAACATGAACAGCTCACAATTCCAAGACAGCATAATGAACGATCTGACTGGAGAATGAAAACATTCAGCACAACTGTCTAATGCTAGTTAAGGGAAAGTGCAAATTACTCCTCACCTGCTGCTGCCTTTCAGTTACTGGCTCTGAACCATAAACAAAACCCAGGCAACTGAACATTGACCCCCTGTACTATAGCAAAGACCTAGAGAAACTAAAGTTACTTGCCAGCATCCAGAATTCTCTTTATATATTTTCTCCTTAGAAGTCCATGTGTGAAGCTCAGAACCATGGAAAGCAAATCATTCTAGGAAAGAGCCACTTCACGTATGCAGGTGGTCACTAACATGAGAAACACATGTAGGGCTTTTCTCTCTCTCAGAGAACTGAGGCTCTGAGGAGCAACAAAGCTAATTAGTTTCCCCCTTGCAATGTTGCTTCCATAGATCTAGATAAGTTCATGGAGGATAGGTCCATCAATGGCTATTAGCCAGGATGGCCAAGGATGGTGTTCCAAGCCTCTATTGCCAGAAGCTGGGAATGAGTGACAGAGAATGGATCACTTGATGATTACCTGTTCACTCCCTCCGGGGCACCTGGCATTGGCCACTGTTGGAAGACAGAATACTGGGCTAGATGGACCTCTGGTCTGACCCAGTATGGCCATTCTTTTGTTCTTATTTCTATCCTCAGAGATTAGCCAGCTGTAACAATATACCCTGGGAAGAAGAATACTTACAGATGAACCACATAGCAGCCCAACAAGGGGCATCTCCCAGACTTCCACAGTGGTTGTGGGTGACGATCCTATTTTTTGTAGATTCAAGAGTCCCAACAAGACTAATCCGCCCAACATATATCCAGGAGACTCTACCTGCTGGTGTGCTGAGACCACTACCTATCATGCTAACCAATACTGTCCAGTTGTTTCCTTATGGTACACCCTCAGTCTGTCTCTTGTCTGTATCCATCCATGGTCTATTGTCTTATATTTAAATTGTGAACTCTTCGGGGCAGGGACCATCTTTTTGTTCTGCATTTGTACAGCGACTAGCACAATGAGATCTTGGTTCATAACTAGGTCTTCTAGCAATTACAATAATGCAATAACATAATAATGATAATCATCTGCTTAATTAGACTCTTCAGTACAAGATTCAAAGACCTCCTTTGATCACCATCATGATAAGGACTTGATGCGTCTAGTCTTGATTGAGGAGCTCATCTGGGAAACTTACCATTTTCTGGTATGTGGAATTCCAAGGAGGCTTATGTCATGTATTGGAACTCTAAGCTAGATGCACAAACAAGGTAAAATTCACCCCCAAGATGCCTATTATATGTTTGCATATTAGCAAAGAGTTTGGGGCTGAGGTGCCATATTTTATCACAGAGTAATCAGACTGCAGGAATTTCTCTCTCTTTATACTGTTGGTGAGAGGCACTTATAAGGGAAGGCTGTCAGAGTGGGGCTTTGAGTCCTTGGGACATAAAGCCTAAAGAAGCTGAGCAGTTCCAACTCTCAAAGAACATAGCAAGCACCATTATGAGATCATTTTGATGTGCCCATATCTAGCTCTGCAAAGATACTTTAATGCAGAGAAAAGAAAAGTACTTTTCATGCTCAAGGACCCAAGTTCTCTCCCTTTTGGTGGCCTGGGGTCATTACTTCAGGATTTTTATTTTTTTTAAACCCATCCTCTGGACTGACTACCAAGGTTACTGTTGTTGGTCTCTTGCCAGCAAAAATTAAACTAGTTTTCAGCTGCCTGTTTTCCTCCAGGAGTTTCTGACCACTTCCCAGCGTCTTCTCTTCCACCTTTAAAGGACCTCTTCTCCTCTTCATACAAAGGGACATATGCACTGAAGATCCATTAACACTAATGAGAATTATGCACGATAAGATTCCAAGCACTTGGAAGGGAAAAGATAATATAGACTTTACCCATTCTAAGGCTGAAAGCCCAAATGCAGCTCTGAGAAAACATCTTCCACTTAACCCTGTAACATGCTGCTGCCATTTCAGTGGCCCAGCCCACACACATGTTGGATTCTTGATGTCTCCAACTCTGCCATCTGCCATTTTATTTGCTTCTTTCTTTCTTTCTTTCTTTCTTTTTAACCCTGTTGTTGATAGCACTAGTGTGGTGACTGCATAACTTGAATCAGCCTTGACTGAAAGTCTTACAAATTAACTGGGCACCTGGAGGGCACACTGAATAACATTATAACACTGCCACATAGGTCCTTGAATCAATTCCAAGAAGAAAATAACTGTCTGTTTAAAAAGAGAGAAAGGAAAAAACAACCCATAACTCATCCAGCCAGTAAAAGATACGGCTGTTGAAACTGGTGGGATGCAACAAAATGCTGAAAGCAAAAATCCCAGACCTCCTGCAGGAGATGTTTGCCCCTGCCTTTTACAGCAGCTCTCTCTGTCAAACCAAGTTCTTATATTGGTAGCCACAACTGCAGTGTCTGAATGCCTGGTGGTTCTATCGATGCTCCATCAATAACACTTGCTCAGTGAATAGCAAAAAAGCCACTTGCCTGAGCTAAGCAAGTTGTTCACTGATTGAAGCTAGTTTGCTCCATGCAGACACCACATCAGTTAAAGGGCAACATTTTAAACTATTCTTACACCTGGGCACAGGAATCTTAGTAACAAAAAGACTGCTTGTTACTGAATGATTTCTCATCCTTGCTGTTGCAGTACATGGAATCACAGAAAGAGATGACTGAAAGGAATCAAGTGCACCAAAGTCTGTTCACCTTGCACAAATGCAAAGGGTCATGTAGGCCACACCCGCCTGACACTAAGACACAGTCTATGGACCAGAGGAAGATGAAAAAACAAAGTGCTGTGAAGGAAAATTCCTTCCTGACTTATAACCTGGCAATTAGTTCAATCACGTGCATGTGAGCAAGGTTCACTGTGGTTAACTATCTAATTCCCAATAGACCCCAAGTTTCCATTGATATCCTAGTCATAGTCCACAGTTTTCCCGAATCCCAGTGGTTTGAGTTCTGGTAGATTAAGACAGAAGTGTTGTCCTGTTCACTGCACAAGTGCCAGCTCACAATCCTCAAAAACCAACACAGCTCAGGGGCAACTAATCCTAAAATGTTCTCTAAGTCAGCCAAAACCTTAGCATCCTGTGATTCCATTCTTCCACTAAAGTTGGATGAGGAGCAACATCACAGCAGAGTTTTGCATAAAGAGACCAAACATTTTTGCATGTGGTTGGAGAAGTGGCAAGGAGGGGGGTAAACCTTTTTTTCCCCAAAAGACAGACAGGTTGACAGAGACTGGCCCAGCTCTATTAGCTTTACCGGAACATATGCTGAAGAATGCTGCGTATATGCATATGTGTAAACAGAAATACATACACACACAATGCTGAACTTTGTGTCGGCGGCCCAACTGCGGTTGCCCATGTTCCCTAGGCAGTGATCAGTTATGAGGGAACAGGAAAAAGTTACAATGTAATGATTAACTAGCGCACTGGGCTATTATTCATGGCAGGTAGAACAGCAGCAGCCACCGCAGCAAAGCTGGTGGCCTCTCCCCATCAGGCAGTCCTGCCAATCTTGGCTGGATGCTTCGAACCAACCAAGGTAGGAAAAACAGCAAACTCCAGTGCCAGCAAAAGTAAGAAGCCGATTTCTCCATCTCACATATGAGGAACAAATCTGCAGGGATGACAACTTTCCCTTTAGATTGGCATACCTGATGTTTACAGGATGTGACAAATACCGATATCACTATTTACCAACTATACATAGCAACGTTATTGATACTACCTATCTAGAATTACCCCCTACACTGCTGCAAGTGAATGACTTTAACGGTAGCTGGCAAGTATCAATGTCAATAGGCGTGGCTATGGTGCCAGGGCTTGAACAGATGGTCAAAGTGTGTCTATTTAACTGAGGGGATAGTCTGTGGATGCCTCTAACCCTGATCAGCCAAAACCAAACATCACAGTCACTCTTCTTCACTTTGTTTTTTTACCTGCACCTCACAGCCAACTATGGAACAAAAGGAAGACAATCAAAGGAAGCCAAATCAGGGAATTCATAACCCTTAGTGCAACCTCTCCACCAAGAACTTTTTAAGAATTATAAAGCAGTACATCAAGGGGAATCCCACCACAAAAACAGCTGTACTTGTCCCAGGGTTATCTCAGAGCACAAACACCCAGCACTAATGTCTCATCTCCAGTGTTAGGAAGGTGGAGTCAATCTACCCTATTCTAGCTTTGTCAGTGATTTAACTTTCCGAAGCTATGCAGAGTTACATAGACAAACTTCTAAGTTACAGCTTTATTTTTTATTTTCCAACAGAAGCTTTGGCTGTTTATTTAACAAGACCTTGAAAGAAACTATTTACCAAAAAGCAAATTCTTCCTTCAACAAACTCTCTCCCTCTGAAAGGCTTTGCTCTGTGTGTGGATTATTCATTTACTTTAATGATTTTAAAGAGGCAGTGTTAGGATGGGGAGGAATGAAGAATCCACAAGACAGAAGTAGTTTCTAGAACTAGTTATTATAATAAAATGTTCTGTTGTATATGCTCTGTCTCAAATTTGCTCAAGGTAAAAATTAGTATTTTAGAAGCCATTTTTTCAAAAGGAGCATTGTTGGAGAATCTGGAACCTGCTATGCCCATGGTATCTCTTGAAGAGCACTATATGATGGGATTTGTCCTACATGGCCAGGTCATCTCATTCTGATCACAAACAGAGCAATAAATAATCCCTTTCTCTTGCCTTCAGAGAAGCCTAAAATGTTGCTCCTGCCCATGCCCCCTAAATACAGGAAATAAAAACCCACCCATAGGAGAATGGTAACAACAGCAGCAAATTGTCATCTTTCATTGTCATAGAGTAGGGGTCGGCAACCTTTCAGAAGTGGTGTGCCAAGTCTTCATTTATTCACTCTAATTTAAGGTTTCGTGTGCCAGTAATACATTTTAATGTTTTTAGAAGGTCTCTTTCTATAAGTCTATAATATATAACTAAACTATTGTTGTATGTAAAGTAAATAAGGTTTTTAAAATGTTTAAGAAGCTTCATTTAAAATGAAAATGCAGAGCCCCCAGGACTGGTGGCCAGGACCCGGGCAGTGTGAGTGCTATAGGTTGCCTACCCCTGCCATAGAGCTTAAGGCCACAAGGACCACCAGATCACCTAGTCTGTCTGATTTCCTGTATATCACAGGCTACCACCCCCACAGCAAGCCCAACAACCACAATTAGATCAAAGGATTACAGCCCTCAGGATATTAAGTTATTGTATGCCACAGGCAGAGAACAGGATGGACCCAGGTGCATCAATGGCCGAGGTGCATGCAATGGCAGGGAAATGATTACGTGAGATTCCATGTCTATTGTACATATGGATGTATTGAACACAGTGACCAAGTTACAGGAGAGAATTCAGAGGGCCACAATGAAATACACAACTGAGGCTGATAATCAGAATGGAAATAGAAGCCTTTTATAAAAATCATCTGAACAGTCAAATCTCTCTTTCTGTCTCTCTCACACATGCACACACACACAATGCTGTGCTTCCCCTCGCTAACTGTTGTCTTTGGCCCATCTAGCCAATTGGTTAATGGATGCACATGCCATAAGGTCATCCCTTAGGAGACATAAGAGTGTGGGAGGTTGGACATTGTTATCTGCAGACATTTGCAGAGGGAGGGAGCAGAAGGGAAGAGGTATTGAGCTTGGAGACTTGTGGAGTATTTTCTTACCTTGAAATGTTATCACATGTTTAAATTTGACACAGGACACCAGAGCAGAACACCCCAAAAGTTTGGATTCTAATTTGTACTTCACAGCCCCTCCCCGCCCCACACACACCTCTGTATATAAAGCCAAAACAAAACCCTGGCTCCAAACATCCCTAAACTTTGAAAATGTTCTGTTCTGGATCTCAAGTGAAAACTTGTCACCCAATCATAGGTAGTATTCATTAAGGGTTCTGTAATCAGTTGTGTAGCAAATTAAACCACGTTCCATATATCCCCAAAAAATAAAAATAGGGAAACAGGTGAATTAGGAGTTCACACCACCCACCCCTACAGCATACTGGGGTCTTAAAAATCAAGGGGGAAATTTATTAGATGTGTCTGGAAAACAAGAAATCATCTTCCCTGGGCAGCTTCAAATGCCAGAAATCTCCCAGTTTTCAACAAGTATTCCTGCTCTTTGATTATACTTCCATATAGATTTATAGCTCATCTGCACTGCAACCGTGCTCCTTGTAATTAGAGAGATAAAAGCGGGGAGAATTAAAGGGGTGGGAAAACAATTCTGCCCTATGTTGGCCACAGTTGGTGCCCAGATCTTTGGGCTGCTTGCTTTAAAATACAAGTTGTTGCTGAGGTTTGATTTAAGAATCCTGTCAGTTTTGACATTCAGGTGAAAGAACTGCTGCTGGCTCCTGAACAATCTGCATATCGTATTACTAAATAAAATGTCTGAGGTGTGCCCAAGTGTGAAGAAATTATAAGCGAGAGTTCATGCACTCCATACCACACTTATGCACACACTCCATACCCCCCCACACACACATCTGTTGGATCTCCTGTCTCTCTTCCACCTGCAATGTAATCTGCACTTTACTTCTCCGTAATAAATTATATGACCCATCCTTTTCTAGCTGGAAGGTTTAACAGTGCTTGTAAAGAGAAAAATGATAACAGTCCATTCTTCTTCATGCCTTACAGTTAAGGACCTACCAAAACTGTGGATTTTTGTGGATAAATAGAAATGCAAATTTTGCTTCTCTCAAACTGACAGATGATTGGGGAAGATCCCATAAACTTAACACATTTTAATAAATACTTTCCCACACTTTCAGCAAAAAAAGAAATTAAAAACTATGTCTCCAATCCTGCAAACACTCAGATGCTTGCTTAACTTTAAGCACTGTGATTAGTCTTATTGAGTTCAATAGGACAACTCACTGTGCCTAAAGAGAAGCACATGTGTAAGACTTTGCAACAAATTTTGTTAGCAACAATTAAATACAAAGGACTAGAATGAGTCTTGAGGCACAGTCTTGCATAAGTGGTGAGGAGCAGATGCAACCACCCCACGGGGAGCTCAGGAAAAGAATTGTCTTTCAAAGTGTAAATTCCTTGCCTTGTCCCTGGGAAAAGTAACTCACTACAGCAATTTAACAGATTATCAGCTTCTTCCATGGACCAGCCACCAAAGGTGGGAGAAGAAATATAGGGTCCCCCCATTTCCCATTCCCTTCCTGATCCTTTCTTGACAAAACACACCAACCACATAGACCTGGCTCTCCCTCTCTATACCCATCTGCAGCCAAGATGTACAAGAGTCAAGGTTAGGGTTGCCAACTTTCTAATTGCACAAAACCGAACACCCTTGTCCTGCCCCCTGCCCTGAGGCCCTGCCTCTGCTCCACCACTTCTCTGATGCCCCACCCCCCACTCACTCCAGCCCCCCTCCCTCCATCGCTCGCTCCCCCCCCACCCTCACTCACTTTCTTCACTGGACTGGGGCGGGGTAGGTGGGATGATGCGGGAGGAGGTGAGGGCTCCAGATGGGGGTGCAGGCTCCAGGGTGGGGCCAGAAATGAGTGGTTCAGGGTGCAGGAGGGGGCTCTGGGCTGGGGCAGGGGGTTGGGATGCAGGAGGAGGTGTGGGCTCCGGGAGCAGGCTCAGGGCTGGGGCAGAGGGTTGGAGTGCAGGAGGGGATGTGGGGTGCAGGCTCCAGGAGGGAGTTTGGGTGCAGGAGAGGGCTCAAGGCTGGGGCAGGGGGTTGGGGTGCAGGACGGGGTGTGGAGTGTGGGCTCCGGGAGGAAATTTGGGTGTGGGAGGGGGTTCTGACCCGGGGCAGGGGGTTCGGAATGTGGGCTCCAGCCGGGGCTTGCTTACCTCAGGCAGTTCCCAGTCAGTGGTGCAGTGGGGCTAAGGCAGGCTCCCTGCCTGTCTTGGCTCTGCACTGCTCCTGGAAACAGTGGCCATGTCCGGACCCTAGATGGAGGAGTGGCCAGGCAGCTCTGCACAGTGCATGCTGCCTGCCCCCACAGGCACCACCCTCGCAGCTCCCATTGGCTGCAGAGGCAGCACTCAGGGTGGGGGCAGGGCGTGGAGCTTCTCTGATCTCACCTGCACCTAGGGGCCGCAGGGACATGCCGGTCCCTCTTGGGAATGGTGCTGACCGGAGCTGCCAGGGCCCCTTTTTGACTGGGCATTCTGGTCAAAAATTGGATGCTTGGCAACCCTAGTTTGGGGGGGGAGGGGGAGGAAGTGGATCTTCCCCCTATTTATGATCCTATGCCACAATGCAGTACCAGGCCACAGTCTGGCCCTTACTTCTAAAACAGTGGAAATGTATGCTGGAAATGACTGATAATTTAAGAGAGAGAAGGTAGGTGAGGTAATATATTTTATTGGACCAACTTCTGTTGGTGGAAGTGACAAGCTTTCAAGCTTCACAGAGCATTTCTTCAGGTCTGGGAAAGGTAACCAGAGTGTCACAGCTAGCAATTATACTTTTTAATATGTTCCTGAATTATCTATGCATTATTCTCTTAAATTTGTTACTGAAAATTATTTGAATAATTTTTAGTCTGTATCTCATTGGTGAGCAGATCGTTACGAACACTTACATTCGAAAGACAAGATGTTTTTACTGGGCACATAAATCATATGTTTCTGTTTTCGGACAGGATGAGTAGCTCTCAGCATCTTGTTTCAAGTTCAAATACTTACGAATGATAATTCAAAAGTTGCTTTCTGTGAATATTCTCTAATATTTTCTTAAAATATGCTGTTTTCACAGACAGACCTGCTTGTAAATTTGTTCACTCAAATATTTGTTAAAAGGGACAGGAACACTGCAAAACTACATTGTGTTTATGAAGTTCACGTTTTAATACGTAGGAAGATTATCAATTTTTAATATTGCCAGTGCTTTGTTATACACAGTAGTAAAATGACTGAATATTTTAATTAGTTGTTTAGACCTTATTCACTCCTCAGTTAGGCAAAACTCTTACTGAAGGATTCTTGACTGAAAAAGGAGATGCAGCATTTGTCTCACTGAATTAATAAAACTTAAATATATACATATATATTATTATTGCACCATGATCAATCTTTAATACTTCTGAAAATCCCATTGAATTCCTAATATTTGTGAACTTGTATTGCGTAAATTATATACATTAATGTTTATGGTGGTTTCCAATTTATAATCTGTTCTTGCATAATTTCTGCCAAAATTTGCAGAAGTTTCCAAAAAGTTATTGTAATTTTTTTTATTCTCTTTCTCCTGCCCCAGCATCCCTCCTGTTCTTCAAAGTTCTCATTTTTGAGCTCTCTAAAAACATCAGCCTGAGTGTGCTAGGTAAATAGCATTTTCAAGTAGATACAATGTGTACCTTTAAATATCCAGAAAACGTTGCTTAATGTTACCTTTTCTCTTCCGACTCCAAAGGGTTAAGAGCAGCTCCTAACACTTCTCTTTTATGCTGCTGTAAAGAAAAGAAATGCTTATATTTAGGGATTTACTCAGACAACACCTTGAGTTTTCATAACGTGCAAATGACTCAGTGTTCAGTTGGAGAAGTAGGTGGCTCACTGTGTATATATCAACATATATCCATCTGTTGGAATAAGACAAAACAAAGTCCTACACATTCACATTCAGTATGCAGGTGAAGAACATGTAAATAAGAAGCACTAGTAACAAAAACATCACACCACACATGTACTTTATAGGGAAAAAGTTGCACATGAATACCATATTATGTAGGCATTCACAGAGACTCCAAGGCTACAAATCCCTTCACTTTTTTTTTTTTTTAAAGTGGGGTTTTATCATCATTAGGGACAAAACAAATGCTTGTCATAACCAAAATTATACCACTTACTCTTGCCTTTCAGAAGCATTTTTGGGAAAAGTTACAAGTAAATACTTTTAATAGTTCAGGAGTTAAAAACATGACACATTTTCAAAATTGAAGAACTGGAGTCTAATGTTTTATAATTATACATATATAATTTATAAAAGACTTTGTTTTAACCTTGAAACTTTAAGATATCTAGATAGCATCAAAGTTGTTAGTACTACTTATCATAATGGCCAAAATTTTCAAAACTGGGTGCCAAAAACTAGGGGTAGATTTTCAAAGGCACAAATGAGAATTACACACACAACTCACAATGACTTGCAATGGGAGTTAGGTCCCTAACTGCCCTTGAAAATTTCCCCCCAAGTTCCTAAATCAATATTGAGGCATCTAAATAAAAGTGGCCCAATTTTCAGATGTGCTCAGAACTCATCACTCCAAGCAAGGTAATAATTTTCCATTGCCCAAACACCTGAGACTCTTCAGAGGAGTCCAATGGGGCTGCTTAGCCTAGTATTACAGCCCTGCCATTTAGAAGTTACTACATTCAAGTTCTGAGAATTTTATTTGTCTTAAATTTTTATTAGTAATAATCCTCCCAAAATGTTATGTCAGCAAAAATTCACACAGCCCATGGAAAGAACCTTCAGTATGGTAGAGCTATAGCATTAGCACAAAGCTGAGTAACCCCATTATGATTCACCGAAGATTCTCATATCCTTTTTGGAGGGAAAAATCAGGGGGAAGGGTTGGCAAGTCCAACACATCCACCTTACTAACAACCTGATTACAGCACTAGAGTTTTTCATCATGGTAGGAAGGCATGGGAACACACAACTCGTTCCCAACTAGTATAAAACAGTTATATTCATGGCCAGCTTATAAACAACATTAACCATGCAACTGCACACACAAAATGTGTGAAAAGTCATATTGGACAGTCCAACTACAACCTTAACTCTGGCTGGATCCTAACTGCTCAAACTTTGCAAAGGTTTGGATCTAGATCTGGATCTCAACTTTTCTTCCCTGTTCCATCTGCAGCTGAAACTTCTTATAACTACAAAAGTGATGTGTTAGGTTTGTAGACAGGGTTAAGGCAGGTATTAGACTGTGCTGTATGAAATTTCTCATAAACAGATGGAGTATTACAGTCTTTACTTACACTACATCTTAACTGATCAATGCTTATATTTTATTAATGGTAAACATCCTTGCTATATAGTTTTTGTAATTGCTATTTTAATTGACAACCTAAGTTTACATTAACAAAACTTTATGTTTGTGATGAACACTGAGTATTTAAGATACTGAGACACAAAGTCCTACTGAAATTGCAAGGAGTTCAAAGTCACAAGCCATTGGCTAGATTTTCAGTGCCAGCCCTAACTTCTGCGATTTTTTTTTTTTAAGCACAATTAATTTTTCCCATATTCCTGTGCCCACAGTTAATTGCTGGTACAAATCTTGCCGTTTAGATACCTCAGTATCCAATAGCACCCACAAAATGTTAAATGGGGATGCAAAAAGGTGAGTGATACTTAGGGGATCAGGTCGAGTCTCCTTTCAAAATCAAGTCCCATATAGCAATCAAAAGTTAATTTTCAGTAGATTTTGCAATGCTGTCTCATGTTTGACTTACTTAGGGTTACCATTCGTCCGGATTCTCCCGGACATGTCCGGCTTTTTTGAGTTAAAAATAGCATCTGGGGGGAATTTGTAAATGTCCGGACTTCCCCCCCATACAGAGCATGCGCGGCTGACAGGGCAGCCGGCCGGATCCTGCCACTCGCATGGGGCTCTGGCTGCCAGAGCCCCTCCTCCGCTTCTCCCTCCTCTCCCCTGCAGCTTGAAATCACTCCCCTCCTCTCCCTCCCTCCCCCTCCCTGCACGCCGACCGTTTGCATCGGGCCTCCGGCAGTCTGGAGCTCCTCCCCCTGCTCACCCTCCCTTGCTGCCCAGCGCGTCACTCCGCAGCACTCTGAGCAGCACGGTAAGGGGGCCAGGGGGTCGAAGAAGGGGCAGGGAGGTTCTGGAGGGAGCAGTCAAGAGACAGGGAGCAGGGTTGGATGGGTCGGGAGTTCGGGGGGGCTGTCTGGAGGTGTGGATAAGGTTTTGGGCAGTCAGGGTACAGGTAGGGTCCTAGGGGGGCAGTTAGGGTGGGGGGGTCTCAGGAGGGGGCAGTTAGGGGACAAGGAACAGGGAGGCTTAGGTAGGGGATGGGGTTCTGGAGGGCAGTTAGGAGCAGGGGTCCCAGGAGGGGGAAGTCAGGGGACAAGGAACAGGGGGGGTTGGGGGTTCTGAGGGGGGAAGTCAGGGGGTGGGAAGTGGGAGGGAGTGGATGGGGCGGGGCTAGAACGGGGCTCCC
>NW_020664593.1:8239903-8286699 GCF_002925995.2 Terrapene triunguis | reverse complement strand
CCCCCCCCCCCAGTGTCCTCTTCTTTGATTGTGGAAATATGGTAACCCTAACTTACTACCTCCAGATTGCAAGGCATTAATGATCCGCATATAGGCATCAAGCAGGCAAACACACAGCCTTTGTAATTTGCTGGAAATGAATGTATTTACAAGAACAAACTCAATAAACTGAACTCACTGATTTCTAAAAAATTAACATATTGGATCGAGATATACCCAAGCACAGGAGGCACACAGGGACCCAAGCACATGCCTAAACAGTCAATGTTCTAAAACAAAACAGAGATCAATTAATCTAAGCAAATTACATATTGATATAGTCCATATAGATAACAGTAACATACTGTGTTAAACTGAATTTTTCACCCACAAGCAGTAACGGACTATATGTTTGTTATATTTTATTGCTTCCTTTTCATACTAATACCAAAATAAGTTGCGTGGCATAATTGACATAAACCATAAATGGTAAATGCTTGTGACCTTTACTTACAGTACTGATAAAAAGTTTATTCAATTAATTGCAATCTGACCAAGAGAGACTAAGATAAGCTTAACCTTTCAGTTCAAGAACATCTGTGTTATTTATGTTTGCTCTAGAGTTTACTGAGATTTCAGCATGACTGAAATGGGGGAGAACCCTAGAGCATGATAATTGGGGAATTGTTCTCTCCCTTTAAGATTCTGTATTCAGTAGAGTATATAATTTCCACTCATATTTGTATCACTTCAGCACAATTCTTCATCTAGCAAACACAATCTTCACACATGCAAACCATTTTATTCAGTGTTTTGGGGGGAATCACTATTGATCATGGCAAGAACACAGGAACCAAAAGGATTTCAGCCAATGATTCACTGTGTGACCACAAGCAAGTCACTTGGCTCTTCTCACACTTCAGTCAACCCAACATGAATATTAGGTAAAAGCAAGACTTCGCCAAAATGGAGTATGCATCAGAGTTAAGACCCTTCTTTTCAAAAAGATGTTTTTGTGAATTTAGTACTCATGCAGCTTTGGAGTTGAAATCCTGTAGCCTGAGAACAGATATAGTACATATTTCCTAACATAGGCTCACCACTGTGCCTCAACCTTTCACTGGGGAGGCCACTTCCAGTGGTTAGACTGTGGACTAGTTAAGTCTCAATGGCTGATACAGCCTCTTTTATGGGGCTACAAACTATAGGCCAATTACTACCAACCATGGTAATGATTTTTTTGCTATGGACACTTGTCCACCGAGAAACAGATTGAGATCCATCTAACACATTTCAGGAGTTAAGCTTTTCTGACTGAATAAAATTTAAAATAGACTATCAAATGGCTAGTGCGAATCTACCATGTTCAATGGTAGTGTCTGGAGGATTTCAACAAGTAGACTGCCAAATGTAGACTTGACCTGCTGAGTACAAGACAACTAACTATTGGATCTGAATCAGCTCAGCTGCAAAAGAGGAAGTTTGGTATGCTTACATAGGAAGTTTAAAGGAACAATTCTCAGCGTTACAAGTCTGTTCTCAGCGTACAAAAAATTTCTTAGAAAACAGGCCATTCAGTTCCCTGTGCCAGTCTAAATTCCAACTGAAAAAGCCTATTTATCCATATTCTTCTTGGGGAAAGCCTTATGTCAACTGTCTGGCCAAACGACCAAAAAAACCAAACTTGTTAAAACACCGGCCCCATGATGGCAGAAGAGAATCAGAGAATACTTGCAGTGTCCACCCAACTACCCAGCCATTACCTTTACATACTGAATCTTTAATTAAATTTAAAAGGAAAAACAGAGTCTGGAATATGAGACCTGAAATGTGTTTATGTTACATTAGCAAGGTAGGAAGGAAGCCCTGGAAAGAGGTACCAGTTGCAATATACATTTCTTTAGAGGAAAGTACCAATGCAGATAGGCAAATAAATCATATCATACTATGATAACATATGAAGACCTCAACTATCAAGAAAATCAGACTGTTAATTCTCACAAACATTTTTTAAAAATCTTTGATTTTTAATTTACAATTCAAAGATCACTCTCACAATTCAGCAGCTTTGTCTTTTAAGGCCAATTACTACAAATGGCTTTTCTCACAACAGAGTGCTTTCTCTCAGCTTTGGGAAAGGTGAGTGAAAACTACCAAGTGATGTCTTCTTCTGCCAAGACCAAATGAACAGTTTGAAAGATTCAATTGATTGATTTGCTTTTGGCACATCAGGGATTAATGGTGGGGTGGATGGCTGCCCAGCAGGGGGAAACAAACAACATATAAAACAAACTTCTTTCTTTTGTCAGGCTTAAGAAGAAGGGTACCAAAGGGCTCACAGGTTTAAGTAGCGGGCTGTAGGAGTGTTCCTCTCTAAGTTACAGTTTCAAATCTAGCCTAGGTCAACAATGATTCAAGGTAATAAGATACTGTGCATAAAATTATTTGAATGCTCATCTCAGTCTATTTCTCAATAGTCAAGTATTCACCTTTTAATAACAAATCAGCACTATTTGGCCTGATCATTTCTAATGACAGCAAAGATGCCAAGCATTGAATGGGCCATGTGGAAGGAGCTATCTTCCACTAAAGAACCTGGCTCCTCAAGGGGCAGTATCAAGTATGTTGGTAAGGGAAGCATATCTTGCCACTGGCCTGTTGTATTGACAAGGAGGATTTTAGACTTCAGAGATGGCAACCTAGCACCTTTCACCAAGATGTAATTCAGACAACAAGAAAGGACACAGAATACTTCTGTTACCACAAACTTGTATCCCATCTCCAATATTGGACAAGATTAAATCTTCTCAGTCATTTTCTTTGCTTGAGCTAAACCTGCCTCCACTCAAAAAAGAGTCTCCCTGTTAATAAAAACCTAATTAAAATTTTACCTCATAACAAAGAAAGCTTCCTTTATCCTTAGTCACTATCATTGAATATCCTGAGTCAAAGCTGGTGCTTATTCCTTGAAATCTTTATGAACCATGAGAAAATTTCTCTCAGAGCACCATGTGCAGTTGGAGCTGCTCTAGTGAAAGGAGAGCAGGGGTTCTTGTTCGAACTAACCTCTCCCCATTCTCTCCAGCTAACATGTTTCCCCACACACATTGGTTTATTGTGTGGCTCTCTGTATCCCCTCTTCTCTATCTCCCTCTTGGCAGAAGCATCTTTAACTTAAAAATCAGCCCACATGAACCAAATAAAATAAATAAAATAAAAACTCAACGCCTATAGGAAATACACAGTCTAACCTGCTTAATTATTAACAGGTAAACACAACACATCCTGAATTATTTACTTAATCTTTTTCAACTACAAACCTCAGACTTTTAGAGCATGAAATACGTGCTTTCTTTAAGGACAAAAACCAGTTTCTTTATACAGCATTTTTTAGAAGGAATACAGGCCTCTTGTTAACCCCATGCTGCCACCCTCCAAGTAGTACTTCTATGGAGTATTAAAGCATGGGACTAAAAATCAATTTGTATACCAGAGTTTGCAAGTGAATCAGCTCTTTGGTCCTGCCTAGTAACTCTGAGTGAAATCATGATTCCTGTGAGGTTTATATGCACAGTTTCTTTAAATCTGCAGCAAGAAGCACGGCAGGAGGGGGAGCCGGTGAATGTGACAGAAGTTTTACAAATGAAGCAGAGAAAGACAGAGTAGCTTTAGGGACAACCCTGTCTTCTTTATTCTAGTAAAGTGTCTTGTTCAATGTTAGAAGAAAATAGCTCTTTCTTTCATATGGCATTGCTTAGTGATCTTACTACTACAAATGAATGAGTTGTATCTAACTTTATCTTGGTTCATCTTCATCTTCTACAGCTTGGTCATTCTTGTTCTTAAGCCTACTGCAAGAAACTTCTTGTTGGTGCCTTAAGCAAAAAAGTCAACATCATATATCCCTCAGGATCTAATCAAGCAATCTCCTAGGACTGACCTCCAGCAGTCTGCCATGAGGTTCTTCCTGCTTCATTATTCTGCCTAGCACAGAAGGACTACTTGGTAGGTCTTCCAGTCTCTCATTGCCTGATCGGATGGAATACAGTCTACTGATATGTTGTGAGAGCATATGGGAAATTAGGTGGGTAACAACATCATTGCTGAAAATGTGACAGAGCATTGATTGCTGAGGATAGAGTGTGCCCTTTGAGCTCTTCTGTGTTCAAATCTCAAAGCAATTTTTTCTCCTCTCTAGCAGACCATGCCATCACACATCTGGTTGCCTTTACAGATGGGCTCAGGTCATAGTAAAGAGATAAATCATTATAACTCAACAAATGTGCTTCTGACTGGCAGGAGGCCTTTCCCAGTTACCCTTTCAATGGAAGAGATGGCATGACACCTCCTCCTTGCCTTAGTCCAACAAAACACATATGCATACAAACCAAAGTTACACAGTAAATCATGCAAAAGGCAAGTAATGCCAAAACTTGCCCCCGAACCTTAACTCTGTCTCTCCTTGTGGATAAATTTTATGATATATCTTTAATACGATCACATGCTACTTCTTAAAAAACATTTTTATCACATTTAGACACACATGTAATATTTTTATTCTTTTCTACTTATTTAATTGTTATAATGATCCAGCATGATTTTATTGTCTCACACTTGTTATATGATGAGGTTTCTTCTCTCTCTGAATTTTAATAATTTTGTCAATACTTGTACACTATACATTTTCATTCCAACCACAGCCTTCCTTAGGTGCAATTCAGGGGATGAGCCAGTTCATTACAGAGCTAACTTAGCTGCTATTTTAGGTGGCCTACATATGCTAGCAAAATTTTATTGTCACTTTATGCTCTATGTTTAATATTTAGTATATTGTATAAGAATAGTTTACTGTATACTTCTCATACAAATTAAATTCTGTTTGATACTCACAGAGTAATACCATTTGCTACACATATATCTAAGATTGCAGAAAATAATGATAGGATATATTGCAGATATTTGAGAAATGCTGTGTAATTATTTAGTTAGGGACCATGTTATATTTCATAGCCCAAGTGGGCAGAGTTAAGATTATACAAGCAATTTTAACAGTAGCTTTTTTTTTTTAAACTTTCAACCACAAACCCTCTTCTCCGAACCTTTCATACTGTCTAGCTGAGAAAGGGACAAAGTATATTTCCTAGTTGCAGAGATCTTAAGATACAAAGGAACTTCATTCTTTGCAGGTAACAAAGCACACAGCAGATTTCCCCTAACCTTTTTGCATCTCACCAGACTGAGAGGAATGGAGACCCTTGACTGAGCCATAAATGCTCTCAGTGCACTTTTCACAAGGCACTTGAGGTAGCCACAGGCTCATGTGTAATGCAGCCTTCCTTAATGTAAACAAGGAAGCTTGACTGGAAAAAAAAAACAGTGAAAAATATCCGGTGCATGAGGAGGATGTAATTTCAAAAGGGTCAGAACTCAGCCAAATCAAAACCAAACTTCCCCAGAATATTCAAAAAGCACTTGAGTGAGAACTATTTCCATGCCAAATTCCAACTACTTATCCCCAGACATTTTGGGTGTAAAGCTGTTCAAAAATGACCCCAAAGTATTTGTTTCTTTATTATGAGAAAATATATTATTTTCCACTCTCCTTGTACTTAAAAAGAGTCTGAATTAGGTACAAACTGACAGGCAACTCTGAGGTCCACAGGAACGTTGGTGGGGAGGAATAGCTCAGTGGTTTGAGTATTGCCCTACTAAATCCAGGGTTATGAGTTCAATCAATAAGGGGGCCATTTAGGGAGCTGGGGCAAAAATCAGATTTGAGCAGGGGGTTGGACTAGATGACATCCTAATGTCCCTTCCAACCCTGATATTCTATGCTTCTGTCTCACTAAGGACTGAACTCAGTGGGACAAAATCATCCATGCTGTGATTCCTCTGATTTATGGAATTACACCAGAGACATATTTGGCCAAATATCTGCATTAGAATCTTTTTTGTCTCTGAAATCACTGAGATATTATGGGTTGAAGAGACAGCACCTTCTACCACCCACTTTTGATTTGAAAAGTGACTGTTTCTCTGAAGCCAGAAAAAAGGCAGATAACCCTTGATCTCTAGCAAGTGCTTCACTCACATTTCTCTATAAACACTTGTTTTTCTGAGATTCTCTTGATGCAGGTAAATATTCACTGTGAGGGAGAGACAGTCTCAGTAAAATTCTGGGTTGAGTTGCATCCTGTCCTGGTTCTGAAACCCAAGGAATCCCAGTTAAGAAAGTTGATGCCATCCAGAGAGAAGGTCTTGCTATCACCCACGATGCTTTGGATTTTTATATTTCAAAATCCATAACTTGTCAACAGACTTATAAATCCTTTTACAATGAGTTGTGAAGCTAAGCTAGAGGTTCAAGCTTTAGCAAACAGCAGACTTGTCTTCCTGCAAAACTGGGAGATCACAGCAACAGCAATGTCTTTTTTTCATGGTAAGGTATTTGTGTACCATTTTTAAAAAGGAATCTAATTGTTTATTACAATCCCTGACAAATCTCAGTCCCAAAGCTTTTCTCAATTACTGCTGTGGATGCTTGTCAAGTGACATGCAAACCATTTTTTTTAATTAAAAGAGTGGGGGGAGAGAGAGAGAGAGAGAGAGAGAGACAATTTCACATTCTTTCTTCCCCAAGTACTTTTCTGAATTTTTCAAAAATATTCCAACATGTGCACACACATATAACACTTAAATGGCATATACTAAAATTACAATAAAGGATTTCTGTTAACATTTTCTCTAGGAAAAAAAATCTACGAAACCTCTCTGAAAATGCATCTTTTCCCACTTACATTCAGAGGGGACCATTAAAAATTCAATGTTTGCCACTCTGCAGTGACTGAATCACTGCAATGGGTTTCTCTTAAGGTAAGTATAGGAAAATACCATAGTTAATGCAAGTCCCTGGCACAGTGAATTTTGAATATTCAGTGGCACCCAGCATAGAAATAAATGTTGGCATGATTTGAATTGCTTCTCTTTCTTTCGCTTTTATTAATTCCTTGTAACAATACACTTTACTTATTTTTGATAATCATCAAAGGATACAAATCAGTACACACAAACCAAGTAACAAGAATGAGCACAAACCCAATGCAATATATTAAAATAATTAATGCCTGTATAAAAATAGCAATTATGTTAATCAACATCAATTCCTGGACAATCAAGTCAGTAGGATATTTTAGAATTTTAACATTCATTTAACATTTCATCCATTTTTAAGGACATTGGGATGACTGGTTTATTAACACCATCATTCAGTTCAAAGACATGGATGAAGTGTGCCCAGATAGTGAAATATCGCTTATTTTTATTATGTTGCAAGCTAGTAAATTTCTCCGTGGCAAGGATGTCCCATATTTTTTTTAACCAATATCACAAAGTGTATAGAGATTCAAGTTATGAAGGAAACAACCCAACAAGAGGATTTACTTTTTCAGGTTAGGACTCCTTGTCAGCACTCAGCAGAGCCATGGATATTTTATTGGGTCAAAGTCATCTTTACAGGGTAACACTACTGAAGTCAATGAATTTACACCAGGGATGAATTTAGCCTATTCTAGTGAATGTTATAACAAATGATTTTTAATTAACAACTTGTTAGTGTAAATATTTTCTTACATAAAGAAGTCTGTTTTCTTAGGGAATAGCCACAAAAACATGAACTTGGGATCTCCTGGATTTTTTTTTTATTGTTGCTTTAATTCTATAAAAATTTGTGCTCCAAAATGTGTGTGTGTGTGTGTGTATAATTAAAAAATGACTTTCACTGATTAATATTTAAAACAGTTTAATGGATTAACTAGCTTTATATCCTCTTAGACTAACCAGAGGCAGATAAGGTTTCTGAACTGTACCATGTTGTACTATATTTTAAGAATATACATTATTATAATTATTTGTATTGCAGTAGCATGTAGGGGCCCCAAGTGAGCTCAGGACCCCAGTGTGCTAGGCACTGCATAAATACATAGTGGGAGACAGTCGCCCAAGAGCGTACAGCCTAAATAGTCTGGAGAGACAGATAGTGAGAGAAAAGGAGTTCCATTAACACTTCTAGAGGGGAAACCGAGGCAAAGAGATTATGTTGTTTGCCCAAGGTCAAACAGGAAGTCTGTGGCAGAATGGAAATTTGAAATTACCCCAGGTCTACACTACAGATCTATATTGGTACAACTATGTCGCTTAGGAGTGTGAAAAATCCACCCCCCTGAGCAACGTAGTTATATTGACCTAACGCTCCCCAGGTAGACAGCTCTATGTTGACGGGAGTGCTTCTCCCATTGACATAATCAACTTTCCTTAGAGGTGGTAGCTAACTACGCCAATGGAAAAAGCTCTCCCTTCTTCACGTAAGCGCTACAATGGCACAACTGCTCTATACAGCATTTTAAGTGAAGACCTGCCCTTAGATTTCCTAAGTACCAGTTCAGCTCCTTAACAAGGCCATCCTTCTTTCTTATTAATTAATACAAACACGCTTCATGGGAATTCCCGTGATAATTCTCTGTCCCAATCAGTTTTCATTTCTAAACTTAATATTTCACATTTATATAAAGACTTGCATCACGGATCTCAAAGCACCTTGTAAGTTTGAATGAAACCTCACAAGATGCCTATGGAAGTAGGCATGTACTATCCCCTTTTTATAAATTATGAAACAAGCACAGAGACATTAAGAGACTTGCCTGAGGTAACAGCACAACAGCAAGCAATGGTGAGACCATGAGCCCCGACTTCCATCAGATACCCATCAGACATCCAGGGCTACTTCATCTGAACCCAATGTACAAATCTCTAATGCTGACTGTGGCAAAATATCTTTAATTCAGCCCTCAAATAGTCTTTCAAACTGTAAGCACTTTGGAGGCAGGCACTCTAGGTTTGTACAGCACTTAGCACAAGGAGGCCTCAATGTGGTTGAGTCTGTGAGGTTCAACCCCAATATAAAATGATAAATGCAAAAAACAATTCATAGCAAATCCTAAAGAGAATGTATAAAATCAGCTACCCGGCATTGCTCTCAAATTTTACTATTCAACAAAGGAAATTCCTGGGAGTCCTAGTAAAAATAAACCTGGCTGGGGCTGAAATGTCTTTTCAGAATAATGGGAAATGTTTGGATCATTGTCTGTGGGAACACAAAGATCAGGCATCTGTACTGTTCAGAAAATGCTTGACTCTCACATAGACTTGCAAGAGGTGAAAATTACAGTATTAAACTGCATAACAGGGATTGAGAGTGCTGAACTCGTGAAAGTAACATTTCAAACTGCTCCTCCAAAGAGAAGATTAACACAAAACTAAAAAGATACTCTCATCTTACTAAAACAGGACAACATGTATGAAAGATACCAGCATGTACAACAAGAGAATGAGCTGCTCCAGAAGATTTCATTTTAAGTATATAATACTACATAATACATCTTAGTGAAAAACACAGGTTACTGATGAAGTCACATGATGGGATACTGGAGCTTTCACTCACAGTTAGTCACTTTCTCAGTCCTAAAAGGGATTAATTTCTTCCTCCAGACATGAACAAATGATGATTCCTGAAGTGCCAAATATTGAGTGTAAGTGCAATCTTCTTCACTCAGTTACTGGCAAAAAGCATCAGTTAAATTCATGCAGAAAGAATTCAGGTCCTGATTTAGAACACTGCAGTGAAGTG
This sequence comes from Terrapene triunguis, assembly GCF_002925995.2. Classification (NCBI taxonomy): domain Eukaryota; kingdom Metazoa; phylum Chordata; order Testudines; family Emydidae; genus Terrapene; species Terrapene triunguis. Next base: position 8,277,038 of record NW_020664593.1, on the reverse strand, counting down.
TACTGCATTAAGCTGAAGCTTATATACTCATCATAACCCTAGCAATTAGTGTTGAGCCAGCTGCTAGAAACACCACTCTGATTCACATGATTATCTCTTATATCATGTCTCTCTGTTTATGGTCAAAGTCATATGCCCAGGGTTCCCAAGCCATGGTTTACAGCGTTGCTCATGTCACAGTGGAGAAACATCAGAGGCTCGGGCAGTAGTTAAAGACATTCTCCATCTCTGCTCCCTGGCTTATGGTGGGAGGAGTCTAACCACACTCCTCTGGCACAATTAGGGAGACCAGGTGTCCGGTTTTCAACCGCAACACCCGGTCGAAAAGGGACCCTGGCAGCTCCGGTCAGCACCGCCAACTGGGCCGTTAAAGGTCCAGTCGGCGGTGCTGCGGCATTAAGGCAGGCTAGTCCCTACCTGTCCTGGCTCCACGCTGCGCCCCAGAAGCAGCCAGCAGGTCAGGCTCGGGGGGCGGGGGGCACGAGGCTCCGCGCGCTGCCCCCTGCCCTGAGAGCACTGGCTGAGCATTCCCATTGGCCAGTTCAATGGGAGCTGGGAGGGTGGTGCCTGCGGGCGAGAGCCGCGTGCGCGGAGCCTCCTGCTCCCAGCGCCTACTAGCGCTGGACCTGCTGGCCGCTTCTGGCACGTGCGCAATGCGGTGTCAGGACAGGCAAGCGGCCTGCCTTAGCTCCTCCCTCCCCCCGCACCGCTGACTGGGAGCCGCCTGAGCTAAGCTTGAGCCCTAACCCCCTGCCCCAGCTCTCAGCCCCCCCAAACCTGGAGCCCCCTCCTGCACCCCAAAGCCCTCATCCCCAGCCCCACTCCAGAGCTCGCACCCACAGCCGGAGCCCTCACCCCCTTCCGCACCCCATGCCCCTGCCCCAGCCCAGTGAAAGTGAGTGAGGGTGGGGGAGAGCGAGCCACCAAGGGAGGGGGAATGTAGTGAGCGGGGGGTGGGGCCTTGGGGAAGGGGTGGGGCTAGGGTATTCGGTTTTGTGCGATTAGAAAGATGACAACCCTAGGCACAATGGAACTCTCTAAAATAAGGGTGAAGCTTGTCTGTGCAGGAGACAGAATGTTCCCTGGGGCCAGTCCGAGACTGTGGAATGAACTCCCCCAAGAACTAAATACCATCACAAACGTCACACCTTCTGCTCTAAGTGCAAGGCACATTTGTTTGACCTTGCCCTGTTTAACATAAATACAGAGTAACAACTATTTAAAAAAACTAAATAGATAACCCTACCAAAACTTGACACTCCACAACACATCCTTCTCCCACTGGGGGAGATGATGAGAGAACAAACAACACGTGACAGATATTAGTCACATTGCTTAATGCACTACTGGAAGGCACTCAGTTACTAAGGTGATAAGCGCAGTATATGAACCTACAGGGCTGATGGGGAAGGGAGGGAGGACAATTGTACTGGGGGCTCAAGCTCAGGGGATCCCCAAAACTGCTTTATAAATATTCCCAGAAATAAAGGGGGTGGAACCCCAGCAAACATGATGTACCAGGACCCGAAAATAATTACATTTCTCTCGACGGGCCTGCAAACCTATATACAGTAGAACAGAATTTCCCTCCCACTCTCCCTTGTGCGCAACTCATTAACCCAGGCTGAGATCATGGGACCAGAATTTGCCACTAAGTGCATGAGGTGCTCTAGTGTAACACAGGGACTCTCTCATACGTTGACCTTCTAATAATTCCCACTTCAGTTGACAATTTGTCAGTGGTAATTTTCTATAGTGCCCAAAATACTATCAAGATAAGGAGTTCTGGCTAGCTGGCAACCACCATAGATCCTCAAAATCATCTTTTCCCACCACTCCTTTACCTAGCTCACATCATGGTAGTTACAAACAATGACGAAAAACGGAAGTTGAGCAGGTCACATTCTAATAGTTTTGTCCAAGCGATGTCTGCATCCAGCCCCATAACACAGGGAACTTTCCAATTCAGGCATGCACAGAGAAGCAAGACCTACACCATACACAGGAATTCTCCTTATTTGTTAACTGTTTATTTTTAAGTGTTTAAGGGGCGGAAGAGAACTTCTTAAACTCTGAACTTTCTACTTTTGCTAATAATTGCCAAGTTATTTATATATTAACTTTATTTAATTATTAATTTATACAACAACATTAAATTTATTTACAGTGCATCTTTTCCTTTGATTTTTTATTTCAGATTGGGCAGAGTGAGGGAGTAAGGCATTCAAATAAAATAAAACATTACTCGATAGAAGGCTATAGACTATGATGTATTTATCTGAGAATAACATCTATTATTTAGCTTGGAGCAAAGGTTAAACAGTCTCTTTCAAATGGCAGATTTTTTAGAAGTACAGCATGCCCCTGATATACCCAAATAGCTCTATTTTTAAAAGGGGAATCTGTATAAGGCAATTTTTAAAATGTGAATTACAGTATGTACCAGAGATAATTGCTTGACTGTTTACTTATCAATTATAGAATCAGATTCTTCTACCAATAGACAAGGTGGAATTTGTTTGAGAGAGAGTGAGAGACTTTTTACATTACATTTCAATTTTAACACAGAATAGGTTTTTTAGGTCTGGACACCTGACAAATAAGGGGCTATCAACAGAAGACAGTTAACAATGATAACGTAACAAGAATACATAACATAACACTACCGCCTTCCATCACAGGATCTCAAAGCACTTTTATTAAGGCTGGCATTATTCTTATTTTACAAATGCGGAAAATCAGACAGAGGGGTGAAAGGAGACAGTGATAGAATGAGGAACTGAAATTAGGCATCCTAACTCCCAGTCTGTGTTTAGACCACTACACATTGCTCTTCTTGAGTGAATGGCATTTCGGGCCAATTTTTGACAATACAAATTCCTGTATTTTTAAAGACCCTCTTGCACGCACAACTGCAAACCCACATTTTTGTGAGCAATAGCATGACTACAATCATACATCCCAGTATTTATGCAGATAGATGATCATGAAGACCCTGAAAACACCATTTGTATGCATAATTTCAACAATTTGGGGGTTTGCTGTATAAAGCCTTAAATGTTTTGGATCCTGCTATTCAGGAGACTCCCTCCGAACACATACATACCCCTCAATGTGATACCACAGCATTTCCAGGTCAGTTGGAGCCCCGTCCATTGAAATGAGCAGAAGACGATGGCAGGATGCTCACTGGAAAGGGTTCTCAACTCTTGAATTTGCTCACACTGACAAAGTCCAGCTTTTTAACTCTCCAGATATGCTGCAAAATCCATCTTTTCTCTTGGGATTTCAATGGGAGGGGAGTTGAGGAAGGGTTTAGTTGTTGGATGAAGGCACATAAACGGATTATTATTCTCGACTGTGGTTATTTTAATTATTGTGGGATTATTATTCTACTGTATGATCCTATGTAGCCATTTCCTTTGTGTTTTCTGTGTCTATTTGTAATCTAATTCATAACTGTTGTATTTTAAATTACTGTAGAGCACCTAGCACTTCAGACAGGTGCACTATAAGTTAGGAATAAAAATCAATACACAATTACATGTGCAAATCTTTTTGTTCATGGATTGGGCTTCTACCCCCTGAGAAACAGTCTTTAAAAATCAGATATCAGCAGAGAAAGATATTTAGAGAAATGATATTTAATATATAATTTGCAATTTGTGTATTCCAGATACACTTCATAATGACCATGGCCAAACACTGAGCACCAAGAGAGGAACAAACCTTTTGTGTTGATGCAAAATTTGAGTGGCAGGGAAAAACACAACAGAAGACAAGGGTTCCCTCTCACAATGCAATGTAAATTAAAAAAACCGTGGATACAAAAGAGCAGAAACAAGAAAGGTAATATACAAAACCTACATTTAACCCTCTGTCATTGCCAGGATCAAAACAGGGGCACATATCTTTACTGCAGCCAGTTGATCATTATAAGAATAAATTGCACTAGCCCCTAGAAAAAAATAACATTATTATTTACTTAAATGCCAAATAATAAAACCCTACAAAGTTTGGGAAGCAGTGTAGAGGAGTGGCAAGCTGTCTTGCAGTACATATAGGGCCTGATCCTGCTTCCAGAAATATGGACTGCCTTTGACTTCAATGGGAACATCAGTGGGTTCATAGATTTGCCACAGTAAATCAGATTTCTGCTTAAGGCTCAAATCTTAACTGTGCTGTAACAGCAAAGCGAAAGAACAGACCAAAATTTAATGTGGTGGAAAAGCTTCTGCTTGGATTTAATGCTGTAACTGCATCTGTACATCTGCCCCTCACAAGCCTGATACTTAGATGTCTATAGATATTTATGCGGATTATTAAATGGCCTGTTAGTAGTAGAGGTGGATTCAGGACACTGCCACATTTGAACTCTGTATATGCAATTGGACTCTGACATTTCATTTGGATACTTAAAGCATTAATGTTATTGAATCCTGTAGACCTATATTAACAAGTTTGATTTAACAGATGGGAGCATTTTAAAAAAATATATAAACAGCTGATCTGAGAGCCAGTGTACCAGAGACAGTCCTTTATATAGACAGAAATTGCAATGAAGTATAGCAACTTTACTGTGTGCTCCATCAAACACATAACAGCATAAAGAGAACACTTTATATAGTGAAGGATTATAGTGAACTTAAAAGGCATATGATATCTCCAGATTTTCTTGTTTCCATCATTACTTTCAAATAGGACTGTTTCATTTGGCCTATTATATCCCTCCTCTAGTGCTCTGTTCCCAGACTTTTCCCCAAAAATTTAAGAGCAAAATTTGCCATCTACTAGCCTGGGTTGCTAATTTGTTCTAAATCTGACTGTAGCTAACTGCAATGCTTCTTACTGTGTGTCCTTGGGTTTGCTGTCATGCTGTCTTTTGCCAAGCTCTGAAACAGCTTTTATGGCATTTAACAAAATATTGTGGAACATTTTTAGAACAATCAACTTCGCAGGACCTTTCTGATTGGCTGTCCGCAAATGTGATTATTTGTGTAAATACAAGTTATGAATCTTTTCCTTAAAAATAAAACTCCCAGTAACAATGAGACACACCATGCAATGCATTTCTTGGGTGAAAGGGGCTTGGGTGGTTCATCCACTTCATCTTCTGCCTTGTCCAACATATGCAAGTGTGTCTTTGATTAAAATTATTACAAATATTTAATTCTCCAGTTTCACCATTTCCCGACTTCATTTCTTCCTTACCATGCTGGAAACAGCTGTGTTTCACTAACGATGTTTCTAGTATGATTTCTGCAATGCAGTAATATGGGCACAAATGGTGTTGCATGTCCTCAAGTGGTAGTTCTAATTACAGTACTTTTCAGTACAGGAAATTACCTATTGGACGGCACCACCCAGAATACTTAACAGGAAGTTAAATGCACCTGTATTTGTGGAGTGAAATTTAAAGCCTAGTGGATTGTTAGCAGCAAACTACAAGGTCTCTGTCTTTATTTACAATAAAAATAACCACAAAATGTTATGCATCCTCAATGTGTAACAGTCTAGCCTTCCCACCCAAACTAATCTATAGCATGATTTTATTAACTCAGTTTAATGAGGAAAAAATAAAAATCCCAGTTCACTTTGGTCAGTGAAACCAGGTTAGAACCTTGCTAACAACATCTATTTAAAACTGCAGCTAGCATGAGATCTAGTGAGGTCAGTATCATTAGGGTTGCAACTGTTTAATCGCACAAACCTAAACACCCTTGCCCTGCTCCCTGCCCTGCCCCTTCTCCGAGGCCCCGCCCCTGCCCTGCCCCTTCTCCAAGACCCCATCCCCCACTCACTCCATTCCCCCTCCCTCCATCACTCCCTCTCCCCCACCCTCACTCACTTTCACCAGGCTGGGGCAGAGGGTTGGAATGTGGGAAGGGGTGTGCGCTCTGGGCTGGGGGGTGGGGCCGAGGGGCTCAGAGTGTGGGAGTGGGCTCCGGGATGAGCCTGAAGCAGAAGGTTGGTGTACAGGAGTGGGTTCAGGGTGTGGGCTCTGGGAGGGAGTTTGGGTGTGGGAGGGGGCTCAGGGCTGGGGCAGGGAGTTGGGGTATGGGAGGGGGTGCAGGCTCTGGGAGGGAGTTGGGGGAGGGAGGGGGCTCAGGGCTGGGGCAGGGGGTTGGGGTGCGGGAGGGGGTGAGGAGTGCAGGCTCCAGCCAGGCGGCGCTTACCTCAGGCAGCTCCCAGAAGCGACCGGCATGTCCGGCTCCTAGGCTCAGAGGCACCACCCCCGCAGCTCCCATTGGCTGCGGTTCCTACAGTCAGGGCAGGTAGGGAGCCTGCCTTAGCCCCGCTGCTGCGCCGCCTGGACTTTTAGGGGCCTATTAAACTCGCCCAGATTGGTTTCAGTAGCCACTGGGAGACTCCCAGCCAATCCAGGAGGGTTGGCAACCCTAAGGATCATACACCAATCCCCCTGTACACAGACATCTACTTCCTCAACTCTCTTCCTCCCAGGAGTATATAGCATGTGTTTTACAAACTGTTATGATTCTCAGGGGAAAAGATCTTCATCCTATTGAGCTAGTGATAGTATTAACACAATTACAAGTGGTCCTGGTACAAAAATCATTAATTTTGTGCTTCTCTGTTTCTAACTTTCTTTAGCATTTCTCACTCATCTGCTGAATTCTTCCATTTATTGTCTCAATGACACTTTTTCAGTGCTTTTGGTTCCTATGCAACTCTCTGCAGCTTTATATGACAACCAAACTGACTCCTGCTGTCTTTTTGGATACTTGGACATTAACTGGGCAGACGCTACATTCTGTTGCTTTAAATGTTCCTTGAACAACTCTCTACCTGCACTTGGTAGATCTTCAGACTTTAACTAACATTCTTTCAAATTCCCTTTTTGCCCCAGTCCAGTGTTTTTGGTAATATAACCTTTATATAAAACAAATGTTTCAGCACACACAGAAGACTAAAGGAAATAGGGTGGAACTTAGCTGTCCTTTATTTTACATGTGTTTAATGTTATCTCTGAAAACTCTACCCATTTTTTGAACCTAATTTACAAACTTTTTTTTTTTTTTGGATTGTACATAAGCCTGGATGCTCACTGTTTGAGAAAATGAAATATAGCTTGTGGCACACACTGTATGCTCAGAAGCACCACTTGCTCGATAAAGGACAGTGTTCGCTGACACTCAACCACTTCTACTTTCTTTTAGAGACAACAATTCAGGGGCATTTGGGCCCACAATTTTGGTTTAGCCCATTATAAACAGGAGCCCTCTACGAAACTGTGATCCAGATTCAGATTTCCAACCCCTATTCCAGTTGTGAGGAGTGGGATGTTTGAGTTGAAAGTTTTGATTTGGATCATTATAAAGATAGATTTGAGCTGTGAACTCATAGATCTAAGGCTTGAAGGGGTGCTATGATCATTTAGTTTGACCTCCTGCATAACAGAGGCCATAGAATTTCAATCCATAATTGCAGTTAAGTTCAGATCCAGATCTCACTATGAATCAAAAGTGACCCAATCTTCAAAGGCTCTTTTCCCATTACTAAATGCAAAATAATCCAGCTTTGTTAGTATTTCAGCAAGTTGTGTGGGTTCAATATGAACCTGCATGAGGAAACTTTATTCCATCATGGACCAAAACAATTTTTCTACTTTTGTCTGAACAGACTAGAACAATGAAAGCATCAGTGGGGGAAAACTGCCTTTTTGGCAGTGCTCACAGAACTTTAGTCAGGGTAGGTGGAGTCCAGCTGGTTTTAACCAATTGCTCAGGTCCCCATAATATTTCATTGACCTCAGCTACTTACTGTTGGTCAACAGCTCAGAATATGGTGCAGAAAAATACATTTTAAAAATATTTACATGACACAAAACTGGTGAGCACACTTCCAAAGCAGATCAATTGCCTTTACAATTTTGTAAGAACAAAATGTTCCACCAGCAGATTTAAAAAGAAGAGCCAAAAAAAATGGAAAACATTCGCTACCAATTTACTGCAGTCACCCATAAACTATTACAAGAACATTATGTATTGGGGTTCAAGCCAGAAAGCTATTAAAGCGGACCGCATGGTATCTTCACTGTAATGCTACTGAAGCATTAATAAGTCCTCAGGGAATTGTATTTATGGTGAAAGAGTCCTCATATAATCAAATTTTCAAAAAAAAAAATGCATCTCTTTAGATGGGCTCTGTGCCTTTTCTTTCTCCCCCTCATTGGCCAGTGTCTCACCACCTCCACAAATACCATAATCTTTTCATGTTTCTGTCTGGCCCAAACCTTGACGTACATCCTGTGTGTTCCAATTTGGACATATTTCAAGATAAGTGGTACTAATTGAGAGTATATTAATGGGTACGGGATGTACCACATCCTTGCCCGTTGCCTTTATATGCGAGTGTTTCTCTCTCAACGCACAAAGAATGACTAAGAGGAGGAAAAGAGTTAAAAGATAATGCTTAAAAAGGGTATGTGGTTTGTTTCGGTTTTTTGCTTGGATACTTAAATAATAAATATCCAATGGCTTTCTATGGGATTATGTGTTTAATCCCACTTGTAGGAAAATCTCTAATAAATCAAAAAAGCCTCCTTTCTCATTTAAGAGATAACAGTGCTACCCAACAAGATGATTAACCCAATGATCTAATGCTTTTACCTCAACCAACATTATTTTCCCTCGGATGGTGAAGAAAGTCCTTGTAGCCACACTATCTTTTCAGCCCCTTCCCCTAATGGCATGGTACACAGGTGTAAAACATATATATGATGAGGCCCAGTAGAACTATGGTAGGTGCCTGTCTTGTTGGGAGATCTTACAATAGGAAGTTCTGACTCTTGGCACTGAAGAGTTAAAATGAATCCCAAACCCACTCACCCCAAAAGGGTTTAGGATTCCATTTGGATTACATCACATGTGAAGTAGGTATAGTGGGCACTTAATCACATTACAATAAATAAATAATTAGTTAATATTTGTGAAGGGCTAAGTGCTAAGTATTATTATTTATTAGATTACCCCTACACACGCATACCCAGCACAGTTTAGCAGGAGTGGAATAGCAGGTATGGGAAAAATAAGCTCACTAACAAAGCACCTTTCCTGATTTTTTCACTTCATTCCATGAAAATACCTACTATGAGAGAAGCCACTAGGAAAGCATCCATGGTTGCAGACTGACCCATGTTTCCTCAATGGATGGAACAATTTACTTCTCTCTGTAACCAGGCAGAATCTTCAGCAATGAAGTATCACCTTAACAGCAGTACCTGTCACTACACACTTCCAAATATTTATGATGTTTTGAACAAATTTAACTAATCTGATAAAATAGTACTAATACAATTGTTTCAAATGCCCTAATCTGGGGAAATGCTGAGTACCTGCAGCTCTCACTGTAGTCAATGGTAATTGCGGGTGCTTTGCAAGTCCCTGAATCAGGCCCTTAATTTATGAAAATAAACATAATGGGTCAAATGTATCCCTGATGTAACTCTACTCAAATCCACTGTGTATTTTATCTCTTGATTTATGGCTGTAGGATGTATTGCTTTCTCAAATACCATGCTTATGTGGGCGGTTTTTTTTTTTTACTTTGTTGTGTAATTAGTTATACTCCAATCAAACATACATTAAAAATAATAAGCAGTAATTTCTACCTGTGCTGGTGCACAGGACACCTGGGAGCGATTTTGCAGCAGCTAAGCAGGCCAAATCTACAACTAAATCTCTCTCTATGGTTTGCATGTTCACAACGGGGCTCCAGGCTTTGCTGTCATCAGGACAGCCAATGAGGTTTTCAGCTCCCTGAGTCCCTTTTGACACTTGCAAGAAGACAGTAACATGTGCAGGCATGACAGCATGTCAGGAACTTGTTTTAGAAAGACCCTTAGCTCAATGCTGAAACCATCTCCACTCCCGAGAAACGGAATGCAAATACTCAAGCAGAAAATCTACACCCCAGATGAGCTTAGGTAGGTTTTAGATCTCAAGAGGAGTGTTTAGCATGTGTGCGCACATGCATACACACACACACAGATTGTCCCCTGCTTCATTGAAAGGTTTACATTAAGACAGAAGTTTGGTGCCCGAGAGAAATGTCCTAGATGTTTCCTATCCAGAACAGGAAAGTTGTGCCTAAAATGGTTTTGCTGTAAAGGGCAACAGAAGTATGGTATTAATAAAAAATAGACTGTGTTAACTTACGTTAAATCTTTCTCTTCTCTCCAAAAATCAGAACTGAAAAAAAAATCCTACCCCACCACTATTAGGGCATGAGCAAGTCCTCTCCATCTGCCAAATATCTAGGTCATTTCAATGAGTGACAGAGACAAAGAGGCCTGATTTTAATTCATGAAATATTCCTGCTAATAGCAAAGTTATTGAGACATCTGTTAAAAGCCTGACCTGTTATAATAGGGGGAAATCTAAATGACTGGAATTTCTATTTAAATTAATGCTACAGTGTTTTATTGGGCATTTTAAATAGGTATTGCCATTAACAAAAACATTATATAAATTAAAAGCAGGCAAGCAATAATCCTCCAGATAAAATCTAGTGCTGTATTATAATGCTATGGTATGAGCTTTAAGTGTGTGTGTGTATGTTACACACACCTCAGTGTAACAGACACACAAAAATCCTAGAGTTATAGCAGCCCAGTTTAAAGTTTGGCAGGGAACAGTTGGCAGAGTATACGAAAAAAAAAAGGAAATATGTCTCATGGCCTGTATATAATTGAACATTCTTCAAATTCCTCAAATGGAAATGTCAATACCATGGAAATCCTTGAAATGTGGACAGATAAATGTGACTGATCAAAGCCAAACACCTCCACCCAGAATGCGTAATAGGCCTTCATAAAACTACCCCCCAACAACCCTATCAAAAAATATTGCAGCATGTGGGGAGTGGGGCCAACATAAAGAAAGCAGGCAGGATGACTGCTCTGTGAGGGAGAAATTAACAAGGCCTCCCCTATTTTATCACTTGAACAATGAACATACAAAGGGCATACTGGGTCAGACCAATGGTCCATCTAGCCCAGTATCCTGTCTTCTCACAGTGGTCAGTGCCAGATACTTCTGAGGGAATGAACAGAACAGGGCAATTTATCTAGTGATCCATCCCCTGCCATCCAGTCCCAGCTTCTGGCAGTCAGAAGTTTAGGGAAATCCAGAGCATAGGCTTGTATCCCTGACCATCTTGGCTAATAGCCATTGATTTACCTATCATCCATGAACTTATCTCATTCTTTTTTGAACCCAAGTATTCCTGGGCAATGAGTTCCACAGGTTAATGTGCACTGTGTGAAGACGTACTTCCTTTTTTTGTTTTAAACGTGCCTATTAATTTCATCGGGTGACCCCTGGTTCTTGTGTTATGTGAAGGGGTAAATTATACTTCCCTATGCATTTTCTCCACACCATTCATTTTATAAACCTTTATCATATTCTCCCACTCCCCTCGTCTTCTCTTTTCTAAATTGAACAGTCCCAGTGTTTTCAATCTCTACTCATATGGAAGCTGTTCCATACCCTAATCATTTTTGTTTCCCTTCTCTGTACTTTTTCCAATTCTAATGTATCTTTTTTGAGATGGAGCAACCAGAACTGCACTCAGTATTCAAGGTGTGGGTGTACCATGGATTTATATACTGACATTATGATATTTTCTGTTTTATTATCTAGCCTTTACCTAATGGTTCCTAACATTCTGTTAGCTTTTTTGACTGCTGCTGCACACTGAGCAGATGTTTTCAGAGAACTAGCCACAGTGACTCCAAGATCTCTTGAGTGGTAACAGCTAATTTAGACCCCATAATTGTGTATGTATAGTTGGGAGTATGTTTTCCAATGTGCATTACTTTGCATTTATCAGTATTTAATTTCATCAGCCCTTTTGTTGCCCAGTCACCCAGTTTTGTGAGATCCATTTTTAACTCTTCGCAGTCTGCTTTGGACATAACTATCTTGAATAATTTTTTATTGTCTGCAAATTTTGCAACTTCACTGTTTACCCCTTTTCCCAGAACATATATGAATATGTTGAACAGCACTGGTCCCAGCACAGATCCTCAGGAGACCCCTCTATTTACCTCTCTCCACTGTGAAAACTGGCCATTTATTCCTACCCTTTGTTTCCTATCTTTTAACCAGTTACTGATCCAGGAGAGGACCTTCCATCTTATCCCATGACTCATTTTGCTTATGAGCCTTTGGTGAGGGACCTTGTCAAACGCTTTCTGAAAGTCCAAGTACACTATATCCCTTGTCCACCTATTTTTAAATGTTTTTCTCTCCAGTGTTGCTATGTGAAAGACCCACACAAACAATAAGGGAAACTGAATATACAAGAGAAACAAATTTACTGTACAGAAAGGCCTATCGAATGCACAAAGTAAACAAACTGAAATAAAAAAGAAAGCATTTGGGGTTTTTCCCCCTTAGCTGTTTCAGTTATTCTGATCTAAGGTGCTATCTGTAACAATATTAGGTATAATTTTGTTTTGAGAGAAGTGTGAATTTTAAGTTGGCTGTATCCCTTTGAAGTAGAATGCCCAACCTTAACTTTTGAAGTTCGTAAATTCTGAGTGCTTAACAGTACAACTTTAGACATTCTCTTAATTTTGGGGGTTTTTTTATATAGAATATATACTATATGCACACATATTAATAAAGCACAAAGAAACAAGAGGCAACACATAGCTGGGTAATAATGTTCCAGACAGGGTGCAATCAGGGGACAATTTGTTTAATGGTATTTCAGCCCTCTCCCCAAATTTATATGCCTTGGAGACCAACTTCAACTAGGGCAGGTAATGGATTGGTTTCTACCAAAATTCTTCAGCATCATATATATAATCCCTAGTTAGATGGCATCAGATCAGAGCCACCCAAAAAGTTCAACAATGTCTTCAAGCTGCCTACTAGTGGCCATTCTGAAAATATTATAAAGGGGGAAAGGAATAAGGGTCAGATCATCTTCTGACATAATTCAATGCACTACACTGGTTTACACCAACTGAAGATCTGGACCTGGAGATTTTCCAGGTGCTATTTATATGGACAGGACTCTGCTGGTAGATTTGACACAGCCATTCAGAAAAGTCCAATTTACACCCATTGTCCTAGTGTTCACAGCAGTTACTCCCTTAAAAAAAAAAAAACAGAACTCCACTGGCCATCACCTACAGTCCTCAGCTTAAACCTCTCCAACGCATCATCAGTGATCTACAACCCATCCTGGATAATGATCCCTCACTTTCACAGACCTTGGGAGGCAGGCCAGTCCTCGCCCACAGACAACCCGCCAACGTTAAGCATATTCTCACCAGCAACCACGCACCACACCATAACAACTCTAACTCAGGAACCAACCCATGCAACAAATCTCGATGCCAACTCTGCCCACATATCTACACCAGCAACACCATCACAGGACCTAACCAGATTAGCTACAACATCACCGGCTCATTCACCTGCACGTCCACCAATGTTATATATGCCATCATGTGCCAGCAATGCCCCTCTGCTATGTACATTGGCCAAACTGGACAGTTACTACGCAAGAGGATAAATGGACACAAGTCAGATATCAGGAATGGCAATATACAAAAACTTGTAGGAGAACACTTGAACCTCCCTGGCCACACAATAGCAGATGTTAAGGTAGCCATTTTACAGCAAAAAAACTTCAGGACCAGACTCCAAAGAGAAACTGCTGAGCTCCAGTTCATTTGCAAATTTGACACCATCAGATCAGGATTAAACAAAGACTGTGAATGGCTATCCAACTACAGAAGCAGTTTCTCCTCCCTTGGTGTTCACACCTCTACTGCTAGCAGAGCACCTCACCCTCCCTGATTGAACTAACCTCGTTATCTCCATACTGATTTATACCTGCCTCTGGAGATTTCCATTACTTGCATCTGAAGAAGTGAGGTTCTTACCCACGAAAGCTTATGCTCCCAATACTTCTGTTAGTCTTAAAGGTGCCACAGGACCCTCTGTTGCTTTTTATAGAAAGTAAAACGTTCCTTTCAGAGAATTGCACTGCCACCTTTTCAGACCACTGGGTGCTTGCAAGCATGTTAATACTTAGGAAGCAGATTATTAATACGAATAAGGAACTCTAATAAAAAGAGACTCCTTGCACTTGAAAAATCACGTTTGTCTAAAATTTTTTGGTACTACTATAGTTAAAAGTAACAGCTAAGGATCACTACATAACCTCACATTGGGCCTACTCCAGCTCCAATTAGTGGGAGTTGGATCAGTTCCCTGGGACTGGATTCACAAAAGGACTCAGACACCTAAAACTGACACTTCAGGAGCCGAAATCCCAGAATCAGGCTCCATTAGAATTCATAAACCCCCATTCATTGGCCCCTGACACCTGTAGGCACCTACACTCACTTGGCGCCTATGTTTCTGCCTCTGAGCATGTGCAGTACAACCTCATGTCAGGCATCTAGATGCCTAAGTCACAGAGCAACCCACAAACTGGGAGAAGATAGGCGTCCCTCCACGTAACTCAGTAGGCGCATTCAGTAGGTGTGCTCCGATCTCATCTGCCAGACTGGACTCCTATATATGAGTTTAAACAAAATGGAGCAGAATGGTTAGGGTACTAATCTGGGATGTGGAATACTCCTAGTTCAAGTCCCCCTCTACCTGAGAGGGGAAAAAGGGTTCTGACCTGAAATTTGCCACCTCTCAGGTGAGTGCCCTAATCACTGGGCTATAGCATATTCTGATGTGGAAGCTCCCTCGGGCTCTCCTGTCAAAGCTAATTCCACAATTCCACTGTGGCTAAATAATTTAAAAAAAAAAACAAAACACTGGAGCAGGGGGACTGGATTGTGGTTTTCCTGCTTCCCAGGTGAGTATGCTAACCATCAGGCTAAAGAGTCGTATGCTTGCTTGCTTGCTCTCTCTTTCTCTGGCCCACTTTTTAAAAATTAGTTATCCAGAGTGCAACAGCCTCAGCAAGAAAGACTGAGTGAGGCCTACATTATAATAATATATGGAGATATACCTATCTCATAGAACTAGAAGGGACCCTGAAGGTCATCAAGTCCAGCCTCCTGCCTTGACTAGCAGGCCCAAGTACTGATTTTGCCCCAGATTCCTCAAGGATTGAACTCACAACCCTAGGCTTAGCAGGCCAATGCTCAAACCACTGAGCTATCCCTCCTCAACCTGGGTAAGGGAAGGAAGGGATTTGAACAGGGATCTGCCACTTGACAAGTAAGAGCCCTAAAATCTCTGAGCCCAATGGTTAGGGCACTTACCTGTCAAGTGGCAGATCCCTGTTCAAATCCCTTCCTTCCCTTACCCAGGTGGAGGAGGGACTTGAAGTGGGAGTCTCCCACAATCCCAGATGAGTACCCTAAGCACTGGGCTAAAAGTTGTGAGGGAGAGCCACATTCTCCCAGCTTGCAAAAATGACATAGGTGCCCAATGCCAAGAGAAGGTTTACAGCTGAGAATCCCAAGCTGAGGGAGGCACCTCCCCGCAGAATGGACTTTTCACCTATCTCCAAGAGAGATGCAGGGCTTAGAACACACCCCTTGGCTTGGCACCTCCCATTGGCTACCTTAGGAGGAGAGTCACCTAGTATGTTGGCTTTTGTGAATCCCATTCTAAGGTACCTATCTCTCCCCATTCATTGTACAGGGACTGAGGCGCCTAAACGTTAGGCACGGTGATGCTCAGCATCACAATACCTAAGTTTCTTTGTGAAGCTAGCCAAAGTGCCTGCCCACAAAAGTCAGTGAGTGTCTTTCCATTAACTCAATGAGTTCTGGATCAGGCCTAGAGAATCCAGTTTAGTCATGTGCGTACATTTTAGAACTAATTTGTTTACTGGACTAAAAAGTAACATGGTGCAAACCACATATCTAACATGGACAATGGCCTAATTATGAGGCCTTTTGCTCCCTAGAGTTCCCTAATGCAGACTACAGACAATGTGGCTGTTGATCTGCATTGAAAGCTCTAGCCCCTTAAACAGCATAAATCGCAATATGTTTCACTTATATAATAATTTTCATCAACTTACAATACTTTATAAACATTAATGAATTACCTCTGAGATCTTCACTCCCCTATATGTGGTAGGTAAGTGTTCTCTCCAATTTATAGATGGGGAAACTACATAAGGTAGAAGGCAGCCAGGTAGGTTTATATCCTCTAATCAAGTATCAGAGGAGTAGCCGTGTTAGTCTGGAACTGTAAAAAGCAACAGAGGGTCCTGTGGCACCTTTAAGACTAACACCATGCAAGGCACTGCATTACTATCTACATACTGCACAGACCACAGTGAGAGATTATGCCATACACTATCAAAGAAACTGAGGAACCACCTGATCAGCATCCTATACAGCAAACAGGACTTGACACCATGCAAGGCACTGCATTTAGCCGTATGGAATGGAAATCTATCAACCTCATGAAGAAACTTGCACAAATACAGACAGATATCATCTTCCTTTCCAAATGCAAATGCAAATGGATGGACATCATACCAAATGAAGTCTTCATGTCCTTGGGCAATTTTCTAAGAACAATCATACCAAATGTCCTTGGGCAAGCCATTTCATCAAGAATTCACAGGCCCTGATGAAGGTCCTCAGCTTTTCCAGAATAAAGAAAATTCTCTCTATCTTTCTGGTAAACACCACCTGCATAACTTTACCAAAGAATGTTTCCCCGGGTGGAAGAGGTAAGGAAAGATTCTATGAAACTACAAAAGGGACCTGGAAAGTTCACATCCAGATCCAAATTTTCCAAAGTTCCACTCCAAACTTACATTTATAGAAGTCATGTTTTATTACACCTAAAGCTCATTATAAAATGGCACCCCAGAAAAGACCTGAACTCCTGTGGACCTCAGACAATACGGATGAGCTTCTCTTAAAAAGGGAGTGTATAACAAACTGCCTCAGTGTCTGCACTCTCTCTCCCTGCAGTGGCTTGCAACACAAAGGATAAGAGCCTTCTATTTACAAACCTTTGAGCAGACACGGAAGATGGTTCACGGGTTAAGGTGCTAACCTGGGACTTGAGTTAAATTTCCTACACTGCCACAAATGCCCTGTGTCACCTTGGGCAAATTACATAGACTCTTTGTGCTTCAATTCTCCATCTGTAAAATGGGAATAGCACTTCCCTACCTCACTGCATTGTAAAGATAAATACATTAAAAAGTGTGTGGTACTCAGATACTATGGAAATGTGGGGCACAGAAGTTGTGTCTTAAGGTCACACTTCTGGTGCTAAAGGTCATGGGTTCTAGCCATGGTGGATTTTTTTGCAAGTTCATAGCTAGGGCTTTGATTAAGGTTCCTCTCTATGTAAAATAAAAGACAGTTATCTGTTCCGTAACTGGTATTCTTCGAGATGTGTTCCTCATGTCCATTCCACATTAGGTGTGTGTGCTCGCCACATGCTCCGGTACTGGAAGCTTTTCTCTCAGCAGTATCCATAGGGGTGTAGATAAATCTCTGATAATTTTCATATGACTTTACATTGTGCCTCTTCAGATAACCTTGTAGTGGGTCTACCCACCTGTGACCTCTGTTTTCATGAAACTTTGTATCAAAGCCTAATATAGAAACCTTGTACTGATGAGCCTTGGTATATGGAAACTTGGTATCAAAGCCTCATGTAGAAACTTTGCATTGAACCTTGGTATAATGTTATAGCCCCTAAGGATAGTTAAAGTAGAAGAAAAATGTCTTTTTGCTAGGAGTAGAATAAGATCTCCCCGCACCGCACTCCCTTAATCAATTGCCCTGTTGAATGAATGAGGTGTGAATGAGCAAGGCGTGGAAGGCAAGCACCGCCAGACAGCTGCAACAGTTGGAAAGGGGATGGAAGGCAGACCCAAGGACAATAAAACTTGTCAAGTGTGCTCACTAAAGAAAAGCAGACATATTGACTGCCTCGGGAGTTAGAAGCAAGCACCTTCTTTTGAAAACACCCTCTTTGAACAGCATTGGGACAACACCCAGAGAAAAGCAGCACAAAGGACCAATGGACACAGACACAAATTTTGAATCTGGTACAGATTTGCATGAGAGGGAAGCTGCTATAAATGTGAGGTGTCTTGCAGAGGACCCTGGGTCTCGTCTTGTCAACATGGGAGCATCGATCCGGATCGGCAGAAGCCCGGCTCCACCCCCTCCCACATCTAACTCACCTGGCCAGTGAAGTTACGGAGAGCAACTAATTGGTAACAACAACAAGACGGAGTGTGCTTGTGTGTGTGTATGTAAGTGCAGCTTCTCGGCTCTTTGAGCTGTGGTCAAGTGAAAAATTCTCTCTCTCTCTCTCTCTCTATATCATATGCATATGATACAGTGTGGATTGATACATGTATTACCAGTAAATGTGGCACTTTGCCTTATTCCCCCTGAAAAGATCCTGGGCAGTACTTTAAGCATAACAGGGGAGCAGCTCTGGTATCCTCTGAAGTGGCACCCTCTGAAGGGGCACTGCCGGCTCCCCCCACCCTCCATTCCTTCCTGCTGGAAACTCGGACAGTGGGGAAGGAGGGCGGGTCGTGGAATGGACATGAGCAACACATCTCGAAGAACACCAGTTACGGAACAGGTAACTGTCTTTTCTTCTTTGAGTGCTTGCTCATGTCCATTCCACATTAGGTGACTCCAAGAAGTTCCCATGCAGGCAGATAGGAGTTCACAGCTGCGCAGAATGTAATACAGCTCTGCTGAACCCAGCGTCGTCTTTGGCCTGCTAAGTGATGGCATAATGAGACATGATTGTGTCTACCGAGGACCACGTCATGGCTCTACAGATGTCCTGGATTGGGATGTATGCCAGGAAGGCCGCTGATGACGCCTGCACTCTAATTGAATGGGCCCTGATGATCGGTGGCGGCGGGACCTTTGCTAGCTTGTAACAGGTCTTTATGCAAGAGGTGATCCAGCTGGAAATCCTCTGCGAAGAAACCGGAAGGTCCTTCATCCTATCTGCTGTAGTGATGAAGAGCTGGGTTGATTTACGGAAAGGCTTGGTACGCGCCAAGTAAAAAGCCAAGGCCGTCCGGACGTCCAGCACATTCAGACACCTTTCCTCGGCTGTCTTGTGCGGGTTGGGACAGAACATTGGCAGGAATACATCCTGGCTCACGTGGACAGAAGATACCACCTTCAGCAGGAAGGCTGGGTGGGGCAGCAGCTGGACCTTGTCCTTATAAAACACTATGTAAGGCAGTTCCGAGATCAAGGCCTTAATCTCTGAGACTCGTCTTGCTGATGTCACTGCCACCAGGAAAGCGACCTTGTGGTAAAGCCTCTTGAGGCCCCTCAGGAACCTGACAGTCATGTCATAAGAAAAGACAGTCTGACCTTGGATAGGCTGATGGAATGCAGAGATGGCCGTAAGGTGCACTCTGATGGAAGAATGCGCCAGCCCCTGGTTCCTGAGCTGCAGTAAGTAGTCCAAGATGGACTGCACTGAAGAACGCGAGGGAGAAATGCCATATTCCGACGCCCAGTGGGAAAACCTCGTCCACTTGGCCAGGTAAGTTAGTCTTGTGGATAGCTTCCTACTTCCCAGGAGGACCTGCTGGTCTGCCTCTGAGCAGGTACGCTCCTCCGAGTTCAACCATGGAGCATCCACGCCGAGAGGTGTAGACTCGAGGTTGGGCTGTAGGAGCCAACCGTGATCCTGGGACAGCAGGTCCAGACGATAGGGAAGGGGCCAGTGCTGGCGAAGCCATGCAGGGGCGATCATGATAACCTGTGCTTTGTCCCTCTTGATCTTTACTAGGACCCAGCTGACCAGAGGGATCGAAGGGAACACGCTCATCAGACCTTCGGCCCATGACAGGAGGAAGGCATCAGAGAGGGAGCCCTTGCTCAGGCCCTGCTGGGAGCAAAACCGATGGCACTTTCTGTTTCTCCTGGTGGCAAACAGATCTACCTGGGGAGTTCTCCACCTCTGGAAGATCATGCAGGTCACCTCCAGGTGGAGTGACCACTCATGGTAAGAGGAGAAGTCCCTCCTGAGGTGATCTGCTAAGGCATTCCTGATGCCAGGGAGGTGACCAGCTTCCAGATGGATGCCGTGGCTGATGCAGAAGTCCCAGAGACAGGGATCCTCTTGGCAGAAAGCTGACAAGCACGCTCCTCTTTGCCTGTTGATGCAGAATATCGAGGCCATATTGTCCGTCAGGAATCTCACCACTTTTTCCAACAGGTGCGGCAGGAAGACCCCACAGGCCAGTCAGACCACTCTGAGCTCCTTGACATTTATGTGTAATGCTGCTTCCTCCGGGGTCCATGCCCCCTGGTTCCAGAGATGTCCGAAGTGCGCCCTCGCAACCAAGGTCCAAAGCGTCCGACATTAGCTCGACAGATGGAGCGAGACTGTCGAACGGGACTCCTTCCAGGACCTTCTCGCAATTGGTCCATCGCTGCAGCAAGGTGAGAACTACCACGGGAATAGTGACCATCTTCTCCAGGTGGTCCCTGGTTTGGGAAGAGGTCAACGCCAGCCATTGCTGCGGGAGCTGCATGCGGAGCCTGGCATGGTGGACCACGTATGTGCAAGCTGTCATGTGGCTTAGCAGGCACAGGCACACCCTGGCCGTTGTCAGGGGAAAATGCGGACACTTCCTCGATGAAGTCCATCAGGGTCTGAAACCTGTCTAACGGCAGGAACACTTTCCCCCGAGTCAAGTACGGCCCCGATGAATTCTATCCTTTGAACTGGAACTAATGTGGACTTTTTGTGGTTGACCAGTGGTCCTAAGGAGGGGCACGTGGCTTGTAGTACAGCGACGTTGCGTTGGACCTGAGTCTTGGAACTGCCTTTTACCACCCAGTCGTCGAGGTATGGGTAAATCTGGATACCCTGACGCCTGAGGTAGGCCACGACTACTGCCATGCACTTGGTAAACACCCTTGGTGCTGTAGCCAGGCCAAACAGAAGGATTGCAAACTGGTAGTGGGCTGAACCCCACCGTAAAACGGAGAAAGCACCTGTGTCCTGGGAAGATCGCTACGTGAAAGTATGCGTCTCTCAGGTCGAGGGCAGCATACCAGTCTCCCGGATCCAGGGAGGGGATAATGGAGGCAAGGGAGACCATGCGAAATTTTAGCTTCTTTAGGTATCTGTTGAGGTCTCGCAGGTCCAGAATGGGACCCAGACCACCCTTGACCTTTGGGATCAGAAAATACCGGGAATAGAAACCCTTGTTCTGGTAAGAAGGCAGGACCTCCTCCACCGCCACCAGCTGTAAGAGCCCCTGAACCTCCTGCTCGAGAAGACGCTCATGAGAAGGGTTCCTGAAGAGGGACGGGGGGGGGGGGTTGGAGGGGGTGGTGGAAATAAATTGGGAGGGTGTAGCAGTGCGCCACCATACTGAGGACCCAGTGGTCCAAAGTTGTCGCCGACCACACCAGGAGAAAAAAGGAAAGGCGGTTGCCAAAAAGTGGGAAAACTGGATCCATGGAATAGACTAGTAGGTCGCCCTTGGGCATACCCTCAAAACGACTTTTTAGCTCCTTGCTTGGAGCGAGTCGAGCTTGACTGGGCAGAGGGTGGGGGCAGGTGGCTTGTGCACCGTCTATAGCCCTTGAGCTTTTTGTGCGGTGGGTCCTGCCGGGGCTGGCTCCCTTGCCCCTGGGGTAGTTGCGGTTTGAACTGCTTACATGCCAGGCCTGGAACATAGAGCCCCAGGGTTTTTAGGGTGGTTCGGGAGTCCTTCAGCCCATGTAATTTGTTGTCCGTCTTCTCCGCAAACCGGGCCTGGCCATTGAAGGGGAGGTTCTGAATTGACTGCTGAGCCTCAGAGGACAACCCAAAGAGGAGCAGCCAGGACGCTCGCCACATGGAGATGACGGATGCCATGGTGTGGGCGGTGGAGTCTGCCGTGTCAGATACCGCTTGAAGGGCCATCCTGGCAGTGGGCATGTCCTCGTCAAGGATCGCCCTGAATTCTTTATAGCATGCCCCATCCCCCGGCTAAGTCCCTGACGGGACTAACAAAACTCTAACTACTGCTAAGAGCTAACTAACTCAACTACTAACTATGTACGCTAACTTTACAAGAACTCTAG
The DNA here is from genome assembly GCF_002925995.2 of Terrapene triunguis. Lineage (NCBI taxonomy): Eukaryota > Metazoa > Chordata > Testudines > Emydidae > Terrapene > Terrapene triunguis. The sequence continues at coordinate 8,254,969 of NW_020664593.1, read as the reverse complement.
TTCGTACGAACGAAGCCAAAGCAATGCTAGTAAGGGCAGCGAACATCCTGTGCACCGTCACTGGCGGCAAGAAGGAACTAAGGGTGGGGGAGCCAGAGGCGCCCCTTATACTGTGCCATGCAGGCACCACTTCAGAGGGTGCCAGAGCCACTCCCCTGTGGATACTGCTGAGCGAAAAACTTCCGGCACTGGTGCATGTGGCAAGCACATGCACCTAATGTGGAATGGACATGAGCAAGCACTCGAAAATAGCTCAGATAATTTAAAGTGCACTGGGATGGAATCTTCGTGCACACTGCCAATTCAAGTGCACATTTTTCAAATGCTTTTTAAATTTAAAGCAAGCATTTCATTTTTAAATGAAATCTATGGAATTTTGAACAAACAGCTACTGGATATAGTCTCAGAAGCTACTTTTCACACCTTTCTCCATCGTCCAGTGTTTTAAGGAAGTATTATGGTGGGATGGAGGGATGAGCCATCAGTCCCAGTGTAGTGCCAGCCCCTAAAGTTGGAGCACTTTGAATATTATACTTACCATCATAAAATAAACATTTCAACATTTTCTTAGACGAGAGAAGGCTTTTAGGGAAGGGGATGCAAGGTGAAGGCATACGGATGGGGGAGCCAGCCTTTAGGGAAGAACCACAATTTAAAGCTGTTTCCTGCAATATTTCTGCACTTTACTTTCCCATTTGCCTTTAGGAGCCCCGATTTTCAGAGTTAAATCTCCCAGCAGTTTCAAATAGTGTTGGTCTAGAGACTTTGGCATACAATCCTACCTGCCTAGATTCAACCTTTTGTCCCTTCTTTCTTCAACACCACCACCACCCAATAAAAACATGCAACTAATCCATCAAGCTGTTTCTGATTTACAGAGGCAAAACGTTTATATAGTTCTCTGGGTATTAGATGGTTTTCTTTCCAAACTCTAGACCAAAAATAAGAAGTTAGGCTTTAATGTGGGCTAAGTACTACTGACTGGTTTAGTTGAAGGCAACAAGAATGACATTAAAGAAAGACCAAAAAGAAGTGACATGACAGAAACCACAGTGGGTTTGGTCTATGGTTTTTTTAGAAATTATTTTAAATATTTATTTTAAATTTTCCAAATAAAAATAATTTTACTATAGATCTCTTTCCAAAGAATGGGGAAAAACTCATTAATGAACATTCTACGTAATCAGAGAAATAGAAATGTGAAGAAAAGGGAAACCAGATACAAAACACAGATGTAATCAAATTCCCTTTCTCCCCTTTAGTTAGGAAAAAGAGATGCGGGGGGAGGGATAGCTCAGTGGGTTGAGCATTGGCCTGCTAAACCCAGGGTTATGAGTTCAATCCTTGAGGGGGCCACTTAGGGATCTGGGGCAAAAATCTGTCTGGGGATTGGTCCTGCTTTGAGCAGCGGGTTGGACTAGATGACCTCCTGAGGTCCCTTCCAACCCTGATATTCTATGCTCAGATGTAAAGAATCAAAAGTAGTGGCCTTATGTTATCATTGTGTATTACCCTGCATGAGACCGAGTTCTCACTTTGTCCTGTTGGGCCAGATTCTTAGCTGATGTAAATTGTTGTAGCTCCACAACAATTTCTGGCTTCAATGGAGCTATGTGATTTATGACAGCTGAGGATCTGGCCATCTATCTTGTCCTCACCAGTACAGTAATGGTCTCACTAAGAATGTCTCAACCAAAGAATCTGTGGCAGGCGAGAAAACTTTCCCCTATCTACCAATTCTCTAGCATGTTATAACTTCATAGCAACTGGGAAAGTCTTTAAAAAACAAATATTTAACTTCATCACAGAGTCCTGGAACCATGGCAGAGTGCCCCAACTACAAAGTGTAGTGCTCTCTGACATCTCCCAAGGTCAGCAAAATCTGCTCTTCTTGCATGCTTCATGAAAGAGCACATCCACAAAGTGAACAAAGAAGGCAATACTTGACCTGCATGTTTGGCACAGAGGGGAGCTAAATACTATCTCCACTTAAACAGGACCTTCATTGTCATCAACACAGTCTATCTTCAAAGTGCCCCATGCCAAACTGAAACTACTAATGACCTTGGGACTCTCTCACCAGATTCCATTCACCATACACCTCAGTCTCACAGTAACCTTGCTAATACTAGTAAATATAAAACACAGCAGGTGTACTGCAACTCTCCCACATACCACATGCAGCAAAGCCTTGCCCCAAATATACGATCTGGAAAGTGGTTACTTGATTTGAGCAAGAACATAAGAACATATGCCCCATATCTAGTAAGTCTAATCTCCCATTTAGACCTTGAAATGTTCAACAAGTAGGAAGTTCAAACAGATGGGGTAGGACTCTGGTGTTAAGATGGAAGCATGGGCCAGCAAGAAGGAAGTATACAGAGCAGCTTTCTGATGAGATCAAGGTGTTATCTTCCTCTGGGTTTTATTTTCTGAGTTTTCAGGGTGTTGATTACAACCTCAGGTTTAAAAAAATGGCTTTACAAAAAACTCAAACCCTCCTTCCCCCCAGTTTGTGACACAACCAAACCCTGTAACCACAAAGGGTGAAGCTCTATCTTCTCAGAATCCTTCACTAAATTCTCACTACACAGTAGCTATTATTATGTTTCTTCAGTTCCCTCTGACTGTTCCCTGTCTCATTATTAGACTTGTATGTCTATGTGGGGTCTAAGCAGGGAGTTAACTCCCTACTTGTCGCAAAACCCCTTTACAACTAAGTGGTGGCTAAATGATGAGCCCGGTCTCACTAACATTTCTGCATTCCCCTCACCCCTCCAAATAATCAGATTCCCATAGACTTTTCCTCCCATTACTCTTCAGCCCCTCCAATTCTTTGATCTTCTTCCTCCATACCACTCAAATGGATTCTTCCTCCCTGCTCCTCCAGCCCCACAAGTAGACACTTTCTTTTTTGATTACTCTGATGTCTCAGGGACCCTGAGACAACCGGTTCCTCATCACAAAGGTTACATTTTTCAAAAGTGTGTAAGGGTACATCTACATCGCAAAAAAAAAAAAAAAAAGATCAGCAATAGTGAGATGCAGCACCTGGGACAACTGACTCAGGCTTCTGGGGCTCATGCTATGGGGTTAACAATTGGACATTCAGGCTCAGGCTGAAGTCCGGGCTCTGAAACCCGGCATGAGGGGAGGGTCTCAGAGCCCCTAAACATCTACACTGTGATTTTTAACCCTGTAGTGCGAACCCTGCAAGACCAAGTCAGTTGACTCGGGCTCTGAGACTTACTTCTATGGGTCCTTTTTTGTGGTGTTAGACATACCCTAAGTGACTTGGGAGCCTAAGTCCCATTTTCAAAAGTGATTTATGTCATTAGGAGCCTCAGTCCCATTGACTTTCAATGAGACATAGGCACCTAATTATATGTCACTTTTGAAAAATAGGAAGTTTTGAAAATGTTACCCAAAGTTCCTGTGGTAGCTGATTCAGTACTGAAACTCAGGATCCTCCCTGGAAAAAATAATTAGATGGAAGTTACTTGTGTACAATGAGACTAAATCAAAAATCATGTCACAGAGGCAGAGGAAATTCAGGTTATTCCAGTTACAACTACTGGAAAGTGGAGAATAAAAACTTTATAATGCTTCATTAAACATCCAGTCAGACAAGGACACACAACTGACTCCATTTCACCCATAAAAACGTATTCGGGGATCAAATTTTCCTACCAGTGAAGTCAGTAGCAAAATTTCCACCGAATGCAAGTGACACCAGCACTTAGCCTTTCATCTCCACCATCTAGTATCTTGTCATATGAAAGCCAATTTCCAAGAAGGCTGCCTGAGGTCTCCTACAAAGCCATGCCGTCAGGCACAACTATCTCTGGAAATCTTGTGGTGGTGGCAAACTGATTAAGATGGACAATGCTAGGTCTCTGCCTATTGTCACTGGCCGAATAGGTGTGCTTCTAGCATGCAAAATGATGCCAGTTGACACTGAATACATATATTATACTGAGGGTATGTCTATACTTACCTCCGGGTCCGGCGGTAAGCAATCGATCTTCTGGGATCGATTTATCGCGTCTTGTCTAGACGCGATAAATCGATCCCGGATCAATCCCGGAAGTACTCGCCGTCAACGCCGGTACTCCTGCTCCGCGAGAGGAGTACGCGGAGTCGACGGGGGAGCCTGCCTGCCGTGTGTGGACCCGCGGTAAGTTCGAACTAAGATACTTCGACTTCAGCTACGTTATTCAAGTAGCTGAAGTTGCGTATCTTAGTTCGAAGTGGGGGGTTAGTGTGGACCAGCCCTAAGATGCCAAAGTTCAACCTTTGTCCCTCAAAATGACTATGTAGAAGCCAGTTAATATTTTTTCTAGGACAAGTTTACGGGGTCATTGGATTTGGAGTCTTTAATACTGGATCCAAACTAATCAGAACTGTGCTAAAGCTTTATCATTTTCTTATTATTTCCTCGTGTCCTTTTTTTTCCCCTTCCAAAATTTAAAATTTTATAGCTCTGGAAAATGATGGAAAAAGTAAACAGTTTGGATATGGTCCTCTGGCACTCTCCCGCCTGCCCACCAATCCCAAATCTGCCAAGAAACACTAGGATGTGCACATAACAAAGCCAGACACCAAAATGCTTTCTATAATGACAAGGAATCAAGTGCAATGTATGGCTGTGTTGACTGGTTTGGATTAGCTCCTGAAGTTGGCTGATAGAAAGATATGAGAATCTTTCCAAAAAGTTAAAACCTGCAGCTCATGAAAGAACCAGCAACACAAAGAATTGGGCTCCTTTCCCTTTAAATTACAACCCATGGAGGCACTACAGTAAACCCCTTAATCTCTTTTTAAGCAGCTATTTTATCCCAACTTCCTCTGTGGTATACACCCACAAAGCACCCACACCACAATTCAAGAACTGCCTAAGTGATGAGATGCAAGTGACTCAGCTTCAATAAATAAATAAATATTTACCCAGAATGGACTGCCTCATCTCTTAACCCTTTGCTTGTGCAAGGCCATGCCTCTTAGACACACATTCACCATTTTTAAATCCGGTCATCAAATAGGGATATGCTGAAGGTGGTGTAAGCCCTGCCATACATTCACAGGCATGCCAACAACTTGTATGCTTTTCATGAGCACATTTCAGATCTTGCTCCTTTCAGAATGCTTCTGAAGATCTTAAAGTATTATTACAATTTTACAAATGGGGAAAATTAGGCACAGAGTTTAAGGTCCTGATGCTGCATTGAGACCTGCATCCATCCCCATTGACTAGAGTAGGGTTTTGGACAGGTGCGGAGGGGGGCGGGGTGGGGGGGCGTTACTGAATGGTTTTAAATGCAGGAATTGGGTGCAAGTGACTTGTGCCAGGTCACACAGCAAGTCAGAGATAAAGTGGGCAATAAAACCCAGGTCTCTTATCTCCTAGTCCTTTGTTCTAACCTAGAATAACACTGCCTCAGCCCAAGAAAAACCTTACAAACATGTTTTAAAATGAAAGTCTAAATAATTAACTTTAAATGGCGGTACTGACTAATTTCACTGGCAAAGTAATGTTTTATTTTCAGATACTAGGACAGGTTTTCTCCAATCACAGTCCACCTCCTAAAAAAAAAAAAGTAGAGTTTCTTACTTTGGGACATCATGTTCTTTGAACAAAGACAATTCCACAATGTCATAAATGTATGCCTGTGTTTCCACTGAGCTGAAAGAAAGAGGTGTTGGATTTTGAAGATGAAAGTGTTTGATTACATATTTGTCTTCCATTTGATGAGAACATCAAATGATAACACTTAGCCCTTTTACAGCACTTTCCATCTTCAAAGCACTTTGCAAACATTAACTAACCCTCACAATACCCGTTATGTAGGCAAATATCATTACATTCATATTACAGATTGGGATTCTCAGGCAAAAAGATTAAGTAATTTACCCAGGACCACAGAGATAGTCAGTATCAGAACCAGGAAAAGAACTCAGTAGCTCCTGCCTCCCAGTTCTGTTCTTATATCATGCCTCTCAATATTAAAGGCAATACCATTTTTTAAAATTAAAATATATTAAAAGTTTTCCTTTCTGAGGAAGAAATTAGTCCATCAAAATGAAAACTAATAACACATTTACATCTTGTGGTCTAGCTAGACTTTCTATCTCCAGAGGAGACATCATTTTGACTTTTTAGGTTCTAAATTAACAAGAAAGATCACTAGTATCAAAGAGAACATATCATGGAGACGAAGGGTTATGTAGCCAGGAAAAGAGTACAACATAAATTAATTCCACATTCTACATTCTCCTTCTCTGTTTAGACATAGGCACTGTGACTATTTACTAAACTTCCCTCACATCTTTACATTTCATCATTTGCATCAGCTCTGAAATATTTGTTTTTGCTTAAACAAAATAAAGTTATCTTTTCTGGAACAGATAACTTCACACCTGGGGCTCCCATTTAAAGTCATAACATAGATAAAGAACCACTCATAAACTGGGAAAAGGATGCTTGGTAGCTGAATTATGGGTTCCCATAATGTTTCATTCATTTTGTTGATGCATTTCTTTGAACTTTTCTGTCCTAAGTGTGCAGGATATATGGTTACATCAACACTTTCCTGACAGCCCAAATCACCCACTCTCCATAGCAATGGATTGATGTGTCATAGAGAGTGTGATTAGGAGGTCATCAGAGGTACGCGAAGCACCAGATTAAAGCTCAGAACCGAGACATATTTGTTCCTTTGGTTATTAAAAAAAGATCAGAGGGAGAAAAAAATTGTTGTAATGGAAAAAGGAATATGAGACTTTTAATATATTGTTAAAAATATTTTTGTGCAAGGCATCACTTAATATAAAGGCCAAAAGTATTTTATTTTTGATAGAGAAACATGCAAGTCAATGCATAGTTTTATAGTGGAATTTTTTTTTAAAACTGTAATCTGGCCTGTACACAGCCTGACATTTTCTGGCATGCCAGCAGTATTAGTCTCTGCACTATTGCACAACACTGAACAAAAAGCGCCCTTTTGTGCCAAAAGAGTGAAATTCTAAAAACTGGCCACTTCATCTTGAATGGTCCCTTAGAATATGTGCTAATGATATATGCTAAACTATCTGTTCCATCTTGTATTTAGCTGTGACACCCTAAGTACCTTTCCCAGACCTACGGATGAGCTCTGTGTAGCTCGAAAGCTTGTCTCTCTCTCACCAACAGAATTTGGTCCACTAAAAGATACTACCTCACCCACCTTGTCTCTCAAATATCCAGGGACAAACGTGGCTACAACACTGCACACAAATTCTAAAAACGTACTCTTCTAGCTTTTGAGCCCATCCAGGATCCTCTCTGTAAATCACCAGTGTGCCTTTGCTGACTACAATACTATATCTGTCATTAATTCTTTGGATCTCTCTCTCTCTCTTATCTACCCCCCAGTGCAAAATTAATCCACCTACTTTTATTATACTGGGATTCAGATCTGCCACTCCTCTCACTCTTCCTGAGAAAGCCCATCAGAAAGAAGGGAAGCAAGGCAAACTACCACAATGTACTACTGAAGTCTGGGAAATTCTAGCCTAGCAATTGTAACAACAGGGTAACTCTTCAAAGTATCAGCAATGAAATTTACAATCCCAAGGCTAACTCCACAGTATCAGTGAAACCCTGTATGAAAGCCATAATCAATTTAAATAAAAAGTGCTTTTGACTAAATCTACCATCTACACCCCCGCTCTGCGCCCCACAAAAAAGTCTGATGAAAGTCTTCAAGAAGAAAGTTCTCCGTAGCACCACATCTGCCCCCTTGTTTTCTTGGTGACAGTCTTCAAAGAGAAATTCTTCCCACACATCCTTGGTGAAAATCTTCAAGAATGTGCCTCTCTCATGAGAAGTGGAAACCTTCAAAACCCCTTGTCTCCTTGAAGAAGGTAAAAGGATGTCTGCTAAACCCTTTGGTTTACATAACTTTTTTTGTTTTTACCTACTTATTTTTTTAAAACTTTTAAAAGGTACTTCATATTTGAGAAATAAATGCTATTTTTCTCCTCTTTTTAGTATATTGTTTGGCAAGTCATGTTTTTGATTATTTAAATATAATCTTCGTTCTAAACTGCATCTGACTCACATAACCTCCATACTTTAGAAAACCACAACAAAAGTGCCTTAATATTAGCTATAGATGAATAGGCAATGAGTCAGTGAATAGTTAAGGACATTCCATGGAAACGCATGAGCTACATTGAGTAGAATTTTGTTATTTTATAATTAGTTTAAGAATAACAATATAGATTACTTGGAAGGAAGGATATTTTTGGAAGTTTTGTGTTTTGTTTTTCACAGAGGAACTTTATATTATGTACAAAGGGATCAAAAACTGAGCAGCAAAAAACATTGGTGTTCTCATTGGAAACCAGTAGTCATTGTTTGTACATACTGAAGTTATATTCTTTCTCTGTGAAGAACTTTAACCTTCTCACTGTGGCCATCACACTCTACAACCTTATTGGGACATCTTGCCACAATGGCAACACCTGCTGAAAAGAATGGCTTTAGAGCAGTCACATGCTCCTCTACAGCTGTTGAGTGCAACTTAGTCAATATTTACTCCTGATCTACTCTGTGCTCAGACTCAATGGAAGGGGGGAGGGAGGAATCCAGTCACCTCCTACTTATTGGTGCTCATTTTCTCAGCACTAAGAGAAACACACATTGCTATGTGATTGAAATACAGAAAAAATAGGTTACTTACCAGTAACTGGTGTTCTCCAAATATCATTACCATCACAGCGCCACAATTGCGAGTCATGCCCTTTACTGCATGCTCCCCAGAACAAGTAAGTGAGGTATAAATAACTACATATAGATCCTAACTAGAAGCCACAAGTCTGAAACACAATTTCTACAGCACCAAGATCATGTCTATAAAAAGAGGCACAATAGCCCCCATTCTATCACTTCCTGAACAATCATCTGAAATATAGCAGCTCTGAAGAGCAAAATGTAATGGGTAACAGTATCAAATGCTGATGACAAAGGTAAACTAATCTGCATGGATTAACTCAGAGGATTGGTCCTCCACCCCAAGAGGACCAAAGGTGAGCCCCAACTTTAAACCAGAGGAAGTGATCATTGGATCAAGGTTAGGGTGTAATCAATCTTGTATCCCAGTCTATAACCTAGACCAGAGTATCCCCACACATGAATGTGGTGGAAGAAGCCACCCGTCAAAGGACTGCATCATTCATTGAAGCCATAAAATCTCCAGAAGAGCCATGGTCCACATAGATGTTGAAGTCATCCAGTTGGATGACTCTAGCACCAGGCCAGGGGAAAGAAAAAAAAAAAAAAGGTCACCTGGGATAGGAATTTCACAATATAAGAGGATGGTTTATGCACCACAACAGTGGGAACGCAACACCCTCTGTCAGTGCTTCTCTTGACTCAAGCTGCACTATGTACTTGTATGGAGAAAGCTGAGCAAATCAAGTCCCAGCAGAATCATTCAGCCAGATTTTGGTTATTCAACAAAAATCAGGGACTTCAAAAAAATCACCAATGACAATTATAGATAACCTTATTAGTCATCAACTGGAAGAGTATGGACCATATTAGCCAACACCCTGGATTCATGACATGATCCCACAGACCTGACCAATGGGACACACACAGTAAGTGCCAAATCACAAGTTTGTCAAACAGCTTCTCTCCCTGCCTGCCACCACCATCCAAGGAAAGCTCAGCCCGCCAAAAACCATTCACCCACCTGTACTCTATTCCCTCAGCTCACAGCAGCATTGAGCAACCCTCTCTGTTAAAAGATATTTAATGACAGCAACTCTTACAGCTGAGTACCTAAATAAAGAACTCCTGGGTGGACTACAAAAACAAACAAACTCAACAGGTGCTCCACACTCGCAATAAAAGAAGGGTATCCCCAAATGAGATGGGAGGGGGGAGAGAAATCCTAATGCCTTTCCCATATAATCCCCTTACATATCTATAGCCAAAATAATGTCCCACCCACACAACCAATGCAGGCCAACCTCACCCCTGTTTGGATGGGAGACTTACACTCCCCTCGGTACCTCTGCCAATGAGGCTGGAAGGAGGGGTGAAACCTAATGAGATATAAAAATATAACTGGATTCCTTGTTGTATCATTTGCTCTTTTTATTTTTGGACTGTTTATCCACCAAGGTGACATGATCTATGGCAACACAGCACAGAGGGACTAGTCCTAAAACCTTGTATCTCTCTCTGCAACACTTGCTCTGGTGCATCCAGGCTGCCTTTTGAAACTAACAATGCCTGATGCTGCAGAAGAGGATCATCCAAACTCAGAAAATTAAAGGCAGCAGACAAAGGGATAAAAGAATTCTTATTCTACAGGGTTTAGCCTGCAGCTGGCCATGCATGCCAGAGGGCTGTGCCAGCAACGACGGGAAAGACACTCCCTGAGAGAATAACCGGGGCAGAGAGCCCAACATTTTCAACCAGTGAGAGACATATTCTTTTGGGATGGAGGCAAATAGCTAGCTGTCTTCTAAAATGCAACTTTAGAAGAGTATTGTTCAGGGTAGGTAGGGACTGGCTGTGTCATGGGCCAGGATTCTATATGCTGTATGCACAGATCACACTGGACACGCATTCTCCCCTGTGCAAAATTGACCAAATCTAGCCCCAACCAGAACTTTCCCCAGTGGCCTCCACACAACTAAATGGCCTGTGTTTTAGCCCAGCCAAGTACATTTACAAGACAGACCCAGATGCTGTCAGCATACGAAGCCCGCTGGATCAGTGGCCCATGGTATGTATTTGGTTCATCCACGTGTGATTTCCTGCTCTGCTTCCAGTGGCTTAAAGGAAAGGAAGGGTTATTGATGTTGGGAGTGGTTCCTGGTTTCACGTTTAGACTACTATAGAGAATTGTTTTGTTTCCTTTCTCCTGCATATGTCAATGCAGTAGAATCTTCTTAAATTAAAGTTGCTTCAGCTTTAAGATTCTTCTGCCCCCAGTAGGTGTGCTTAAGGGGCTATCACCCAGATGTGGGGTGTTCAATCCCATTAAAAAGAATCCCTCATACATGGGATTAACAGTGCTATCATTGCCCAAGTTGCTGCAGAGCCTATGTTGATACTAGAGAAACCTGTGGAGTTAAGCGAACGCAGAATCTGCACAGGGATAGGGCCTGAACCGGCTCTATGCCAGTGGTAGCAATGCTGGCAACACAGTCCTGAATGTTTAGTTGACATGCATACAACAATTTAATAAGAAGAAACCAGGGATGGGGAAAAAATCTTACTCTTTCTGCCTGTATCACACTAATGAAGGGCTAAAAGTTTCTGTGAACAAGGAAAGGGGTCCCCATTAAGCAGAGTCATCATTCCTATTAAGCAGCAGTCAGGGCTGTTAAATATCCTTAGGTTTAAATCAGTTCCCTGGGATTTGTCCTAATCACACAGGTTTTCCTGATTAAGTACATCTAAATTAAACTGAGTATACTGTATTACATTGGAACTATTATCTAACTGGGGCTGTAACCCTTTGGGACAGCAGGCTATATACACCTTTACAGAGTGTATTTCCTTATGGCCATTTTTCTCCACGTGATTTTACCAATTATATCTATCAGTGGAGAGTCACTGAAATTCAAGATGGAAAAAAATCTACCATAGTCTTCCCCATCCCATATATTACTTTTTATGGTGTATTCTTTAATGCTTTGTCAATTCTAGTTTTGTTCTTCAGAGCTGTTGTGTTCCAGACAGTTGCCCATGAATTGATGGGGTGGAAGTCATGGTGCCTTCTTTTCTAAACATGAGCTGGGTGCTGTAAGAAATTATAAAGGTTTCCACCACATATTTTGAAAGCCATTCCACATATCTAGTACATCTCATTACTAGGAAGATTTTCTGATATTCACTCAAATTTTTCTATACTCAATTTTATCTCATTACTTTTACCCCGTTGAAGCATCTTAAATAATTCCTTTTTTGTCTTAATGCTTTACACCCTTCAAATACATGTAGCTGGTTATTATATACCTTAGTCATCATTTAGTCCAAACTGTACATATTACATTCTTGTAATCTTTGTTCATATTTCAGTCTCTCCAGTCTCTTAACTTCTGTTGCTCTTCTGTGAATTCTGACAACTAATTGCTGACAACTTTTTGGCTACAAAGTGGCCAGAATGGTACAGTGCTGTGGTCTCCTTAATGCTGTACACAGAGAGAGAATCATTTCCTGGGTTCATGATGTGATGCAGAATATTGTGAAGTGCAGAAATAGCACTGGCCACTCCTCCATACCCAACAACATAAATGACTATCTAATTTGTTGTCCAGGATCATCTATCTTTGGCAGATATCTGCATCAACTGTTGCTCCAAAAATGTGTGCAAAATAAAAAAAAAAATCACATAAATCACAATATTTAACACATATAAAGAATCTAACATTTTCAAAGCAGTGTGCAAATGTTAACTAATTAATCCTCACTGCACCCTGGGAAGCAGTCAACGTGGAATAGTATTTACCTACAATTCTGTTTATTGGACGATATCACACAGAAAGGATTTTCCCTCTATGAGAGCAAGTAGCTTAAAGTAGGTCTCAAAAGAAAGTGAACCAATGGCATAACACCGTATATTAAAAGCCGGCCATGCCCATCAAATAATATGAAGCTTTCTCCATCACAACCCCAATAATGGAGAGAGTTATCACCAAAAAATTAACAGGACATTGCAGGAACTCAAGGATGCTTTCTCAAAACAAAACAAAAAACAAAATCAAAACAAAAAACCCCACACTTTTCAAAGATTGGGCTACTTGAATACAAGGCATTCCCCTAAGGAGGAAAAAACAAAAAAACCCATTAAGGAGCAAACAAGTTTTGGATCTCCTTCTTTGAAAGCAAGTTCTGCAGGACTGAAAGACAAAAGCTGGGTTTTCCCCTTAAAGCCAAACACTAGCAATAATACTTGGTAAACTATATGTAGGGAAACTCATGTGGCTGTGTGCCTACTTTGTGTATGTGAATAATGGAAATATCCTTCAGATAGTTGTAGCAGGAACATCAGCTATGTAGGGAGGGCCAGAGTTACCAGGCAGGATGAAGTGAGTGTATATGCTAAAACTTTGCATTATTGATAACCCAAGAAGGGATCTTCCTCCACTGTGTTTGAATCCCAGTATGGCATGTTCTTTGTAAATGTAGCTCAAGATAAACAAGGGCATGTCTACACTGCAGCTGGGAGTGAGGCTCAAAGCCTGGGGAGACAGACTCATGTCAGGGGGGCTTGCGCTAGTGCACTAAACATAGCCATGTGGCTATTGTGGCCCTGGTGAACTCTTGGGTTGGCAACCCGAGCTCAAGCCCACCCTACCCCCGGGTCTGAGCTCAGGTGGCTAATCTGAGCCTCCGCCAGTAATGCAATGTCCACAAAGCTATTTTTAGCACACTAACATGAGCCCCACTACTGCAAGTCTGTCTACCTGGGCTGGGCGGCTCGCGCTGAGCTGCAGTGTGGACATACTCCAAGGTTTTAGGGCTCTTCTCTTATGACCCTCCAAAATAGCCCCATTACACTGGATTGTCAAATACCTACTTAAATCGTGAGTATGCACCAGATGCTTTAAAACAAGCAAATCATTTCAGGAGAAAAACAGTGGATCTTTGGGATATAGGCCCAGTATCTGGTGAGCCCTTCCACCTCAAACACCACGCCATTTCTAGCAGGAAGTCACAGCAAGTAGTAGTAGTCAAAAAACATCATACATGATTACTGCTTGTGAGCCTTCTGCTATTAGAATACAATTAGGACTCATGAAAAGATGGTGTTTCCCCTCCCATGATGAATCTCAAATCCTTCAGTCAGATCAGATTATGAACCAATGCAAGGAAGAAGAAGGAGGGCTGAAGACATGGTCAGAGAGGAAAAAAATCTGGGCAGTCTTCTTGGCCCATTAGGACAGAATGTACAAGCTCTAGCCTGTCCAGGGTAGTTGGATGGGATTTGACTGCTAGGTTTGGGGGGAAGGCAGAAAAGTCTGTTGTTGGGCCTTAGCCTCAGCTAGCCTTTATTCACAGCTAGATTTTTCACTAATATCTGTGAGGTGCTCAGATGATACTGTAGCAAGTATCACAGAAAAGACTATAAAGAAGTCAGTCATTTTCTAAGCCAGCATTTAGTAACATGCTGCCTCTCCATAATGCCTCCCCTCCGAGGATCTTCAAAGAGCTTCCCATGAATTAAACTGTGATGGAGGGGAGTATCAATCCCATTTTATAGATAGGTGAACTGAGGTAGGAAATGTGAAGTGACTTGCCCAAGGAAACACCACAGCTGAGCTGGGACTAGAACTCAGCTCTGACAATTCCCTTGTCGGTGCTTTAGCTATAAGGCCATTCTTCTCTTCTGTCCTCACTAGCCACAAAGACATATGTAAAAAGGCCTGATACTGCTCTTATTAAAGTCAGTGGCAAAACCTTTTACTTCAGTGGGGAACCAAAGCAGGTCTTAAATGCTGCAGAATTTTTTCAACAGATGATTATCATAGCATTTATTTTCCCTATCACATCAAATTTAATTGAGTATTAAACAATGTTGTTCAGATACTCTTCTTATACAGACTGATTGCTTTCCAGCTGTGCTACCTATAAGCATAGGCAAGTGTTACACCAGCTATTGCATATATACCATATATTGTGTATTTAATGGATTTTTCCTGATGAATACTGGCAATCTTGTTTACAATGGAATTCTGCTAATGGCAGTGTACACAAGTCTACCAGATACTGGAACTGGGAACCCAGGGACTATATTTACAGAGTGGTGAATTACATACCTGAATCCTAGGGTTACCATATTTAACAAATAAAAAAAGAGGACCCTCCACGGGGCCCTGGCCCCGCCCATTTCCCCACCCCCAGCCCCGCCCCAACCCCACCCTAACTCCGCCCCCTCCTCCCTCCCACTCCCAGCCACGCGAAAAGGGCTGCCCGAGCGCTACCGGCTTCACGGTTTGCCGGGCAGCCCCCAGACCCTGCGCCCCCGTCCGGCGCTTCCCCAGCGCAGCTGGAGACCGGGA
>NW_020664593.1:8216366-8239503 GCF_002925995.2 Terrapene triunguis | reverse complement strand
CAGCCCCCATGCCTCCGGACCCTGCGCCGCCGGAGCCCGGGAGGGGACGTGCCCGGCCGGCGGCTGGGGTCCGGAGGCAAGGGGGCTGCCTGAAGCCCATAGCGCTCGGGCAGCTCGGCTCTTAAACAGAGCCGAAGAGTCAGGGGAGGAGCAGAGCAGCCGCGGGAGGGGAAGTGCCCGGCCGGCATTTTCCCGGACATGTTCGGCTTTTTAGCAATCCCCCCCGGACGGGGGTTTGATTACCAAAAAGCCGGACATGTCCGGGAAAAACCAGATGTATGGTAACCCTACTGAATCCTATCAAGGCTTGGGGTCTGTGCATTCAGGTACTACTTTGAACACTCACCTCAAATTTTCAAGCATCTGCCCCAGTCTCCAAACATAAACATTTGGAAAAATTGGCCCTTGTCTTTTGTATGTGGAATTTATCTGTGGAACTCACTGTCACTGCCCCAAAATATTAAGGAGAGCTTAGCAGAATCCTAAAAAAGATTAAACACTTGATGGATAATAAGAACATGTGCAATTACATTAGATAGAATCCTAATTATGTAAGGGATATACACCTTGATTGTTCAGCAAAAAAAGCCATTTACTCTCTGATAGGGGGTAGGAAGCAATTTCCCCCACAGGCAGGTTATTTCATAATTGTCCATTACAGGGATTCTTGTATCTTCTTTTGAAGCATCTGATTCTGGTCATGGTTGGAGGCAGGATACTAAACTAGATGGACTTTCTGCCTTATTCAGTTCACCAATTCCTGTCTTCCTACAGTTATCCATGCTGTCACTCCCAGATAAGATTAGTACAAAGCACTATACACAGTGGTTGTTCCTGAAGATCATGCAAAAGCTCCAGGTACCGCAGAATGTGGCTGCCTACTTACTTAATGGTGTTTCTTTCAGGAAGTATCTGACACCTGTGTTCTGCAGCCTGCACTGGCTTTTAGTTAGTTACCAGATACAGTGTAGTACGTTGTTTTTTACCTAACACCTTATGACTAAGATTTTCAAAAATGGGTTCCTAAAGTTAGGCTTCTAAGTCCATATTTAGGCTCCTGATGTTCAAAGGTTCTGAATACTCAGCAGCTCTTATTGACTTCATGGGGCATTTTAAAAATTGGGCCACTTATTTAGGCTTTTAAATCCATATTTAGGTTCCTAATTCTAGCTACCCATTTTTAAGAATCTTGGCTTATATAGTCTTGGTCTAAGACTGCCTTTCTCTTCATGTTGGACCAAAGAAATTGAGATCAGACAAGCCACTAAAACGAACATCTCCGAATCTAAAATGTCTTTGGGGCTAATGGGTAACTATTTCCAGTTACGGGCCTTCAGCATTACCACTTACTTCAGTCACTGGTCTGACAGAACTAGAGAGAGAATGTTGACCTTCCAGGCATGCTCCAGGACAGTGGTGGGCAACCCGCGGCCCATGGGCCGCACGCAGCCCCGTCAGGGTAATACGCTGGTGGGCCACCAGACAGTTTGTTTACATTTGCATGGTCGCCCACAGCTCCCAGTGGCCGCAGTTCACCGTTCCCGGCCAATGGGAGCTGTGGGAAGCGGTGGCCAGCACGTCCCTGAGGCCCGCGCCACTTCCCGCAGCTCCAATTGGCCAGGAACGGTGAACCATGGCCATTGGGAGCTACGGGTGGACGTGCAAATGTAAACAAACTGTCTGACAGCCCACCAGCGGATTATCCTGACGGGGCGCATGCTGCCCGCGGGCTGCAGGTTGCCCATCACTGCTTCAGGCCCATCTATTTGCAGATGGTTTTGCCCAAGAGGGTGCTCTGAGACTTGCATTCTTCGGAGTAGAGATTTCATTGACTCCTTAAATCACAGTCAATTATCAATTTTAAACTTTAATTAATGAATGTGCTTTTAATTTTATATGTACACTTAGAGACAAACTCATCTTTAATAAATGTAATACAACTGAGACAGCAAAATGCAGTGACAATACACATCTACACTCTATAGGACACAACCTGAACAATCATCAGATCCCCTTTTCACAAGAAGTTTGGGTCCCTTTAAGAGAAAATGTGTTTCACTCAGGTTGGCCTGTCACTGTCAGTGGTTCCACTATACTCAAGAAAACAATTACTTCTTTCTCCATCCTTCAGATACACCTTACCACATCATTTGGCAGTGTTGCACCCAAGAGGCCCAAAAGGAACAATTCAACCCATGAGCTGCATTTCCACTCATCTTCTTTTTAAAGTCACCAAATTTTGAATTTATGAAGATATTTACATTTCTTTAAAAGATTCTAACCTGTTACAAATATACAGCACCTTTCTCTATGGCACCTTTTATCCCCAAGCACTTCAGACTACATATGCAATTAGTATCAGTGAAATGAAGCCATCTCTGGGGCAAACACCCAGCAGCTGCTCAGTAAAATGATGGTGTCTAAGGACAGCAGGGAAAATTCTAACAAGAGTGCAGTAGGATCTTTAATTTCCCTTCAATAGTAGGGAGACGCTTGAGTTTCACTGTCTTGTTCAAAGTCCCCACAGACAGGGAACCGTATGGAAGTGTTTATTTGCTTCTTAGAAGGACGATGAGCTGAGCTGATTCAGACAGGTTTTGAACCAGTGGTTCAAGGGAGCTCAGATCTTTCAACCCTGAAGCTTTAAAGGGATCCCTAAATACAAGTTTATTAAAAAAAAGAAATTAAAAAGAAGGTCCCTGCATTATTTAGCCACTTCATGCACCGAGATCAATAGCTGGCTTTGTTGGAGTTTGCCATTACTTTGTTCCCGCTCTCACTCTCTGACATCCTGTAAACCAGTCTTGAGAAATGGCAGAATTAGTGTACAGGAAATAAGTGGAAATAGGCAATGCAAAAAAGCAACAGATGAAACAAGCTGGAGAATAATATTTTTTCAGTTTTTCAAAGCTGCTAATAAAATTATCTAGATTTGTAACTAAGATCTGTGATTTTAAAGGAAGGGGGTTTCCTTCTAACCAGTGTCCAGAAGATTACGGAGAATAATTGAATAGTATTTTATTTATGTAAGTCTAGGTGCTTAACAAAATTACAACATTCTCTTGCTCTGCCCTAGAGTCCTTAGCGGCTTAGCCTAGGTTTCTACTTCTTCAGCTATTTGGAAGGTGTGTGTTTATGTGTGTGTGTACACGCACGCAGGATGAAAGTTTCTATACTATTATTTTTATTGGCTAAGAAGTCTGAACCTCATTCCCCATAATAAACTGGAGGTAACTTCCCTAGTAGCAGTTGGCTGGAAGGCATTTAGAAGGATATTAGGGGTTATACAGAATGCCTGGTGTTTTCTATCCCCAGAATAAATTCATTCATTATAAATAAAGGCTGCGTCAGTTCATCTTCTTTGGAGATTGCAAGTCATGTCAAAGCTATATCTAGCTCTACTGTGCTTGATTCATCAGGGGCTGGAAACTGTCATGACATTATTATGGTTCTATTCTTATACTGTGCCTACCATCGTGGTATCTGAACACCTTCTGGAAGTGAACCTTAGTTTCCTGAATTCAGAGCTACACCTAATACCCCACCACAACAAAAATCTTGTTTAAGCAGCTTGCCAAATGTCACAGAAGGAAGTGGGTGCTATTGCAAATGAAATGCACTGTAATCTAGCTAGACTTTTACTTGTGTTTTTAATTAAAAAGATGCTTTCAAAAATAAACTTAAAATTATTTAATTTTTAAATTTAGCAATAATTACACAAATCATTTTGGGGGTTTTGGGTAATACTACAGAGCAAAACTCTGATATTTTATCACATTATTACTAAAAATAAATAACAATACTAATCATAATGCAAATGAAAGTCAAACCTGGTAGACCACATTTTCACATGATTTGCTGGAGAGAAGGACCCCTAGTGTCCATCTGGATTTTAGCCAGACTGGAGTATGTGACTGGTGACTGTACAGCATTTGAGTCCATGATGAGAGGGCAACTTACCTTGTGATATATTCCTGCAAATAGTCTCCAACCTCTTACATTTGGAAGGAAAAAATAATGGATTTTTAATTTTATTTTTAAAGGAAAATAATTATTTGAAAACACGTTATCAAGCTATCTTGTGATCATTTGGACTCTAAGGAGTCACCATTACTGATGGACAGGAATGTGTCTTGGCACAATACTTTTAGTGGTTGATTATGCATCCCAGAATCATATAAGTAACATCTACATTTGTAAAAATGAGCACTGTCTCTGGAAGCAGTTTCTGATGGGTCTTTAAAGGCAGCAACAACAACTAAAATGTAATGCTGAAAGGATGAGGGAGCCCAGCCCAGCAGTACACTAGCACTGCTTTGTAAAGAAAAAAAATCTGCACCATTCCTTATGATCAAGGTTTTACCAGTTTATTTGGCTAATCATTCAAATGGCTAAACAGACCTCTAATTTGAAAATAAAAACCGATTGATGCAATCACAAACAAGTTCTGAAATTGAGGTTTATAAAAAAAAATTGGAAATTTTGTTCTAAGCCAAAACACACACAGTTACCTTTTTCTAATCAGAGCATTCATTTCTCCTCATTATGATCTCACAAGCACATTAAAATCTTATTAACATTAATTACTTCTGAGCGTCTATGCATGAGCAGCGACAGGCTTGCGTGCGTGTGTGTGTGTGTGTCTGGATCATATCTACATTTATATACCTTGCTGCACTTTGCTTATAAAACATGTGAAAATATTGCTGCTAACACCAATTAGCTAATTTCACACACACACAGATAGTAAACTGCTGTCTCGCTGCACAGCTTATTATAGACTGGCAGACAGATGGACAGACAAACAGACGCAAAAAGCATCACGACTCCTCCTAAATTCAAGAGCTGGAACGCCTGACACCCCCAGGAGTGTGAGTTTTATCCTCCTAAGTCTGAGGTATGAAACAACACAAATATAAAAAAAAATACAAGACAGCCAAATATCCCATTTTCTACACAGATGGGTTCAATGATAAAGTGATAGAGACAAAGAAAAAACTGGCAAGCAGACAAGCAGCAGGCACACAGAGGGATAGACGGAGACAGATAAACAAAGCGACAGAGAAAGAGATGAAAGTCTCTTAAAATATGTATATCTGAATTTGGGCTAAGCAATATAAACTTTATCCCACCAGTAAAATGAGAAAAAAAAATGGCAGAGCGAAAAGTCACAAAAGGTCCAACCTCACAAGAAAAATAAAATCCTGACTCCCTACAAAACTATTTATGGATTCTGTTTATACTGAGAACATTACATACAGCTATTCAGCTCCACCACAGAAACTCAAGAATAAATGCAAGCATCTAGACAGTAAAATCTGCAGAACTACATCATCCTCTTATCTCCCATTTTCATGTTCTTCTTCACTCTTTGCATCCATCTACTTTATTATTCACCCATGTCATCCCAACAAATCACTTCTTCCTGAATCTACCCTCTATCCTTTGTAGGTAAAATATAAATCACATACCTTGCACATACATCCCCCTGTATAGCCAAAACCACGTTCTTCCACCACCTGGAGGTTATCCTTTCATCTACAGACCCTTTAATCACCCAGAGATTCCAACTGGACACTCACTTGTTGTCCCTACAACTGTATACCCTGGCTCAACACCAGTGTCATCCCAACCACTTCTCCAATGCTGTTCAGAAGGACCGAGCTCTCACCCTCCTTCTGGAGAGCAGAACTCCCATTGACTTCAGTGGGAGCTCCATGCTTGGAACAAGCATATACCTTAGCATCTAAATATTTTGTTTCACTGTCACTCACCTTACCTGCCATTTTTGAATGATCTCATTATGCACAGCACCAGAGGAAGGAAATTATTAAAGCTCTAAAAGAGAACATTGTGCAGAAATTTAGAGATGGTATGGACTGGCTTGTTGAAGAAATTCAGAAATCAAACATAGCTTTGAGAGACAAAGCAATGCAAGTGGTGTTAATAATTTTTCCTTTAAGTTATAAGAAGTTGAATGTGGCAATAATGCTTGCCCCTCTCTAGTGCCTTCCATCCAAGAAACTCAAAGCACTTTACACGTATTAATTAAGCTTCAACACACCTGTGAGGTTATCATAACCCCCATTTTGTAGCTGGAAGCCTAAGCACACAGAGGTGAAGTGACTTGCCCAAGATCAGTCAGAAAGTCTGGGACAGAGCCCAGGAACAGAACACAGATTTTCTGATGCATAGTTCTGCACTTCTTCCTCAAGACAATCTTTCCCTGCCTATCATTTCACTCTCTAAGTTCAATATAAAGAAGAGTACATCTCAGAACTCCCAGCTGTGTGCTTTAAATCACCAGATACTGCTTCCTTCTTTAGGATTAGATCCACAGGGGGACTTAGCAATACCTAATTTTTAGGTGCCTAGTGTAATCCACATCCCTGAACTAAGCGCCTAGGCTGCCTATACAATGCATGGGGAGAGTTAGGTCCTATGAATGAGATACACAAAAGCCAATACACTGTGTGGAGAGCTGCCTAAGTTAGCCAAAAGGAAATGCCAAGAAGTAGACCCGAAGTCCCACCCTTCAAAGGGATTTACAGATGTAACTCTGGGCCAGAGGGAGGCACCTCCCTCTGCATAAGATTCACAGGCATGAACCCCCTTCAGAATCTAAGCCCTTTTGTGCAAAAAACTAAGGCAGAAGAGAAAGCAGTGGTGGTGCCCACTTGTTAGGGCACTCACTGGGGAGGTGGGAGGCCCAGGTTCCATCCTCCCTGATCCAGTGAATATTTACTTATAAAAAGTGAAACAACTCTAACATGAGAGCCTGAGAAAAACAAACCTCGCAGCCCAGAGGATAGGGCACTCTCTTGAGACGCTCAAGTTAAATTATTTGATGGCAGAAGGGAGAACTGAGCCCGGGTCTTCCACAACCTGGGTGAGTGCCTTACTCACTGGGCTAAAGGTTACATGGGGACTGGTACCATCACTGTTTGGGGGTGGGGAATCCAATAAGTGGCCTCTGAAAATGCCTACTGGATTGGGCTCTGCAGGCAAGATAGGTAAGGAATGCCAAACGTCCCAATCACCCCATTACACAGAGCAATACAGAGGTACCTCTGTAATAAATCTGCTACACAAATTCAGAAGAGTGTTTCTGTAAGTAATACTTTGAAGACCAAATTGAGATGTTTATCTAGTAAAAAGTTGCCAACTTTATAAAAGTTGATAATTTTATTACAGTAACACCCAGAGACACCTATGTGGTACAGACCCCGTGGTACTAACCGCTGCACAAACACAAGACAGTCCCTGCCTCTAAGAGTTTACAACATAACATTGGATAATAATCTTAAAAGCCCTAAAGACCACAAAGATATGATTGCAATTTTTATAGAAACATATCTCAGGGGATCACCATTGCCCCAATGACCATCAACAGAACCGACTGGATTTCAGAGCCCATTTGAGCCATCTACAAACAGATCACTATGCATAAATGAGAAAGAAACTGGGAAAAATTCCCTACAGGAGAAAGCAAATATATATTTACTAGCTCTACAATATAGAGAGACTGATTTTTCTTCTATATTCTGTCAAGTCAGAATTCTTCCCAGCAAGTCCAAATCCTTACTCTGTTGTAGTCATGTTATCAGACTGTGCCAGTCCAAAGTTATATCATAGCAGCACACAGAAACAACAGGCCCAGAAAAAATGAAAATGCAGAAGAGGTGTGCACATGGCATCTGGACCAGCCCTGAGATTCACAGACTTTTGTGTCCTTTTGGAGGCTAAAAACATGAGGTTTTACTGACTCCCTCCTGGCTCTTATGAGCTTCTTATGGATTACTGAAATTGGAGAGTACATATGAGAAAGCTGGTTCATCATTTTCCTAGAAAAGACATTTATCCAGATTGCCCTCCTATCCTTGAAATGTGAGACACGGCTGAGGAGTGTTCTTTGTTATAGTGTCTCACAAATATATCCAGTAATGGTGAGTCCCATATGTCTCTGATAAATGAAAATGCTTTTTGAGCATTCCAATCTTTGCCTGTATAAACACACCACACGAGCTGAATTTGGCGCTCAAGAAAAAAAGTATTACTTGTGCTGGCCAATGAAAAATCCTGTTGTTGTTCTTCAGCCCTGGACTTGTCCTGAGCATCAACTGACAGAGAGTCAGATTGGTTTTGAGAAGTGGACAGATATTAATTAGAGACTAGGACAGAAGCATCAAACTTATTTGCAAGCTTGAAAGAGTTGAGATTTGAACACAAATCTCAAGTAACAGAAAGGTAAGTGCAACAATCTATTGTACAGTCTTATCGCTTACAAGTTCCAGTTTTCAGGTTGAATGTATGAGCAATTCAGTCTACCATAATGTTTATTCTCAATGACAGATGTATCAGCAGAAATGCATCCCTGCACAGTCCAGCACTTGTGTGCCCTCTAGTATTACTTGCACATGCTTAGACTCCATTGATGATTTAATCAGACAACTAACAATCTTCTCTAAATATCCCTGTCCAGAAAGCCCTTAGGGTTTATTTTTTCCCCTATGTGCTCGTAACTCTCATTGAGGTTAATGGCAGTTATATCTACCTAGCTGTGGAGAATAGTCCAAAAGTTTAATATACCACTTACCTCACACATAGGAGCCTTTGTGTTCCTTTGGTGACTTCTTTCATTTCACTGAAGCAGGCAACACCACTAGCCACCCCAGCCAGTCACACTTTCCCGCTGTGGATATCACTGCACAAGAAACAGGTACCAGAATGGTCCAGCTGTCTAACATCTCCTTCTTGACTGAACTGAGTAAGTACTATCTCTGGAGCTCAGAAGGGCATCTACAAGTGTAGAAAAGCCAACTGGATAATTTTTTACAAGTCTTTGAAGTTATGCTAACTAGAGCCAGGACAGCATTTAAAAAATAATAAAACAAGCAAAGAAACCCTAAGAATCATTCTGTTTTTTATTCTGCTAGTAGAAGAGAGAATTTGTTGACATGTTAGCAAATCCTTAGACACATTTGGCTGACTTTTCAGTTATACTAGAGCCCTTTTATCTCACACTGGCAATGTAAAGGGGCCCTAAAGTGGATACAAGTGTAATTTACAGTGCTGGGACCCCCCCTTTACATTGCCAGAGTAGTGTAAAGAGGCCTTAGTGTAAATGAGAATTAAGCTAATCTGAGCTTCCCTTGTGCAGGGAAGATGGATTTTCCCTTTCCAAGCCTTATCTTTTATTTCAATACGTTGGGAAGGAAATGAGGAAGAATGATCTTGTGGCTAAGTCAGAGGCTCTGAGTCAGATCATTAAGCTTCTATCCCAGGCTCTGCCACTGACTCTCTATGTAATAGTCGATGATTCAAGTGCTCTCTCTTTGCCTGAGTTTCCCCATTTGCAAAATGGGGATAACAATAGTGTCTTATCTCCTCAGGGTGATCTGAGGCTAAATTCATGAATTTTGTAAAGTGCTGTGCAAGATATTTGGACAAAAGTTTCTACAGAAATGGAAAGTACGATTGTTGTTATCATTAGTTGCCTCTGGTTAAACTGCCCAGATATTCTCCATGGTCATTCCCTTCTCTGGCTGTACTCCATTGATAATTGCTCTCCATTTTGAAGTGCCTGTGTTGCTCCTTTAACTAAAGAGCTCAGGAGAAACTTAGGTGGAGTTGATGTGATCCTTTGGCAAGAACAAGCAAAAGAATCATATTAGGATCACGGTCTTATTCTGATGCTACAAAATGAAGACTGACTATTGTACAACTTGAATCAATGGTGTTGGAATAATTTTTATAGTAGTGGTGCTGAAAGCAATTGAACAAAACTGCAAACCCTGTATATGATGGAAACCACTTCAAGCCAGCGCGTGCACCGCAACCCCAGCAGCTCTAGTTCCAGCATCACTGACTTGAACCTATATGGACTGATATATAAAAGCTCTCTCTTGTGGACTTCAATACTTTTGCAAGTTTCCCCAGTGTGTAACATGGATGAGGATGAACATTTCTTCTCTGACTGTCGAGTAAGAAGCCGGAAGCAAGCCCCCTCAAAAATCTGCCTCAAAGTTCTCCGGAAACCCTAAGCACAGATCTCTTTGAAAGGGTGTCCTCATTAGGTAAAATTTCAAAGAAAGATCTGGTAAGAATCTTGATATTACACATATATGTATTACACCTTCCATTAGAGAAACAATATCTAAGGTAGTGAAGGTGTTATACTCAGCAGCACCATCCTAAAAGAAACTGACTGATGGATAGGAATCACTTATAAAATCTCATGTGTGGTCTTTTCTGCTTGAAGTGAATCCAAACTTCAGCTTCTAGCACAGAAACATAGGGCCATATTCTGCTTTCAGTTTACACAGTGTAACCCCCCCATTGACTTCCACAGAATCACTCCAGTTTTATACTGATGTAACACAGGGCAAAATAGAACCCATATCAGTGGGCGTTGAGTGCCTAAATAGCTTTGAGGATTTGGGCCATAGTCCTCTGAATTTGTAAGAATATGATTCCAGTTCACTACCCATGCGAGAGAAGGAAAAAGTTATGTCCACATCCCTCCTCACTCCACTGCTGTTTATATTAAATGCTGCTGGTAGAATTATCTCCGTTTCCTGCCACTGTGACCAAAGTTATCCCCCTCTTGTTGCATTCAGTTCAGGCTTTTTGTCCTCATCTTTTTTACACAGCTCTTCCCCGCTGCATGCATCTCAGCTTTCAGTCCTTCTTAGTGCTCACATTCTTCCCAAACCTCTCTCCTATCCTGCCCCATTTTTATACTTTTCCCATGTTGAAGCCAGTGTTCCCTGGTAACATTACCAAATCGGATTTTAATAACTTTTTAGATCAGACTTCTATCAACTAAATGTTGGTCCTGAGCACTAGCTCTGACAGGGAACTCCCATAAAGTTAGTTTTGGCTCTTTTTTTCCTAAGAAGTGGGAAAGAAAAGTTAGAAGAATTTTGGAACTGTGTCTAATGCCTTTACTTTTAGGGTGTCATATCTGAGGAACCTTGCATCCAATTCACTGCAAATCTCCCTGAAAAATTCCAGTTGGACCCCATAACTAAACTAGAAATTTTTAGACTGATCTGACTGTCTTTGTGGATTGGTGGGGAAATCAGTTGCAACTTTAACTATGGAGCAAACGCTGCCCTATGATCCAAGCAAGGAATGCTTGCCATAGGTTTTCCCCCAGATCCACAAATGGAGGAAGCCTGACTAAGCTTTCATTTTCTATCTGCTATATATTCTCTGCCCTGAAAGCCCTTTAAATAGAAACTATCACACTGGAGTTTGAAGCAATCTAACCAGAACCACAGTCTACCATAGACATGATACAGTATAACCTACATCCAGACCTAATCTATCACATGGGTTTGTAAACCATTTTATAACACTACTAAGGCCCAGGTGACACTGGGATTTGGAATGTTAGGAGAGCCTTTCTAGCATGAATCATATTTTATATACGTGTGTGTGTGTGTGCGCGTGGTGCTCTGCCGAACATAGTTAAAACTCAAGGTTAGATAGGGCCTTTGTCTAATAAAGTAAAAATAAACAATTTAAACTATTAATAAATCAAAACACAGCTTCTTCTACTTGAGGCAGCTAAAGACAGAGACCAAATGAGATCTCTGGTGCCAGCCCTTTTCTGAAATCACATAGGAAAAGCCTAAGTGCTCAATAACTAGATCAAGAGAACAAAGCAAGCCCACTGAAGTAAGGAAAGGTTACTATGCACCTTTGGGGAGGTGTTGTGAGGCCCAAGTCTGACGGTGAAAAGTGCTTATCATAATAAAATTATACCCAATGCTTCTTCATTGGTCTCAAAGCACCCTCCCAAAGGTTGGTAAACACTCTTATCCCCATTTCACAGATGAGTAAATGAGGCACAGAGGGGAAGTGACTTGCTCAAAATTACACAGGGAATTAGTGACAAAACTAGGAATAAAAACCAAGCCTCCTGACTCCACATGCCATGGGTGTTTTTATTAGACAATCCACAAAGACAGTCAGATCAGCCTCAAAATTTCTAGTTTAGTTATGGGGTCCAACTAGAATTTTTCAGGGAGATTTGCAGTGAATTGGATGTAAGGTTCATCAAATATGACACCCTAAAAATAAAGGCATTATTTAATGGTTACTTACCCATACACCCCAGCTGCAACATTATAATCTCATTACAGCTTTGCACTCTGAACTGCGGTTTTGCGCTGACAAAAAAAAAACACTTCATTTTTCTCTGCATGCAAGTAAAGAAAATTGTCTAGAAAATGCTGAGCAAAGTTTTAATTTGGAGGCTCTGTGCCATAAAAAGGAGGCCAACAACACAGGTACACAACCCTCTGTGAGGGGGAAGTCTTAATTTCTGGAGATGTTTAGAAAAACCCTACAACAGGGGAAAGCTGTGATTTTTCTCTTCAATTGGTTTTTTCTTCAATATTTAGTGCAGTTTAGCTGACCATACTGTGAAAACACTTGAACCATCTAGGAGCAGTTGCTTCCACAGCAATGAAATGTTTCAGGTCGTGCTGGATTGGCTTGGTGGACAAATGGTTTGAAGTCTGTCTGTACAGCTCAGAGAGAACCAACTTGTTTAGAAAATGTCAGTATCTTTTAAATCCCCTCCAAGTGGAGCAAGTTTGAAGCTTCCAAAACTTGGCAGTCATTGAGAGAAGAAAAAAAAGCAGCTTTTTTATGAAATGCTGGAAATTACGAAACAAACTTCTTGGAATTCAAACAGTTTGTCCGTGAGTCAGTGACAACTGAGCCTTCGTACTTGTTAGTTTAGTGCTAGTGAAAGAGGCCGTATTGATGTCCCTGGGCACTGAATTCTCTGTTTAACCCCAAAGCAGGTCCAGCAGCAGGGCAAGCTACCGCCACACCATTCCCTGCTACTGTGCCTCATGTTTGACCTGGAGGGACTCAGGGGTCAGAGAGTAGCTTCAGTTCTCAATGGCCCATTCACTTCATGATGTCTCTGCTGAGACTGCCCACAAGAAGGTCAATTTCTTACATCTTTGGCCCAGACAAGTGGGCGACTATGAAGTGGGGCCTGGGAAGAGGAAATAAAAGAGGATGATGCTGGAGGCCTCCCCAAAAAGGCGGGAAACCCACAAGGAGAAGGAAAATAAATCAGTGAGCTTTTTCTTTTTATTTTCTGACACTTCGAAAATGGATGGGGTCTAGGAAGTGGGCTCTGTCCACAAAGATTCAAATTATTCAGTGACAATCAGATTTTTATGTGGGTTGGGTCACTCCAACCAATGAGCAACCAAGCAGTCTCCTGGAAGGGAAGCATGAGACTTGCATCAACAAAAGCTTCCATAAGTCTGGACTGACAATTTGGGCCCAGTCCTGAAGCAGCTCTACACAGTTAAGGTCAGTGGCTGTGAGAGAAGGCTCTTTATCATGAGACTCTGCTTAGGTGGGAAAAGCAGCAGGATCTTGTATGACCTCATCACCCCTTCAGAAGTCTTCAATACATTCCCGCTTTTCCAGGGGAATCTACAATCATTCCTGGGTTTTATCCAGGACTCAGTCTTCTCTAACATTCAGAAAACTTTGATACTATGAAGGTGGGAAGTGATGGATGTGAAAAACATATGAAGTGGGAAGCAAAATGTCCCTATTAAGAAGGGAGTTAATTAAACAAACAAGTCTATATCTTAAAAAACAAAGTAGGAGGCATCACAATGAGAAAAGAGGCTAAAGAGAACCCTGAAGAAGAATAGAAGCTTTCCAGGCCATGGAACAGGATGAGACGAGCAGAGCTGTACTCAGCAGAGAAGCAGATTTAACTGATGCAGCTGTAAAAATACTGAGAGCTGTCAAAGCCTTATCTACCCAAAGGTTTCCACCATTACTCCCACTAGCTCAGCTGAAACTAATGGTTGCACCAGTAAGAATATTTTTCTATAGAACCCTCATGTAGGAAATATCTTAGTGATAGCAGCAACAATGGGGAGAAATTCAGACTTTGGGAAATGACATAGAGAAAGACTCCTGTCCCACAGAAGCATGACAAAGCAAGGGTAGATGGAAGAATCACAGGTTAGGATGTTTCAAATGTTAAAAGAACAATGATGTAAAGTATTTTTTCTAGGATCCACTGCTTTTCACGTTCTTCATATGACGCCTTCTTTCTCTACCAATGTTGTCCATTTCAAAACGGCTTGAAATCAACTTTTTTAACATCCCATTTTGTATTGCACCCTCACAGAGGGCATGGGCATGACTCTAGGGATAGGATTTGTTAGTTCTACAGAGAACCAGCAGAGGGAGCACAAGAGCAATTAAACAATTTGTCCTGGTATCTAAACAATGGTTGGTTTGTTGGTTTGTTTTCTAATTCTCAGCATTCTATCCACCTCCAATTCCTGTAATTCAGTTATCTACCAAATTGCTCGGAGTTTAGGGGCCAAGACAGTGGAGAGTAACAGGTCCTGTAGCACCTCCCCCTACTAGAAAATGGAGCCAGAGACTCTAAGGGTTATAGAGAGGGGGAGATGGGTACCACAGCAACAGTACAGAACCCAATTTCCAAGCAGGGATCTGTTGGTTTTATGTCACCTTCATCTGTGGGCAGAAGGGATAATTAGTATTTTTGAAAGAGAAAATTAAAATAAAGAACAAAAAAAAAGCTGGGGCTAAGTTATAGTTTCAAACAAAAAGACCTTTACTCTGTCAAATATTAACCCCCCCACACACACACACACACAAAGCATGCCTATGGATATGTTTTCAATCCCAACCTCACTTCCTATCTCGAGTCTGCATCCCTGTTGGAGTCTCAAAGATTCCCCTCTAACTATTATCCTCAAATTCCTACGTCATGGCCACCATCTATCCAGCTAAGGAGAATGGCATAGGACTCCCTGGGGAACACATCAATAATTAACTTTCTTTCAGTCAATTGGACGGATCACAGTGAGGTCCAACAAAGCACTTTTCCCACCCCATGTTCATATTTCCAAGGGACTGATCACATTCCTAGCCACTAATCA
Organism: Terrapene triunguis; assembly: GCF_002925995.2. Lineage (NCBI taxonomy): Eukaryota > Metazoa > Chordata > Testudines > Emydidae > Terrapene > Terrapene triunguis. The sequence goes on along the minus strand of NW_020664593.1, from coordinate 8,224,531 downwards.
CCTTGGAACCAAGTGACTAGAAAGCAACTACTTTACTTTAAAAGTATTCTAGTAGAGTGCAGGTAATTTCCCATGATGAATTGCCCCAGGACCAAAGGGCAGACCACCCTCGCCTACATTATTAGCAATGCCACAGTTCCAAAGTAAATTTATTGTGTGAGCATTACATTTTCAGATGATCTTTATGTAATTTATAGAATGGTAATACTTCAGTATTCCAAAAGTTTCTATAGGAACTATACAGTGTGGTGCATGCAGAGTCACAGCCTACCATTCAGGTTTTCTTTCCTCTTCACTGCTGAGTTTACCAAACTCAGTACTTTTAAAATACAAAATTAGATAACCACTAATTTAATTCTGACTGGGACATTGAGGAAGGGACAAAATGAACATGCTTTGCCACTTCCTGGGACCTTGCACTGTCACTTATACTTGTGAAAATTGGGCATAAAATGCTACCAAAGCATAATTTTCTTCTCACTCACTCACACCAGTGGTAATATTCTGCACTCATTTTGCACAGGTGTAAATAATGACACAAGGTACAAGACACTAGAGAATCAAGCCCTATATGTTGTGCCAGTGTTTGAATTAGGCAGGACTGTTCTTAATATATCTATCTACCGATCTATCTACACACACACACACACACACACACGGAATTGCTGAATAATGCCAGATTGACAGTCACAGAACAGGTATAGGACAGGCAGCAGCAATAACATCTTCTTCACATTATGCTGTTGACGTGGCTTATTCCTGATGGTGAGGGAACCACTTCTCATGAGAGTTCTGTCTTTGTGCCCATTCAGTCCTTGCCCTTTCTTTTCACACTGCCACCTAGTGCCAATGGCTTTGGTGATTTGATTTTGTAATACCGATATCTTCCCATTAGGAACTGGATTGAGAGCCCCATGTTCATTTCACATAATACATACAAAGGGCGGTCAGAGAGTAACTATTTTCTTTTTCAGCATGGTCTTCTGCCATTATCCCATTTTTCCATCCAGGCCTCTCAAATGCTCCAAGTCAGATAGCCTTCCCCAATGAAAGCTGGATGTACCTCCCATTCCTACCCCCTGCTATCTATCAACACTGATCCCACACTGGCCATAGAAGAGGAATGTGACAAACTGACTCCATAATACTTTCAGCCCCTGCTGACCCACAGACCATGGGACAAGCACATACCCATATCCCTGCTAGCCACAAATGTTCCAGTTCTTTCTTATGAGCCCATTCCTTCAAACCCTATACAAATAGAAGATCCATTGAAGTGACTGCAATGTATACAGTGTACATGGGAAGACTGTACTATTGGGTCCTGTATAGGCAGAAAACCAAACATGCATAATTAGTCATCATTATGAAGTGCCAAATTTCTACTAAAAGGAGAATTTGATAATTACTATAGGACTAATCATTAAAATTAAAATTAGATAAATAATGAACAGGAATACAAGGGATACTGTTGACTTAAAAACCAAATTGGGACAAATCCTTAGCTCTTTACTCAAGTTTTATTGACCCCTTACTCAAACCTTGATAAATCAACGAGAGCATGCCTGAGCTAAAATTGAGTAAACATTTCATAAGATCCTCAAGATTTAGACCTTAGTTAAAAAGTATCAATTAGACTATTAGAGGTGAAAGAATATTAAAAATCCAATTTTATACTGTTGATGCTGTTTGTTTATTTTCTGAATTTTCTTGGGCCAGACAAGCAAAATCAATGAAGTCAGTTTCACTTTTGTTTACCATAAGTTTCTCAGTGCTGCAAGGTTTGAGTTGCAAACCCAGCAGAAGGAACAATTGGTTGTTTTAAAAACAACTGTTCCAATTGAAATGTTTATAAGAACTCTGAAACACTTCTATGGGTCTTAGGTTTTGTCAAAGTTTTTTTTCCCAAATATCTAAATAACCTGGAAGCTAAATTTGAGTTATTAATTTCCCTCTCACATTTGTAAACTCCTCGCAATAGTAGCCATCTTCCCCAACACATCATTGTGAAAAAAACCTAAAAAATGATATAGGAATGAAACTAATTGGATTATATAGGGACATATGCCATCAGTTTATCAACAAAACCCCTGTTTGGTATATTTCTGCTTAAAAACTAATGGCACAATATTGGCTGTAGAAATTAAGCAGGAGTCTCCTGAAATGACTTTTAAAACCTATAAAATCTAACAGAGTATGAGTTCCTGTCTATGGGATTTTTAAACCATCCTACAGAATTCTATAGCAGGGATCTCATTCTCCATTTAAATCTCAGTTTTATATAAATGATAATACATGTTTAAAAATGTTCTGCAGCTGTTCCCTTATGAGTAAGCTGGGCCTATGGAGAAAATGTGGAAATGGGAAAACTGTGAGTAATATTTACTATTATGATATATCCAACTCAGGAAATTACAGCGACTGTGTATATTAAAATAAACAAGATTGATATTTATCTCTCCTAAAAAAAATTACTAAAAATAATTTGACTTAGTATTTATTTGGCATTTGGGTTTAACTATCTGGTATCCCCATATTTTGGCCCTATTAAAAAATCCAGCACTCACTTTGATCTCACAGGAGTTAAAGAGACATATACACACGCCATTCAGTCCAAAATTGCATTAGCTACAGGGCATGGCAAAGCATGAAATAACTGCTCCAGAGTACTTCCTCATGTGGGTGTGTTAGATAACTGTCTGCTCCAACACTAAAATAAAGCATACTGCGACCCACTCAACACTGCGGGGTTCTACTCTGTTAGACTGAAAGGGTTGGTAGGACTGGAACATATAGAACCCACAACAATATGAGGTTGGCTAATGTCAGGTCTTCCAACTCTGTTATACACCCCTGTGCCAAAAGACTTTTGGCTTTTGGAGTTCCAACTACAGCATCATATGCTGGCTTTAAGTTTACTTAGGCACACTCTCCCCTTTGCTTTTGTATACACATTGCAAACAGACTTTGTGCCATAGACAAAGCTGAGTCTTTTGATAGAAAATACTTTGGTTTCACAGAGAATTAAATCATTTTAATGGAAAGTATTTTTTAAAAAGAATTTTAATTTTTTTTCTTCCTGCTGGATGATAAAAAATGTTTCTCACATCCTGCTTTTCCCACTAGGCAATTCTTCTTTCCTGGGGTTTCCATAAAATTAATTGATATTTTGTACTCTTTTTTAAAGTTATTTGGAAGAGTTGGGATAGGACCATGACTTCTGTTAATCATATATTAAAGAGTCCCAACATCAGTTTCACAAAAACTCACATAGATAGAAATCTGTGCTGTAAGAGCTCATACACACCTGTACTGGTTCAAAAGAAAGTGATGGGTGACTAGAAATGCACACACATACTTCATGTGGGGAAATGGGAGGAGGGAATGCTAATATTCCAGCTCCATCCCTCCAGGCTAACCCCCATCAAAACAGCATCAAATGTTCCCCCATTTGAGACCCCTTAATTTTTGGAAATACTTCAGCTCCCTATATGCTCAAATCAGAGTTTAGGGGGAGGGGGGAATATCTTACTACAGTGACATGTAATTTGTAGCAATAAAAACAGTTAAAGTTTGTCGACCAAATGTTAATTTGCAGCCTGAGTTGAAAAGAGGCAGGAAAGGGACTGGAAAACACTAAATTTCATTCCTGAGCTAACAGATGGACCACCGATTCTTGACAAAATGCTACAGAAAGCCACTGAAAAGTTCCGCTTAGGCCCTGGAAAAAAACTAATAAGATGGAGTGAATGGGTTCTGTATCTACAGAGCCAGTGGATTATTTGCTGTTTTGGGTTTAAACTGATTTGGTTTGTCCAGAGAGGAGTCGCTTTTGTTGAGATGAGAGAGTTATAAGATACAGGATGTAAAAATATAAAAGATAAACCTGTTGGTACCAAAAGTTGTCTACTGTCCTAAAACAATGGATTTTTAATAAACATTTCACAAGATCTAAACCCTGATAACGTGTTGAAGAATCTCCTGTACAATCCCAGGTGGGCTAGGAATATTGCTTTATGGACATGTGTTATCGGAAAGGCCTAATAGATTTTTTTTAAATCGTCTGCCTCTTACTATTAAATAATTTGCTATTTTAATAGGTGATTGTTATTGTCAAGAGATCTCCACTGATCAGCGTCCATTTTCTATAATTACTCATGGATTCTGCAGAATGTTTTATATAACTCACTTCCACTCACTATCTGTCTTAATTTTTTTTTTACCAACAGAGTAGCAGTTTTACTCTCCGACAGCACTGACAAGAGCTCAGATAAAAAGCCCATTTCAAATGGATCTGTTTAACCAGCCTTTAGAACCCATGATAAGGCTAGCTTGAAAAACTCAACATTGTTAAATGGGCTATGAAACGCAACACAAATCCAGAAAAATAATAATAATGAATCCACAGACACACTCTATATTTGAAATAACAAATACAAAGGTTATTTATGGAATGAAAATATGGTAAATAAACAGTTACGGTTTCTAGACAAAATGGCTCAAAAGATTTCATAAATTGTTTCCACTGTAAAAGGATATCTACCTCCCCCCTCCAAATACACATACTGAAACACAAGCACAACCATGTATAAAGGGGGGAGGGCAATCAAAGATACAAACTCCCTCTTAGAAAGTTTGAATTCATATTAACCCAGTCATGCCTCTAGGATGTTACATTAAATCAGCAACATAAAAGTTAGAATCTCTCTCCCACTCCCTCTTAAGTAAAATAAAGAGTTAAAAAAATTAAAATAAATGCTTTAAAAATCCATCAGGGAAAAGTACATGTACGCTAATTAAAATCACCTCCCCTTCTCCCTCCCCCCCCAAAATTTTTAAAATAAAAATCCTGGCAGAAAGAGTGGAACCTGCTTTCTGTTTTTATTTAATGTACAATAAACATGGACTTTAAACTTATAGTAGATATAAAACAAAGAACAAGAGTCACAGTTAAACCTGGTCACCGGCAATACAGCTAAAACTCATTGGCAAATACTAACAAAAACCCATTTAGCAATAAATAAGGAGAACATGATATATGGACGGACAGATGGAACTGCATAAACAGAAAAGAAAAAGCAGAGACCCACAGACATACGGAGAGAGCTGTTTTAAAAGAGTGAAAGATATTGATTTACTTGGAACTAGTGTTGGAAAACAAACATATTTGTTTCCTTCATTGATGTTAAAAAAAAAGTAATTAAAGTGAATCATAAGGGGGCACACCCTGAAATAAGTAGAAGGGGAAAAAACATTTGTAAAGGCTAAGGCCTTCTATAGATGTTCAAAATTTTAAGCTAGCAAATGGGTTTGACAAACTTACATCTCTATATTAAAAATCGAGAGGGTGGGGGTGAAAGAATAAATAAGTGTCATGGGGCTAGGGGGGAGTAGGATTTTTTTTTTTTTTTAATAAAAGTTGACTGGCCTACCTTGTTCCCCAGTCCTCAGTTTGTCTCCTCATAGTCGCTGTCTCCCTGGAAGTACAGTGTGAGTGGTAATGACTGCCTGCCTCCCTAATGAGTCCATTTTCCTGCTCTTGATGTTGTGTATATACACACACTGCAACCTACCTTACAAACCACAGAGACGGGAAAGGGAGTGAGAGAGAGAGAGAGAGAGAGAGAGCAAGCGAGAGTGTGAGAGGGAGAGAGAGAGAAAGGCACACACAGACAAAGCCCTCCTACCAGACAGCAGACAACCCTCCTTCCCCTATCTAGCAAAATACAACTCGGCTAATGCAGCAACAGGTTCAATACTGCCAGACTGAGACAGTGTAAAAAAGGTATATAGTGCAGATCAGGATTGCTGGCAAATAAACTGTTTATAGCCAGCTGGCTCCACCTTTCTTATTTATGTTACAGAATGTTGGAATGCATTGTTTCAGACAGTCTATGTAATTATCATAAATACATTTTGTGCATATTAGCATGAAGCACTGAAATGTATCAGCCATTCTGCTCCGTAACCTTATAGCTTTAACACATGCAGGGAAGGTGTAAACATATCTCTTTTGACAGGCAGGCTACACAAAGCCCACTGATGATTTTAAAGTCATGAGATCTTTCAAGAACGAAGCTCCCGAAGACAGGTTTCCCCAGACAATAGGGGAGCAGGGAAAACTGATCTGGAGGAGGAGGAAGTCTCTACAAGAGGTTGCTCAGTAAGCAAACTAAAAGAGAGGGCCATTCTCCCTAATATTCTCTCCCCCCAATATATACGTATTAGTAAGCTTCTGCCCCTACAGCTATAATAATGAACTGTGCTTATGTCTGAACAGGTGCAATGCATATAGTACATAGTGTTGCAAGGACAGAAATAAATCCCTCAAGTAAAGAAATTTTTTTCCAATGGCAACCCGGCCAAGGTTATTTAAAATAAAGGTCTGGGCTGAAGAATACTCTCCCACCCCCATTTTTCCCACGGGGAGGGGGAGAGAAAGGGGAGAAAAGCAATAGACTGCTTATGTCTACAGAAAACTCAGATATTACCAAAAAAATCTGCCACATCAAGAGAAAATATATGGTTTACATCAATTCTATACGCTGCCCCTAAAATGTTGTAACAGCCCTCCTTCTGACCACACAAACTTGATGTCATCATGTGCACAAAACTTCCATTTACTTAAATGAGAAGTAAGGCTGGAGGATCAGGAGAATAATGATACTTTGTACTTACACAGATATCACCTGGCAGCCAAGGATCTCAAAGCATTTTTCAAATGTAGGTGCAATTATTATTGCCCACATTTTAGATGGGGAAGCTGAGGCAGAGAGAGGTGAAGTGATTTGCCAAAGGCCCTGTTGTGAATCAGTGACATAGCTGAGATTAAAATCTAACTCTCCTGGAGCCTAGTCTAATGCTTTAATTACAAGGCAATACTGCATCCCATGCTAAGTGTTTATTCCCCCACCAATATGTCTAAATCGTATTGCTCCTGAGTGGCTTAGTGGTCTAAATAGCAGGTCTGAAACATCTAGACTCTCTAGATCCACAAATTTGAATCCTAGCAGCTGACTAGCTCTTCATGCTTCATACCAAGCCTACATAATTTTAACTAGTCTGTAGCTGGTTATTTTCAGCTCCTTATGGTGACCGGTATATCCTTTTCTACTTAAATAGCAAACGCTCCCTTTACAGAGTGATATACAGTAAATAGAGAGTGATTAAGCATGTTTTTCAGAAAGTTAATTTTTCAGAAACAACCTTCCCCGCAAATCAACAAATGCTGTTCATATTTTAGTGGTGGGAGGCAGGGAAATATATACAATCAGAGAACTTAAAGATGGAAAAGTTTCATTAGGGTCACCAGTCCATCTCCTTAAGTAATACTGGGGCAAATTCACTGCTGGTATCAGTGAGGAGAACGCTACTGAGTCAATGAAATTACTCCACATTTATACAGGTGTCTCCAACATCAGAATTTGGCCCTAATAGGGGACTGGGCATGAAGAAGCCTCTAATTATGGCTCTGCCACAGATTTACTCTCTGGCTATGGATGTGTCACTTCATCTCTGCCTCAGTTTCCCCATCCATAAAATGCATCTAAGTAATAATTACTCTCCTCACAAGAGAGCTGTGAGAATTAATTTATTAACATTTGTAAATTGCTTTGGCCTTCAGAGGAAGATAGAAAGACAAAGTATCATTATCATTATGAGGAAGAATATAGAAGCTAAGTTCAGGAGATTTACTGATAAGCATGAGTTGACCTATGTGAAACTCAGCATCTGAAGTTCACAGGGGTTTGTACACACCTTTACATTTCATATCACCTTGGTAGTCCCTGAGATTCAAATCCAAAAATATAGATAGAGATCCAATTCAGGAAATCAGACAAACAGCCCTTAATATTTGGGGGCAACTGGAATTGGATCCAGACCTGAGCTTCTTGGTTCACTCTCATCTATGTACAGTGGATTCAAATCAGAAAAAAAGAGATCTTAACCTCAATCATGTTTTGGAGAAATTCAGACTTGGATCTGAACCAGAGAACCAGATCTGAGCCCAGGGCTGGTGCAATCTATTAGGCGACCTAGGCAGTTGCCTAGGACGCTAGCATTTGGGGGGCAACATTTTCTTTGGCGGCGACCACGGTGGCCGGATCTTCGGCTGCCCCAGTCGTCATCGGCATTTAGGCGGAGGGAGCTGGGGCAGGGGGGCG
>NW_020664593.1:8169205-8215966 GCF_002925995.2 Terrapene triunguis | reverse complement strand
GGGGGGAGGGCGCAAGGTGGAAGTTTCGCCTAGGGCACGAAACATCCTTGCACCGGCCCTGTCTGAGCCCCTCAAGGTTAAGGAAACTTAGATCCAAATTAAGGCCCTAGAATTGAATCTGAACCTCTTAAGCTTTGGGAAAGTTCAGATTTGGCTCTGAACCAGAGAACTGGATCCAAACTCTTAAGCTCTGGGGAAGTTCATATTTGGCTCTAAACCAGAAAATTGGATCCAAACCCTCTCAAGTTGACAGAAGTTTAGATCTTAATCAGAACTAGATCAGAACTTACTGCATCTTTTTAGAATTTCAGATCTGTATCCAAATTGGAAAAACAGATCCAACTTCCCTCAAGCACTCGGGAAGTTTGGATCTGGATAAGAACTGAAGAGCTGGATTTGATTCCCATCTAGCTTTGGGGATGTTCAGATCCTGGTCTGAAAAGGAGCCCCAGAAACAAACAATGAAAATTTGAATGAAGTTTGGATTTAGTTCAGAACCACAGTACCTGATCTGAACTCCCTCAAGCTTTCAGGGAGTTTGGAGTCACATATAAGCCAGAGAGCCGGGTCCAAACTTTCTCAAGATATGAAAGAGATTGCATCTTGAGCTGAACTGATCTTCCTGAATCTTTGCAAAATTCAGCTCTGTATCTGAGGCCCCTCAAACTGTAGGGAAGCTGAGATCCAGATTTCAACTTCCTAGCCTGGGATCCTTTATAAGATGGATCCAAACTACCCCATCTTTCCAATTTGACACCTGCTGGGAACCTGGAAAAGTTCAGCTCTCGATCCAAACTTTGCAACACAGGCCCATCTCTACCAAATCTTAAAGCAAAAATCCACTAAAACTGTCCAGAGAAACCACAGGAAGATTCAAGAAAAATCTGTTAGTTATCTTCCCCATGCAGAGGCAATTTGGAAGCTTTCCCTGCAGGCAGAGGTAACTAAGAGTATGTCTGAAATGGTGTCCCCGGGGGCGGAGGCAGTTGTGTTCCTCATGGTAATGGTGGTGGGCTGAAGGCAGAGACAGTTGGCAGATGTGGTGTATATCTCTCCCCTTTAGTAGAAATAGTTAGGAGATGTGGGGGGGGCCCTGTAAGCAGTGGCAACTGAAGAGACAAAGATTCAGACTTTGCAGATCCCTGGGGCTAAAATCTGCTGCTATCAAACCACCACACAGCCCTGTAAATTCTGTCCCCTCCAGCAAACCTAACATGGAGAAGGAGCAAGCTATCTTGATTCACTAGGGTTAATATCACAGTCACGATTCACATGCATCTGAGAACAGGCAAGGTCTCCCTCCCTGACCACTGAGATCTCAGCCTGACTGAGGTACAACATAGAAACCATGGGCCTGATTTTCCACTATCTTGTAACTCGTGCAGCTGGCTATTTAAATCTATCCAAATGAGGTTGTAAAACACTACCAGAGGTATATGTGAATGGAGGATTTTGATTGGTGGTGTTTTGCAAATGTATAAATGATAGCACAAGATGCAAGGCTCTGGGGAATCAGGCCCCATGACTCTGATATTAAGATGATAGAGTGATAACTAGAAGACAGTAACAATCCTTTATGCTTGTGTGGTGGCTTCCATCAGAGGATCTCAAGATACTTTACAGACATTGCTTGATTTAGCCTTACAACCCTCCAGGGATATAGTGAAGTATTATTATTTCCATTTTAGAAAGGACAGAGAGTCAGATTCATCCTTGATGTAACGCCATATGGTTTATGGAGGTTGAGACAAAAATATATTACATTCCATTTATACATTTATACCATATTTCGGTACCTAAATAAAAATAGGTTGATTTTCAGAGGTGCTGAGAACCAACAGCTTCAAATGAAGAAAATGGGAGCTGCAGGTGCTGAGCACTTCTGAAAATCAGGCCATTTATTTTAGCTGTCCAACTTTAAGCCTACAAGTTTGAAAATGCTGACCTAAGTCACCTAAAAAAATCAGTGGCAAAGCTGTGAAAAGAATCTGGAAGTCCTGACTTCCAGGCTGGTGCTCTAACCAGTACATAATGCTCTATCCTTCTCTCCTTCTTAATCTCTGTTGTCTTTGCCGTCCAGGGCTGAGTTTTTTGGGGAATTGCAAACTAAGCAGCTGCAGGAGGATGGCATCTCCAATAAAGCCTTAAAATAAATGAAAATTAATGAACTAATGACAGGCTCCTAAAGGTGGGTAAGGAATCACAGTGATGCGCACAGCAGGGGCCCCATCTACAGTTCTTTGAAGGAGCTGCAGAAGCCCTAAGAACATGCTGAGCTTCGTTAGTAAGGGGAAGATTGGGCGAACCCACCAGAACCGACATTGCTGTGAAAGCTTCTTTGCTTGCAAGGGACAACATTCTGCATGGCAGGCAGTCGGTGATGGAAAGAGCATACTTTAGTGCCAAAGAATATGTTCTATGGTATGTTCCTCAGTTCTCTCCTTTTAAATCCCTTTTCTATTTCATACTCCCATGCTCACTGTCATGGTATGTTAGGACACCTCTTCTAAGCAGCAATGGTTGGAACAGGCGGCACAGCATGCTAGAACTATGTCTAAAGGTATAATCCTGCTCCCACTTAAATCAATAGGAGTTTACCAGTTATTTTAACTGAAACAGGATTGAACTCTAAGTGAGGACACTGATGCAAAGATATCGGCTCCATGAACTGTCTGGTTGTCTTGTTCATCCTTGTGATAGGTCAGAACATCTCTTTTTAATACGTCGCACTGACAAACTGCAACTGCACCAGTGAATCCTGGCACTTCTCTGAAGCACTTTTTACCAGAATGTCCATCATTGCTGCTGGGAATAGGAGCTTTTGGGAAATTTCCAAATGCAACTGACCCACAGCAGCCAGAACACTTGGGGTCTCATTTTGGCTGCTGTAGGCTACACTGCTTCAGCTGGTCCTGAGTGAAAAACGTCATTCCAGGCATTGCAACTAACTAGTACAATTGCTTCTGTGAGTTGACACAAGATGCTATACAAGGTGTTACAAGTTTGTTTGTTGCAGCGCTCTTTCATTTAATATAGGCAGACCCTAGAAGCACTAAGAACAATATGTCTGAACCCTATTACTTCTAGTTAGCCCCTGCCACAGCATACCCAGGTCTCCTGGACTCCCAGGGTGCATCACACCATCCTGCTACCATACAGTCAGGATTGGTGATTCAATTGTCTCTATCGATGTCCTGCAGGGTGTGTGCAACTTTGTTCAAATGTAATGAGGAAGATGCCAATTAAAAAAAGCACAAGAGCCCTGCAGTTCAGTAGCCTGATTCAAATTAGATACCTGTATGAGGTGATTAAAAAATAGGTTTTCTAAACTTGAGAATAACAAGAGGACAGTGTGTTTAATTTATATCAGCAGGGGTCAACAAAATGTAAAAGGACTATGCAAATACTTCTTATCCCTGCAGAACTGCTGTTGAAGATGCACTGAAGACAGAAAGAGAGAATTACAATGTGCTTTTGGTGTGCTGCACAATGCACAGCATCTCAATAGTTCTCCCATCTCAGCAGTCATTACTGAAAGCCAGACCCACTTCAACAAAATAATACTTTCTACTAATATACCAGCTTTCATCCACAGATCTCACAATGCATTACAGACACTACTGAATCTAACCTTACCATTCCCTCAGTTAGGAGGGCTGTTATTATTCCCATTTTACAGACAGGAAAATAGAGGCAAAAATAGCAAATTGCTCACTGAGAACAGAACTCAGATGTTGGACTCCAAATCCCATACACACCCTCTTTGTATCAGGAACAGGATCTCAATTAACCCAGTCCATTGACAAGAGTGGAGTCACAGCCTCTAAACTGTAGCTGACTTCTCCTAACATTATTTAATCAAGTGTCCTGTCAAATATTATGGGCCAGATCCTAAACTGGGGAAAACTGACATAGCTCCGTTAACTTCAATAGTGCTATGCCAATTGACACCAACTGAGGATCTGGGTCCAAGTCATAATGTAGTATCACTGCATCATAACCCAGATCCTATATGATGATCCTTTGGTGTCATGTGACCTCACTGCATGATGATGGCATCCATATGTCAGGATGATGTGTACATTTGCATCACCACTCTGAGGTGACATTGCTCCCCTAAAAGAAGATATTGTGTACTGTTATGACAGCGAGTCGTGACACAGAATCACTGAAAGCTAGTTTACATTAGGGATTTTTGCACCTGCGTAGCTCTACCAGTGCAAATCCCCACTGTTTCAATGGGTGCCGTGCATCTATGCTGGGGGTCTGAACCAGTAAACCTTACATCAGTGCAGAAAGCCCTAATGTAGACAAACCCGGAGTGATGACAAGTGGAGATGCAACTTCACAACAAAATGACACTTTACTACACTACCAGATGAGAGAACAATAAAACGAATAAGCTCTATTCCCCGCCCCTCGGCACTAAATACACACACACATACATTTGGGGTCCTAATTTCTTTAATTTTTTTAAATAAATAAATCTCCTCAGTCCTTTTATTGTGCTACAATTATTGGCACCTAGTAAAGCCCGTAGCTCCACTATCTAACTATGCATCTGGTTTTTCTGCCCATCCGCTAAGTTTATGGGGTGCTGGACATTACCTTTATTTGCACCAGTGGACAACTCATGACCGATTTAGCTGTTCGGCTACTGTATAAGACCCACTCCCACGCAGTACAGTTACAACGCAATGGGATCTTGTTACATAGCCTAGTCCATTGTGCAAGGCACCCTCAGTTATATAATTATATGGTTCCCAAAGGCTACCTATAATTGAATTATAGGGTGCCTCGTGGCATTTCAGGCAACATTTAAAGGACTATGAAATTTGAGCAGTCCTCTTGCCATCTGGAACAAGAATGAGACACCCCATGATTCAATTATAAATACCCTCTGGGAGGCACAGAATTAGACTATGAAGTGGTTTTACAAACTAAAAATATTCTATTTTTTAAAAAGGAAAACATTGTAATGAACTGGTTAGTACGTGCATTGACCACTGTCTTCTACTGGCTAGAATTTGAATTGCTTAACTTTGCATCAGAGGTTCTATACTACTATGAGAGATTCTCCTTTGGCTCAAGTAGTCGGGCCTGTGCAGCCTGTCCTTACTGTCACTAAGAGGTTTCAGGTGGCCATTGCATAGAACATAGTGAAAACCAGGGACTCCTAATAGGTACAGAGTTATCATATTCTTACTGTATTCACATCAAATTATAATGAACACTACTCTCTACAGCAACTGCCTAATGAGTATGGGCCAGATCCTTCAGTGGAGCTGCACTAATTTGTAGCAGCTGAGGAACTGACCCTAAGTCTGCAAAAAAACAAGAGAGACACATCACTAGCAAAGGCTTCGGAGGCTAGGATTTTGATCCCCCTGGTGTAAGTGAGGGAGTTTTTTCTCACTAGTCTGTGAGCCTACACCCAAGTCACATGAAAAACAGTTGGGCCAACATTTTCAAAAGTGGCCATTAATTTTGGATATCAATTTCGAGACAACTAAGATCTGATTTTCAAAGGTGCTGAGCATCCACAATGCCAGCTGAAATCAATGAGAGCTGTGGGCGCTTACTATGTCAGAAAATCAGGCCCAGATATGTAGGCACCCAAAATTAGTGGCCTCTTTTGAAAAAACTGACTCTGATGTGGATCAGAAGAAGGAAAGAAAAATAAATAAATACATTCACTTTTTTTTTTTTTTTTTTAGATTTACCATTTCACAGAGTACGTACAAGAATATCTATGTAGAAAGGAGAACTTGGCAACAAAAGACAGTACTGCCAACTCCAAGCATTCAAAATCCATGAGTCAGGCCCCCAAATCATGAGACTAAAAATTATTGGACTTCTGGGTTTTGAATCTTTAAGGTGAACTCGGGTCAAGTTTTCATACTTTAGTATAGAACTAGGAGGACTAGAAACTTACCTTTTACTAAAGGGAGTGCTCACATGTTCACTTGACTCCAGGAGCTAGGGCTTTAAGAAAAACATCAAATATCACGAGACTTGCGATAAAATCGGGAGAGTTGATGACAATAGTGAAAAGGAGCAATATTGGGCCCCACTACAAAGCTGATTGCTGCCCCATATAAATCCCTGAGCTGTCCAGGGAATAATTTTCCCAAGCACAGGCACTGTGTAAGCCTGCCATATGAAATGTAGCCCTGACGATGGGGCAGGTCTGCAGCCATAAGGTAGCCTGTAATCAGGAAGTCACAAACAAGGCATAGCCACCTTTTCCCTCACCTCTAGGAGGTACAGCACAAAAATCACATCCAAGATGTACAAATATCCCGAGCTCTGCTTTTGCTGTTCCTTAGCAGACCAAACGCTGCAAAGGTTGCTGTGGCCAGTAACAGTGCAGAGCACAGAAAGTTAACCAATAAAACAATCCAAAAAAGTTTTCTTATTATTATTCTGAGGCATCCACTCCAGCAATTGAATTAGAGACCTCTGTATCCAAAAGCACTGAACCAGTTTATGAAGAATTCACTGTTTCACTAGTAATGCAACAAATTAAGGGCCAAATCGTAATCATCTGTTTCACACTTCATGGGACTTTGTGTGTGTAGGTGAGCAGGATTTAGCCCTGATGATCCTCAAAGCCCCGATGATCACCAAGAAGACACTGGTGAAGAAGCAACAGCTAGATGCATTAAAGCGAAGGGTTGTCATTGTTTGAATATTCCTTGATTTTATATAAACATAAGATCTCATGCTTGATCTCAACGAAAAACGCAGCAAGACTGGTTCCAATTAGAATTTAGTTCTTTGCCTGGAGGTGAATATTTTTGGATAGTTTGAACACAGTTTGTTCAGCTGTTTTACAGCATGTGTTTGGAGCTGCATTTTTTTAAAAACTAAATATTAATTGAAATTCTCTTTGGTGGAGAGAGAGGGAGTGTGGTTTTTATTATTAAAAGCCACGCAAATTAAAAGCAAAAGACTATGTTAATTCAGATTTCAACTACACAAGAGTCAGAGTTAAGAGGCCCAATTCTGTAAAAATCAGAGGAAGCTCCACTGAAGTCAGTGGAGTTATATCATTGTAAACCTGGCCAAAGTGAGATTACAGTCCGGCTCAAGGTTCCTAGAAAAAACTCTTCCCCTTTGCATACACTGTATTCATTACTACAAGGTCTTTCATACAGGAGCATACAACACAGGTTAAGGTGTCATAGTGTTTGCAAAATGATACGATGGAAAAGAACTACACCATGTTTTATATTGCTCTTCCAGTCAGGCTTTGCAAATACACTCAGTTGTATACATACTGGTGTGTACAACAGCATTTTTTATTATTGCATAAATGATCTATGATCATGTAATAAGAGACCCCCATTGTAATAAGTATATGGAATTAAGCACAATTAAGGTTGCAATTGCTGGGGGAACTTTAACTTAATTTCTTGACTTTCAGTCATTTAAAATATCAACTATAATGTCGCATTCATGTTTTTTGCTTTTAATTTGTTTAATTTCCAAATTTCTCCTGCTTTGAGGTCACACTGAAAGCATTTGATAGATTGATAAAAGGCATTTTATATTAACTGCTACATTGCCAGCCTCCTATTCCACCTGCTGAGTTTTACTGCAGTTTACAGTGAAGTCAATGGAACATCAGGATATAACTCGTATATCTGACATCAGTGTGCATTTAACTAGATATACCTGCTAAATTAGGTAGCAGGATGTAGGTTAAGGACATAACTCAAAACAATTTTTGTAGTTGCCTGAGAATTAATGGACATCACCTCTACCACACTATCCTAGCCTCATGGATTTGAGGAGCATAAATAGAATAGACCTCAGGACTTTCAGTTTGAAAAACAACTGTGCTCCCACTTGAGCTAAAGGTAAGTCTCCATTAGCTGCACAAGTATTAAGGCTTACATCCTCCGTGTGCAGTCAGGAGATGGAGACAAAAATCTCATCCATTTCTTCAGGTCTGATATTCTCTCAAATAAAGGATATAAGTACCACACATATATTCCAACCTATACAACACATAGCCACAAGTTAGGAAAAACTCATGCTCAAAATCTGGGATTCCCCAGGCTTCAAATAAACAAATAAATAATGCACAACAATCAAACACAAGTTGTAATACACAAAATGCTTATGAGGAAGTGTTGCTTATCTATCTAAATACCATAAACCCTCATTGCAAATAAGTGTATCGATAAGAATTTTTCATGTTATGCATTCACTATTTAAAACAGACACAGGAAAGGGGAGTCCAGGGGTCACTGGACAAAATTAAGGGGTGATACTTTCCTAAACTCCACTCTCAATCCAAGCTCCAACCAGTCATGATGCGAAAATGTGATCACACTTGTAAAAATCTTCATAAATATGATCATCCCTTTTCTTTCTTGTGTTCTTTGATAAGCAGTGAAATAGTTAGAAATTATGACATTTATATGCTCACCATTAGACTTCAGAGTTAATGGCCCAGTTCACACCTGCCAGACCTATAATTTCAGGATGTCTGCAGACAGCACAGCATCAGTTCACATCCAGTTCATGCTTTAAAGCTTATATTTGTGGCCATAAGGGCTAGAGGCTTACTATTTTCTAAATCACAGCTTTAATTTTAGAGCACAAAATGGCAGCCCCCAAGCAAAAGCACCAGCTCGCCAAGCTGCCAAGAGTCAGCTCCGTCTGGCCTCTGCCTTAAAAAAGCAAGGCAAAAGACTTACAGGCTCTCAGTGCTATTTGCAAGGCTCAAGTTCATCCATCTTCACCTACAACAGGTATTGCCTTCAGTTCAACAAGGCTCATTGATTAAAACAGCTCAGGACTTACAAATTTTCAAATCCACCTTCTTCCATTAATTTTAATGGAAGATAGTTGTCTAAATCCCAGAGACATCTCTGCTATTGTGCCTAAAGAAACATATGAGATGCAAATATTTTGTACATCACAGGAGAAGGAGGCAGAAAACATTCCTATTAAAAATGATGGGTTAGATCAAAGAATGAAATCTATCAAAAAACAGATGGACAGAATGGGAAATAAAATAAGGAAGAAAAGCATAAGCTAAGTAGCTCCCCTTAAGAAGCATGAAATAACTTCCCTTAAGGGTGTATAAGAATATGTTTCCAGTCTTTCTAACTAAAGCTAACAGGAGTCTGGATTAAAAATGTGACATTATTGAGAACAGAAGGCATACTAAGGGTCCCGGCAAACAGTCTGTAAAATTGGTGAGCAAATTATTATTGCCTTAACTACCCAATATCATAAGTCTGTGGCAAGGTGACCAGATGTCCCGATTTTATAGGGACAGTCCCAATTTTGGGGTCTTTTTCTTACATAGGCTCCTATTACTCCCCACCCCGTCCTGATTTTTCACATTTGCTGTCTGGTCACCCTAGTCTGTGGCCACAAATGACTTCACCACAGTCATTACATCCCCACTGCAGGACTTCATGGCTGTATAGGGGATAGAACTCAGGATCTTTTGACTCCAAAAGCATAGCCCATGCTACTTGAGCAAAGGTGCCACATGCACACTACCTTGTCTGAGAGTTGCTATCTTATTATCAATGAAAGAGAGCCAAGAAGAGCACTAGGCAACTGGAAGAACTTTACAGGAACTGATGGCAGATGAGAATGGAAGTAGTCAAACTGAAGGCAGCAAGATTGGTGCAAATTTGAATAACATAAAACATTTCTCTTTCTAAGATGGAACCCTCTGATGCACAGCAGGTATAAGGAGATGTAATTTAAAAAATCCCTAATAAAAGATGGGATTGATGAGATGGTGCAATGACAGGCAAAACTGCAGTACATTTATTCTGTTATATCAGATTTGCATCTAACCTGCTAACAAGAGTGCAAACTGACTAGGAGTATTGCAACTTTAGATAACACAATTATTCCAGAATGCTTCTCTACAATCTGATGGTCCAAAGGGATGTAACTGTAAAAGTAGTGATAAATTATTGCATTTTTGTTGCTGTTATTTATAGCCAGTTCAGCAAGGAATGTGAGATACATTTTTATTTGAGTTATATTTTCATATATAACAACAACCCAAATGGGATTATTGCAAATTTTCTCTTTTTTTAATGCCTGTCACTCTGAAGCATTGATATGAACATAACATATTGAAAAGTATTTGATACTAGAAACATTTGGCTCCAATTTTAATCTGAGTGAAAAAAATAACCATTCTAAAAAGTTAATAGAGAAATGATGAGAACATCAGGATATTTGTTCCTTTTAGGAATCAGTAAGAAATTTATCAAATTGCATAGCAGCCTATCTGGGAATGAATGGTGTCACTGATGATTGGAGAGAGGGATATGGAGAGTGAACAGAACCATTTGTCACTGAATGTTGTGGATAGGCTAATGGGTGTAGATGTGAACAGGTATGACTGCTTGGTTTTCAAGGATCTAGAAACTTCTGGTACAGGGCAAGGGCATTTGATAGTGAAGTTGTATAGAAAGCTGGCTAGCTCATCTCACTTTTCATTCTTCACAGCACTGAATTCACTAGATAGTTGTTTCTCATTCTAACTGTAGTCAATAAGAAAGATTCTGATCAATGCTACAAACTGTGTTCAGGGTTTAAAGATTACCAAACATCAGTGTACGGAACTGACTCATCATGTTTAAAGTTGAAGGAAGTGACAGGAAACAAGTGTGTGAATGGACTGACATAATGAAAAGAGATAATTCTTGTAAAGTAACATGTAAACATTGTTAAGAAGTGTTAATGAGCAAGATAGGACAGATTTATGCCCATCTCAAAAAGTACAGAAAATTTTGCTTCTTCAGATCCTCGAAGATCAGATGTACCTTTGATGAGTTTGATGATCCCGAAAGTGATTTTCAGGGCCATCATCATCATTGAAAGGTAGCTGCAATGTCAATTTAAGTCCAACCCTCCTACTAACTTTTCAACATCAGCTATCTTAGGTTGTCTTCAACACCCCAAAAACTGCAAAGATCGGTAAGAGATTAATGCCATAAAAACAATTTGAACTTGATAAGAAAGATGCAATCTTCTTTTATATTAACATTGTCTTCAATGGAGCAATTTAAAAAACTGACTGAAACACTGCATTCAGACAGCATTAAACTTGGAGGTCCACTACTAGATGCTCCAAGTGCAACAATGGGGGGGGGGGAATTAATGGAAGAACTAAAAGAATCAACAATGACATTAATGCAAGATGGCTAGATGAACAAAATAAATTACCTAATAATGGATAAAGCATCCACACAGGGAAATATGTGCTATTGAATAACACTGAATTCTACATCAGAAATTCAAAGCACAAATATTGTGATGAAGTTGCTGAAGATGCTATCCAAGAATGCAGAGAAAAGCATGACAATGTGATCTTTGCTATTTGCTCAGACAACAGAAATAAGATGAAAAAGAAGAGAGAATTTCTCAAGTGCAATCCTCTAGACTTTTGATGTTCCCCACTGTATTTCAACATCATTGAGAGAGAAAAAACTCTAAGAGTCATAAATTACATTGTGGAAGTTCAAAAATTCTTCAGAAACCACCATCTACCTAACTGACTGAGCAAAAAGAGAGCACTGATGCCCCCATTCCCCAGTAACAACTCTCAGGAAGATGTGCCTCTACATTTGGATCAAGTTAAAAGTATGGTGAAATTTGCACTGACAACAAGGAGGATTTTGATCAAAACTTAGCCTGCATGATATACAGCAAGAAACTTTAAATAGAGGCACTACATTTACAAAAGACTTAGATTACAAGCCAATGACACTATGGTTGCAACCTCAGTGGAAGTGTGGTTTGATCTAATTAACAAAGAACTAAAACCACAGAAGGACAAAATAAAAAGTTATTCAATGGTCCTTTGGAATCTTTCAATTTCTTAGCTGACATGACTGATCCCAACCAGAAAGGTAAGGGGTAAAACCCAGAAAAAGATGAAGAAATTGATCAAACATATTCCTTACTTTTCTTATACCCTGATAATCTAAATCTACCCTAAATCTCTATTTTCAAAGTAGGTTGTGTCACAGTGTATTTAATCAAAATGGTGGAAAAATATGGACGTTAAATCACAGAAGACAGGACAATTGAATTCAGAATTGTCAGTTTTTAAAACACCTGCACTTCTGTTCAACCAACTCAACATCACTTTTACATACTTTTTAGTCTATTCAGATTGGCTTGACTAGGTGGTAAAAGCAAATAAGTCACCAAAAGTGCACTAGTGTGTAAAGCTAGATACAAAAGAGTGATAGGCCTACTTAGTAGACTGAGGATTTCATTAGTCTGTTCTTGTGTCTTACTTACAGAATCGCAAATGTTTCAGTTTGGACAATATATTCCTTTTTGTGTTTTATGAGTAAATATACTTATGAAGTGAATCACATAGCTTGTGGATAGTGTTTCATTTCATTAAATCTTTGTGGTTTTTTGAGGGGTTTTTCAATGTTAAGTAGTTTTTTTCCCCCCCAGCATGAGAAAACGATCTCCCCCTTTTGCTCTCCACCCAGTGGAGGACAGGTATTTCAGCTAAACAACTGTGAAAATGTGTTAGCCAGTCCAATGTCTTGTGGAAGTAGCAAGGCCCAAATCCTCAAAGGTATTTAGGTGCCTAACTCCCATTGATTTCAATGGCAGTTAGGAGCCTAAATACCTTTGGGGATCTGGGCCTAAAATACTTCCATTTATTTAGTAGTAAAAGATGGGCTTAAAATTACTTTTTAACTGAGAAAAATATATAACAGAGAAAGTTTGTAATTTCTGTAGTATTTCAACTCAAACCCAGGATTATATACATCTTTGATAAGTTGTGTATCATTGCTAATTTTACAATGTAAAAAATAAAATAAAAGTAAATAAGAAAAGAAAGTGATGTAGATTGATTTGTGTATCTATTAATGTTATATATGAAAAGAAAAAGAAGGAAAGGAAAATAAACACTATGTAATCCAGTTTTGATGATGGCTGGACAATTTGGAGACCAATAAAGTGAGTCACAGGGACTGACTCAGCATGACAACAGGAGCTCATTCTTGCATTTTGACTGAAGGAAACAAACAGTCAATGGGTTTAAACTTCATTCTTTCTTTAAAAAAATCACTGAAATATTTCCACTATATTATTCTCCTTTCTCATGTCTCCCCTTGGGTCCTGTTGTGTCTCCAGTGCATACTGAATTTACTAACTGCCGCACAATTCAACTAGCATTAGATCCAACACACACTCAACCCTTGGATGTGGCATACTATAAAATTAACTCAAAGGGGTGGAATCTCATTCCACTGTTAAGTCTCTACATATTTATATTTCACATGTGGTGTTTGCTAGGCCACTCACAGAAGGACTGTAAGGCATCTCAGCACATGGGGGACTTTTGAAAAGTCTACTATGTCCTTGCCTGCACTTAGTCTCCCCAACATGGGAGATTTTGTACTCCAAGTATTAACAATATGAATACTTGCTGCCTGTTAAATCCACAGTATTGCCTACTCATGGATTTGGCAATTGTATGATGGCTGAATTTATCTAAAAAGCTTGAATTATAGCTAGAATTCTTCTGTCCTAGTTTGTCTCTAGGAGCTTGAATCTACAAGATGCTGGGCACCTCCCTGAGAGGGACTGAACTGTCTCAACTCCCAGTGAAATCAGTGGCAGCAGAAGGGGCACAGCTCCTCAGGCAGTGCTCAGGACCTTTCAAAATGGGGCACCAAGGTTATTTAGGCTAGTGTAACTAATACATGCCCGAGATCTCTGATGGATGGGATCACATGAGAATTTTGTCTGAATATTGTATTCTCTCTGGCACGTATTCATGGCATCTGCAGAGCAACATTCTATAGATGCATTTGTCGGTCCATAAGCCATTTCAAGGCCCCCTCTGTGACATTCTGGATATCATCCAATTCACCTTTGAATATATATATCTGGGGCACTGCTTTATGATGTGTTCGATGTTTGGATGTTCTCATTGCAGTCACACAAAGGGGGGCTTTGATTTTCTATTTGTGCATCACATAGCTGCAAATTCCATGGTTTGTTTGGATATGGTTCAATATGGTCCAAAGTCTTTGTGGCACGTTGAAACCCGTGGGGGCAGGGGGGGTGGCTTGTTGTGTCAGTAATAGTGTGCTTGTTTGAAACAGTAGATGAAGTCCAGACACTTTGCCATTCCCTGGCTGGATCCAGAGACATGAGGCAGTCCCATGTGGTCCATTGTGGTTTTTGAGATTTCAGGTGTTGTTGGGGTATGTTATCCATAACCTTCCACATGGGAAGTTGTGGGTAGTCATCAGCGCTTTTAAGTTCTCGTACTGTGGCTATATCTCACTAGATAGCTGGAGATTCGATGTTTGCTAAAACAGAAAACCACGGTAGAGGTATTGATTTTAAAGTTCCTGTGATGATTTACGTGGTGTGATTGAGCTATCTAGCCACAAGTTGGGTATGGCAGCTTCTTGTCCACTCCGGTTTATGTGACTCTGCAATGAGTATACAGGGCCAAGGCCGATGTTCACAGCATTCTTGGCTTGTTCCCACTAGCTTCTGAATTATGTTGATTCAAGACTTTGCTTTAGAGGCTTTCTTGAGATGGTCATGAAAGGTCAGTCTATGGTCAAGGATGACATCGAGATATGTTGGCTTTGGGTCACAATGAACTGTTTCACCACAAAAATCGACAGAGTGATTTGTGCAATTCTGTTGTCAAGGTGGAAAATAGAGACTACTGATTTGCTTGGATTTGGTCTCAGCTGACACTTTTGGAAGTACTCCTCCATGATTTTAGGGTCAGAAATAAGAGTCACTTCAAGTTCTTTAAAGCTACAGGCCTGAGTTGTGAGTGCCAAATCATCAGCATACACAAACTTCTGTGCTATCATTTCAGGCATATTGCTCATGTATACGTTGAAGAGTGTTGGAGTGAGTACAGAGCCCTGTGTTAGCCCATTATTCAAAGTGTGCAGCTTGCTGGTTTTACCTCTGAGGTATATGTGCATCCTTCAGCTGCCAAGCATACAGAAGATCACTTTGGCCAGTTTCAGTAGCAGACCATCCTTCCAGACTGTGTCACATGCCGCTGACAGATTGATGAAAGTGGTACTGGTCTTGAGTTTTTGCTGGAATCCAGCCTTGATGTTTGTAGTAAGGGTGAGGACCAGGTTGCAGCAACTTCTGTGCAGTCAAAAACCAATTTTCTCCCAGGGTATGCTGGCGTCCACAGTGAGCCCAATTGTATTATACAGTAGATTCTTATTATTAAAATATGGAACTGTCTCAGGGGGAAGCTTACCTGTTGCACAAATATATTATAAAATGCACAATACTACAAATTGCAAACCTTGTTTGTGGTTGTTTTCCTCCAACATTGCCAACTCTTACAATTTTATTGTACAACATTCAGTGTTTTTTTTTTTTTTTTTTCCCCTCTCCTGGGGCCCTCCAAGTATTTAACATTCTCAGCTTTTTTTTCAAAACGAATTCTGATACTCTTTAACATTTTACTGGATACAAATTGTAATGTGCTATAATACTGAGAACAGGTTTTTTTAAATGAACTCAAAAGTAACATGAAAGGTCCATATTTGTTTAGGCAGCTAAAATATCGCCTGTTACTATAACCTTTTTAAAAGCATCTTTTGCCAAATGCAACTATCCCACATCAAAAATTATCATGCAAGGAGGGAGAAGGCCCTAGTAGTTATAATACAAGGCAGGGAATCAGGAGATCTAGGTTTTATTCCTGACATTAACTTACTGTGTGACCTTGGGCAATTCACATAACCTCTTTAAGTCTCAGTTTATCTAACAGTACAAGGGGGCTATTTCCCTATTTCACAGGGATGCTGTATGACTTCATTAATTAATGCTCATAAAGCACTCAGATCTTCATATGAAAGGTGTCAGAGAAGATCAAAGCACTATTAATCTCAGGTGCTAAAATATGACCCTGCTCTTGTGTGAAACAAGCACTAAAATACCTGCAATTTCCATTACAGTCAATATCCGCAGTACAGTTCACAAATGATGAGAGCTAGCCAAAGAAAATAAATGTCTGGTCATCAGACTAAAAAGAGACACAGTTTTACTAGTCCCAATCTAAATGGTAGAGATAATCAATAAGAGAATATCAGTGTCCACAATGAAACCCATATTAATTATGAAGAGAGTTATGAAAGAAATTAATCATTATTATGGCATTCGCTGTAGGAATTTAATTGCATGGGCCAATTCTACATGACTCTTATGATGCTTGAGGTCAAATATGCTGAGTTTGAAATAAACTTTAATCTGCTCTGACCTAACATTGTATAAAAAACTTCACGTAAGTTCCATAATTCTGCCCAAAATAACAACCCACTCCTCCATACTAAGTGTGTGTGGTCTGATATGCCAGGCTGAAAATAGATTTTGATGTCTTTCTTTTTTTAACTGGTGTTATAGAAAAATTTTATACACGGCTTAAAAGAGAAAATTAGATATTGTAGATAACCAATATATTTTTAGGATTACTTGGTGCAACTTTTTCAAAGTAATCACTCTTCCAAATAAACCCAGCAATGTTTATGGAAAAAAAGAAACAAATTATAACAATTTTAGGTAGCATACCACAGTCAAATAAATTGTGTTTTCTAATAAAACAAACTGACAGAAACACTAATAGAACTTAACCCATGGTTACTAAAAACAAAAAGCTCAGGACTTTCAGTTCCAAAGTCACAGAGTTCTGCTACTTGAGCTAAAGAATTATCTTCATTAGTCAACTTTACTATTAACCAATCAATCAAATGGTCCCTTTAGAAAGTACATTCTCTAGGGTCAGAGACTATGGGTTGAATTCTTAAAAATGCTCAGCACTGGCCTAAATCCATTCCCAAAGAAGTAAAATTCCCATTGATTTCAACAGGAGCAGAACAGGGCCAATTTTGAGCCCTTTTGAAAATCCCCCCCTTTGCAGTTATTTATTTCTATGAAATACTTCACAATGTTTTGGGTACTCAAAAGTAAATAATAGCATAAAGACATAAGAAATGTTCCAGATTGTGCCCTGAAATCCATCAATGGAGGGGACCTTACTCAGTGGCCACTGAGAATACTAGACATTCCAGTACTTAGAGGAACAGCATGGGCCCACCCCGCCTGCATGACCCCACCTCCACGAGCATGACCTCACATGCATGGTGGGTGACAAGTTATGCTGCTGGAGGCAGGGCTGCACGCTCTTCAAAATGGTGTCCCCCATCCAATACCAGACAAATCTTAGAATAGCAGGACTGTCCGTCTTAAAACCAAATTAATGGCCTACCTAGACCCTGCTCACTTGGTTCTCCCATTCCCACACAGAAGGGGGGAGTCAGCCACCTCCACAGAACCATTCCCTCAGAAATGTGTGGAGTCCAAGATCCATGCAGAGGAGAGGAGAGTGGGAGGGCTAGGTGAGGAATGGGTAGGCCAGAGGCAAAGCTGGGATTAGGAGGGCACACACAGCCCCCTCTCTGGCTTTATGGAGATTCCCCACAAAACACCATACAACCCCAGTTATTAGTTTTTCTATGGAGCCTCCCCTGGGATGTCTGAGGAGAGGCACAATGAGGGAGCCTGTAGGTGGTGGAGGAAAGAGGAAAGGACTTGCACCAGTGTGGAAGTACAGAGCTTCCACATATTTATGGGTCTAGCCTCCTGCCAAACCCCCTAGATCCTCTATGTTTGGGAGCAGGTCCCACAGTCTTTTCTTTGGGGCGGGAGGGACAATAGGACACTGGGGAGATCTCAGTAAGGGGATTCTCTGGAGATTTTCTCCCTCTGTGCCCCTCCATGGGGGGTGGAGGACATGACCTGGACCAATAACAGGATTAGAGTTTATATATATTGTGGGATGCAGCCACTAGAGAATGACATACTCACAAACATTTAAGCAGATGTGAAATTCTCTCCAGTAATGAGAGAGAATTGCAGTGCTCCCAAAGGCTCAAAAATTAGGAGATTGCCCCCCAAATCATCAGATTACTTTTAAGGGTTGTATTGTGTTTTTTGTCTGTCTTTTGATTATTGAGCTCCTCCTGCCACCCCTAATACGTATGTGTGACCATTACAGTTGCCAACTCTTCCAGCTGTACAGTGAGGCGATTCTTGCCCTGCTGCAGGAGCTCTCGCAGCTCCCTGATGGAGCAGAGCTGCCAGCTTCTCCCCAAACCCTAACAGTCTAACTACTTGATTTTGTTCCCTTTGCAGTCTAGTATTACAGGGAGAGAGAGGGGAGGAGCATAGCCCAGACTGACCCATTTTTCTGAAGAGGGGAGGAAGCAGAACTGCCCTGAGCTCCTGAGTTCTTTCTACTCCCTCCTCTCCCGTCCCTATCCTGTGTGAATCATGGCACTGCTCCCTCTCCCCTTCCCAAAATCTCTTCTAAATTTCTGAGGAATTTGGGGAGAGCTGTGCTTACCTCCCACAGCGACCCTGATTGGCTGCTCTTCCCCATTAGTTGGACAACTGGGGAAGGCAGCCAATCAAAGAGAGCAGAGCTGGAAATTGTGTCAGGGCTGGAACTTCTCATATCATGGCAAGACTAGTTCCAGCAGGGAGAAAAACTGCATTACTCAATGAATTCACGAGTGTCAACACTGGGCTTGTATATATTGAGGGCCAAATTTTTACATATAATCTCTGAGTTTGCCTAACCAGTTTCTGTTGTAGGCCATTTCTGTATGTTCCAAAATTCTTATGTGCATGAGCATACGGCATTAATTTGAGTGAAAAAATATAAATCATGTGCACAAATCCTGAAATTTTGATCATGTTAAAAATACATAAATAGGACACTCAAAATGATATTCACAAAAACTTGGGAGTGCAATCTGAGTCATGCAAAATAAAGGCTGGATCAAAACTATATGGAAAAACTTGACCCTCATTGCCTAAAGAGTGACGCAAAACTCAAGAGAAAAAGAGAGGAAGAAAATGTTGTTTTAAATCTGCTTATCTTTACATGGATCTTTAGGTTTTCTCCAATCCCCAAAGGAAGTGTGAAGCCCCTATGTATTTTTGTTATATCCTCACATGTTTAAAGCTATTTTATGCAATTCCAACTAACTCTTTAACCCAATCCTATTTTTCTTACACAGGTGAAGCTCCTATTGAAGTCCATGGAATTTTTGCCAATGGTATCAGACACTTTAGGGGTTACACACTGAACCTATTTTTGCCTTGCCCCTCCCTTTACCCCCATTCTAATCTTGGGAATTTACTCAGATTCTATAGGGGTGACAAACACGTAGCTCTTCAACCCTTGAACTGTGGCTCAGAAAGTCTCTCTTCTAAAACTGTTCACATGCAGTTTTCTGCGACTCTGCAGTAGGAAAGCATCACAGACTGTTATCGCTTGCAGCCATATGTACCACTTGTTGCCATAGGTTAATGAATAAAAAAGATTGGACTCAGGTCTGGCAGAAATTGGAAACACTGGGGCCTTATTATTTTAGGGCCTGATCCAGCATTCTTACTAAAAGCAAAACTCTCCACACTGACTTCAATCAATAAGTAAGGACTGAATAAGGACTGAATCTGTGAGTAAGGAGTGAATAAGGACTGAATCTCCGAGTAAGGACTGAATAAGGATGGCCCTAATTATTTTAACCAAAAATTGTGTGTGACAAAGGACTATAATATGCATGCCAATAAAATGATCTAAGACAGCAAGATGGACCTGGTCTTCTTGTCACTGAAGATAATGTGAACTTTATTGTTGAGTTCAATGTGAGCAGTATTAGGGCCAATGTATTAGCAGTCCTGCACCCAAAGCCTAACTTTGTGATCATTGTGAAGCAACTAAGAAAGTTTGGCTGTCGTTAAACTAAGTAAATGAAGAGATTCAGAAAAAGCAGTATTATTTTTCCCTTTTGCAAACTGATTACTCGTTTTGGAATCTACTCTGCCTTCAATAGTTGCATGAAAATCTCATTACCATCAGTGACAATTATGTTTGCATAGGGAAAAATGACCCTCTAAAATGTTACAAGGGCAGAAAAAAAATCCAAGAAAAGTTTAAAGTGCAGATTTCTATTAACTCAATTTATTAATGCTGTGGGATTTCTTTTTTTGTCCTACAACTATGTTCACTGCTTACTAAAATTCTCTTGGCAACCACATACTTCCTTGCTTCTGATCTCATCACACACACACAGATGGCTCATGCTTGTAAAATATTATTAGGGGAGGTGCTGGAGTGGCCTGAGCACACATCACTCCAGAGATGTAATCCGACTCTGACAGCTTCTGTGACCTCAGACAACCTGTATCCCTGCCTCTGTTTCCTTAACTGTAAAATGGAAAGAATAATGCCCACCTCCCAGGGGAGCCATGAGGATTAGTTAACATTTGTACAGATTTTTGAAGAGGAAAAGTGCTAAGTGTTGTTACTATTTGGGGAGACAGAGATGGGAACTTCATGTGAGCCTAAATTTTATTCTCTTCCCAAAAACAAACACAACCCAGTTATAAATAGTGTTTGCAGAAATACAAGGGGAGAAGTTGGTGCTGTATAACAATTTTTAGTTTTGCATTTAAAGTCTGTTTAAAAGAGAGATTTAAATATTCAAGCAGATCATTTTTTACTTCTATAGTTCTGCAATATACTAGCATTTTACACGGTGGATTTTTGTTCAGTAGTGTAATAAGATGACAGTATTTACAGACCAATTCTGGTTTCCATAACAAGATCATGATTTTCTTTATTGTGATCACTGGTTAATTTATTTCTGCAGTCCATCATTTTGCTTTTGTTTAGGAGGGCCTGCGTAAAAGTAAACTCTTTACAGACACTGTTCAGACTATTTTTATCAGTTGAAAAGTATTTAAAGTAGAGGAAGAATGGTCTTGTGGGGGTTCAAGGAGATCAGGGTTCAATTCTTGGCTCTGCAACTGAATCTCTGGGGAGATTTTCAACGGTATAAATGGCAGTTAGGTGTCTAACTCCCATATTGACTGTAACGGGAGTTAGGTGGTTTTGAAAATCTCCTTTCCCCCTCCCCCACATGATCCTGAGCAAGTCACTGAATCTCACTGTGTCTCAGTTCCCTATTTATATCATGGGGATAATAATAGTTATTTCTTTTTCCCAGCTTTTTTGCCTGTCTTGACTATTTAGACACTATAAACTCTTTGGGGCATGGACTGTCTCTTACTAACATATGTACAGCACTTACTGCAATGAGGCTCTGGTCTCAGTTGAGACCTCAAGGTGCTACTGTAATACAAATAATAAATAATGTTAATACTAGTATAGGAGTCTGGATAGCATTGATTAAAACTGAGTTCTTAAAGCCCTGGTTATAATGCTGCCTGTAATTTGGTGCTGCTAAAAATTGCCAGATTAACAGCCCTATATACCAAAATCTTTTATTTATCCAGAAGGCAGGTTCAGCACAGGCATCAGCAGAGTAAACTTCGCTCACATGGCACCCCAAATGTAACACTGCCCTACTGACCCCTGACCCAATCACTCGGATTTCTAAATGCATTAATTTTGGCCTTGTTGTACCTTTCATATCTGCATTTTGTGAACATTCAAGAGATTGAGTTTTACTGGAGCAAGTGTTCACGGAATGTGAATTTCAGAGTCATATGCCTGGGCATTTACAAAAAATAAATGGTAAGTCTGCAGATGCATTTGCTCTACTAGTAGTAATGTACTCAACCATTTAGGGAACAGAAACAATACCATGCTACTTATCTGAGCAATCACAACTAAGCACAAATTTATTTTCAAATGACGTAGTGTCAAATTCTCACAGGTGAATTGTGTGTGATCCATCCATGAAGTCAAAGAGAAAATCTGTTGAACAAATGTCCGTAACGAATAAATTCAAGGAAATCACAATTTGCTCTCACTTAGTCTGCAAGTGGAGTGACCGACAGAATTATTGGAATGCAGTTATTCACTGCACACTATTCTCTCAACTCTACTGAACCCAAATCTGGAGGGACCATGTCTAGTGATAAAAGACAATTCATGTCCCATGCCCACTCACTAATTACCCTTTAGCCTAGTACCAGTAACCAATTACAGCCAATTATGATGAGAGAGATGGAGCTTTGAATGTGGACTTAAGCAACTGGATTACTAACCAGCTATCGAATGACGATGGCTTTTGGCCACTCACTACCAAGTTAGGCCAAGTGTCTATCGATGACTTAGAAGTGAAGGTCTCAATAATGGATTAACAATCATGAGCAATTCACTTTCCCCAGCGAGCTCTTTCAAGAATATAACCAGGAGCCTGAGCTCCGTGGGCCAATTTTGTCCCTGATATAATTCCACTGAAATCAATGGAGTCATACCAAGTATTTATTTTGTCCAGTGCATATAACAGGCTAATTCATA
The DNA here is from genome assembly GCF_002925995.2 of Terrapene triunguis. Lineage (NCBI taxonomy): Eukaryota > Metazoa > Chordata > Testudines > Emydidae > Terrapene > Terrapene triunguis. Next base: position 8,193,597 of record NW_020664593.1, on the reverse strand, counting down.
TCTCTATCTACTAGGCACATCCACTATTTCCTTCTTCATCACTCAGCTTGTAATCTCTACACAATCAGCCAAGTATGCAACACATGACCAGAATTCCTGCACATTATATAAATAATTCAGGAAAGTTCTTAACTCCTTGGGGAGACTTACTCACATATCACCTGATCATGGGGTTTAAAGAGATGTCAAAGAAATTCTGTGGTTGTTATAGTCCAATGATAGAAATTTCATTAATTCACGGCAAAATGTTAGCATTCCCTTTGAGTAGAACTATAAAATTATTTTAATTCTAGATAAATTAGCAGAAGCTGAGTTGATACCAAGGTGGATTGGTCTGAATTTGCCAGTCGAGGAATGTTGTACAACTGCATCTGCCACTGAGAAGCTGCTACGGTTGGATTCAGAACCAATGACGCAGCACAGTTTCACGTGGCTCTGATAAAACATAGGTAAACGGCTGGATTGCCAAATCCCAGAGGTCAAAAAAACATTGATAAAGCAAATTAAACGCATGAGATTTCCAACGTGACATGAACAAAAAAGCCCAAACAAATCCAATTCCCAATGCTCATGTCCCTGTGACCCAAATGGCACTATTACAAGTGATTCCTGGAAAGAGCAGGAATCTTATAGGAAAATACCCTGCAGTGAGGATGGTCCATGTTGAATCTGCCAGTTGTTGCACTGATTCAGACTTGGCCATATCTCTGCGCTTTTGCACTAGTAACCAACCAGGGCCGGATTTAGGGGCAGGTGACTCAGGTTTTGGTGCCGGGCTTGAGGGGCACCAGGCTCAGGTGCTGTTTTTGCTGCCAGTGACAAAAGGGAAAATAGAATATTTGAAGTAGCATGTTTCAGGTATTCTGTATGTGGATTCATTTTTCACTAACCTTCTGGAACTTTGTAGAATCTCATAGAACCTTCTAGACTTTCTGAGAACTACTTTTTCCTCAAACCTCCTAAAATGTTGTCAGCCATGCCCTTGCAGGCATATAAGGGAAGGGGCATCACCAGTCAGCCAGTGAGATATAAGAATGAACTGAAGTGAAGTGAGAGCCCAGCTGCAATATTGTGAACCTTGTTTTATTGTGTAATTGTGAAAGTGCACTTCTGTTTTAAGACTTGAAGAGTATAAGTAGAGACTAATAAAGGACATATTTAATGAGATGCCAGAGATATCAATCGAACCCCTATCTACACAACAGTATAAAAGACATACTGTTACTTCTTTTACCATGCTTAACACGTAACGTTTGATGACTTCCTAAGTCTGCGGAACATAGACTTTTACTCTCCCGAATACTGTCTGTTTTCCCATGTAGAAAATAAAAGATGTCCCTGAAGAAGCCTTCAGGAGCTCAGTCTAGGAAGCAAAAAGCTCAACTGCAATCTAGTTGGCATCCAGGAGCAAATTTGATGGGAAATAAATGGAGTGGGGGGGGGGGAGCCAAAGATGCTCATTTGGGGCGCCATTTAGTTTGGGGCTGGCCCTGACCAACCCTCCCTCAAAGCACTCAGGCCGTAAGCTAGGTCTGCAATCTCAGGTGACACAGCTCCAAACCTTTCCTGTCAGGCAACCTTTATACCTTACTCAGAAAGCAGAAGAAGTGATAGGACATTCCACGCATGTCCAAAGGCCACTAGATTTCCACCTTCTTTGCCGCATATACCACATATATCTAGGGCAACTGAAAGGTTATTTAAGACTGCAAAGGGGAAATTAATACTCAGTGCATTTCCAAAGTAGAAATTGCGAGTTGCTGGAATCACTTATTTAAAACTTTTTCTCAAGTACAGCAAGATGAAAGTGAAGTAAAATCGTCTAGAGTGGGTTGGAAACACTCTCTCCTGAAGCCCTAAACATCACTTCTAGTGACATTAACTTGAGCTACATGTCCCATCGGAGAGTAAGTGTCAGCAAAGTAAATGCATTAGTTAAAGCTTAATAGTAGTTTAGTGTTCAATATCTTGAAATATTAAATATGTTTTTTCCCAAAGTAAACTGCTATTCAGTTTTAATGAAGACATTAACCTGCTTGATTTGTAAGCTCCTGTGGGAAGCCAGTCTAAAATACTGTCACAAGAGGTGGGCAGAAGTAACAAGAGCTATGACAGAAAATCAAGCACATTTTAAATGTTAAAAAAGCAGCCAGAAAATGAGTCTCAATATGCTCTTGTTTTCTTTTAATTTTGTTTATTTTTTGGTAATGTGATTTGTGCCCTTTAAAAGATGCCGATTAGGGCTGGTTATAATGTTCATGGCAACAGTGGGTGTTGAAATCTTGGTGAGTTTTCACTAATGAGTTAGTTAACATGAAAATGGGAAAATTCAGATTAAAACTGATTTGGGTCAGAGTCAGAGCTTTGGTTTGGCTGCTTTCAAACAGAATCCACCCCTGTGGCTTTGATCCCAGTTTGAATTTTCTGGATTGACTTTGGATGCAGGATAAATCTCATGGGAACAGATAATCTTATGAATTTTCAACTAGAAATGCTAGAGATCTAGTGAGATCAGCTGAAATGATGAGTCTCTGAGCAATTAAACTGGGTGTATACTTTCCCTGAAGTGTATATTGGTGAACTAACAATGGAGACGAGCTGGCTGCTTTGTTTCACTGTGGCTGTGTTTATTTCATGCTGTCAAGCATGGATTCTGACACTTAACAGTATTAATATTGCTATTTCTATTGATATAATTAGCACTGCTATAAATAATAGCTAAGGCTGCCATAGCTAAGTATATCATTGCAATCAGCAATATCAGGGCCTCCTTTATTACACAGCAGCCTGGAAATACAAGCTGACAGATCTAAACAAGAAGACAGTCACTGAGCGATACCAGTGATTCTAATGGCCCAGTTAAAAGTGGCTATTGCTGCATGTAAGACTCTTCTAAATAAACTAATTTATATGTGTGAGACTAAAGTTTCTCACTAGTCTCACACTTGCCAACATTTGAATGCTATAAATAGGCAACCCTGCTTTCCAGCCATATGATATGAATAACTTGTATGGACTTCAGTGGACGTTATTCATATGCTATGATGGTAGAAGAGGGGCCAGGTATGATTAGGACAGAAGTAGGGACATACCTTTAAATTCCACTGAAATACACTAGTGTAGGAGAGCTTTTTGGCAAGATAGAGTGGGAAATCATTTGCTAACTAAACAAGAAGAGGCTGATCTTCTTAAATAGGGATGCTATTTGAATCTCACACTACACCTTATTATACTTAAGAATATTTAAGTGACAACCTGATCTAGTAGTCCAAATAATTGACTTGGAACCAGGAATTTTAAAGGCTCTCCCAGTGTATTTCAATAGACTCTGCTACTGTCTCACTATGGTCAAAAAGTGTCCACTAGCTTTGGGGGCATCTATTTTTTGTGTCCAACATAAAACAGCTTGGTCTGATTTTAGAGGTGCTGAATACTCACAATTTCAAGTGACTTCAAAAGGACAAGTACATGCTCAGTACCTGTAAAAATCAGCCTCAAAGTGTCTCAAGGTGTGTACCCAGAAACAGAGGCATCCTAAATTAACAGCCACTTTTGAAATGTTAGGGCTTTCTTGATTTATCTTCTTTTCATTCTTTGTAAAATGAGGATAACACTAGAGTAAGTACCTCCCAGGGAGTTTGTGAAGATTAATATTTGAACACTGTACATGTAAACTGGATCCCTGTGTTTTTTTTTCATACAGCTCTGAGTGTGGTTTGCCATGCAAGCTTTGAGTGTTCGACCTTTTTAAGCCAAAAGCACTAGCTGTCCAAAACTCAGAATGGGTGGGGAAGAGGTTGTGTGGGAGTTTAAGTCATTTGTTTAATTACCAGTGGGTGTGAGACGTGCATTTTCAAGTACTACAGGACAGCAAAACCAAACCATTTTGTATTCCTTTTACATTAGGACAGGGCTGTGTTGATACCCTTATCTACCCTTGGATAGACTGCTCAAGAGACAGAGTTGCTAGCTTCAATACACAAACTTACAACAGTAAATTGTGTAGCAGTACAATTCAAGGAAAACTTTGGACTATTTTACTAAGGCTATGGCTACACTTCAGAGCTTACAGCGGCGCAGCTGCACCGCTGTAGCGCTGCTACTGCAGATGCTCTAAGGCGATGGGAGAGCTCTCCCATTGACTTAATTACTCCATCCCCCATGAGTGGCAGTAGCTATGTCAGCTCGAGAAGCTCTCCTGTCGATATAGCGCTATCCACACCAGCGCTTAGGTCGATGTAACTTACGTCGCTCGGGGGGTGACTTAACCATACCCCTGACTGACATAATTTATACTGACCTAAGATGTAGTGTGTACACAGCCTAAATTTTTTTGGTCTAGCTCACTTGGTATGTGGTCAAAGTTCTCACACAGCATAGTATCTCTTGCAAAAATCCTAAAACCAAATGCATCCCTTGTATAACTCCACTGATGTCATTTAAATTACACCAGAGATTAATTTAATCTTTAGGGCCACATTCTGCTCTCTGGTGTAATGTGGACTAACTCCACCAAAGTCAAGTTACAACCAGAATTTGGCCTCTAGTGTCAAGTCAGAAGATCCATGAAATGTCTTCTATCTAAGGTACTTATACAATCCCCATAATATCTGAGCACCTCACAATCTTCAATATATTTATCCTCAAACACCTATGTAAAGTAAGAAGATACTGTTATATCCATTTTACAGATGGGGAATAGAGAGACTAAGTGATGCGTCCAAGGTCACAGAAGCAGCTTGTGACAGAGCTAGAAACTGAACTCAGGTCTCCCAAATCCCAAGACAGCAACCTAACCCTGATCCATGAACCTTTTATAAGTATATTTATCATGGAACACGGAGTATTGATGATATGTACACTAAGGCACTTCTATTTTAAACAAAGCAGGGAGGACATAAGGAATTGTTCCTCTTGTATCTAGATAAAAAGTCAGACTTGGGTTATGTCGGTTTCTCTGAAAAAAACGTATATTGCAAAGGGTGATATAACTCTCCCATCTTTCCTGATTGCTCTCATCTCTCTGTCTTCTGTAGTTCCAAGTGAAGTAAGAGTACAGTCCAAGACTACTAACGTACCTCCCTCGGGAGTCCACATTCTGAACTGCATAAATCAGGTTCCATCGGGTTTCATTCATGCAACAGACCATATAAAGTGGAATTTTCAAATGTGCCACAAGTATTCACAAGTCATTTAGGTGCTTTTGAAAATCCCACCTCTACTAACCAATTTTTATTTTGGGTTGAAAACTCCCAATGTTTAGCCCCAACATATTTTCCTCATGAAAATTACGAAGCGCTAATTTTGTTTTGATGGTACTTCACTGCTACTCTGCATCAAGGGTCTTCATGATTACAGTAAGGTAAACAGTCCAGACTTGCTGAAGTCACCCATGTCAGCCTCCCATTACTATCGATCCTGTAATGATAGGTACACACTTTCTATAACAGCTGACTATTTCAACAGACATTTAATTCAGGTGCAATCATTCAAGCCATCCACAGTCCAGGGCAATAATAAGGTTAGAAAAAACTTATTTTACAAAGTATGTAATTACATCTGAATCTCGATTAGTTAATATCTGTTGAGTGCTTTGAAGACATTAAAATACAGGTCTGTCTCATCTTACGCTGGGGTTACGTTCCGCAGTCAGCGCCTAAAGCGAAAATCACGTATAGTCAAAATTACATTGAGTGTAATGGCGGGCGGAATCGCCCACACTACAGAAACAGTATTTAAATTGTTATTTTTCTCTTTGTTTTTTGTTTTTGTTTTTTGTTTTTTTTTGCCAACCGCGTAAAGCTGAAATCGCACATATTAAATGCGCCTAAGATGCGACAGACCTGTAACACTTCTCTTTTACAGCATCTTTCATATCAAGATTCCTAAGTATTCACAAACAATAATGAATTAGACCTCACAAACCCCATCCCCATACTAGCAGGTGGGTAAAGTATTATCCCCATTTTACAAATGGGATAACTTGGACACAAAAGAGGTTAGACCTACAGCTTTAAAATCCCACCTGTGTTGAGATTTCCTGCCCCTATTCAAGCAGTCCCACTGAAATCAAGTAAGCTTGCAAAAAAGCTAGGAAAATAACCCAGAACTACTGAATACAAGGGCTGTGGTTTAACAACTAGAGAATACTATAAAAATGCTGTATTTATATGATGAGTGCTAAGGATTACTATTAATTCTTAATCCCAACCAGATAACTCCGTACAGAAGACCTGACACCCCACTTTTCATTAAAGATTTAATAGCAAAGACAGTGTTATACTGAGGTCTCATAAGACTTTCTTATACAAAATACACAACAGAATATTTCCTATAATATTAAATTATTACAGATAATGAAAATAACACCATTATTTTTAAATAAGTGAACAAAGCAGATTGTATGATAGAGTATACTTGATTTTTTTATCCGTTTCTTCATTAAGTTATTAATTTGCAAAATAAGTAATTCCACAAATGACTCTCCGAGTTATTAGTTTGAATTATTACATTTCTGCTGTATATCCAAATCAAGACCAGACTGAGGTTTATGTTGAGTTGAGTTGGGTTGGAGGGAACACCCAAAAACAATGAAGCCAAGAGGTACAGCTGTTGTCTTGGATGCAGAGATTCTATCCCCAGCTCCTCCACTGATTTGCTGTATAACTCTGGCCAAGTATCTTCACCTAATTTAGGATCTTCTATAGCACCCATCACTTTAATATTTAAGTCCCTCCAAGGATAATTAGATGGGTTTAGAGGAGTCCCAATGGACTTTATGAAGTCCTCTGCTCTTTTCCTTTAATCAATTACAGTGGTTTTTGTCTGGATTATATGGAAGGGGTGAACTTTTTCTTGTCCCTGTGACGTCTCCATCTGTAATACAGAAATAATTTCCACCTTTGCAAGGTGACTTTTTGCATGTATAGATGACAAATGTATGTAAAAGTAAAATAGTAGAATGAATTGGCTTGTAAGTATATATGTCACTGCCCTCTGCTGGATTGATTCTGAATAGTTCAACTCTGTGTCATAGGCCCTCTACCACTAACAGCTAAAGATTCTCTTTTAGCTTAAGTGGCAGAGACCTGTGATTTTAGAGCAGAAGGCCCTTGTGTCACAATTCAGTAATGGCAACCATGAAATTCTAGCTGGCCACTTAATTTTACTGTATTATTAGGAACCCGGGTTAGGACTCATTTGAGGCCATGCACTGATTTTTGGAAAGGCATGAAATACCCAAAACTTTGGCAACTGTTTAGATATTAAATCACAAATTCTCTCATACATGCCATCAGAAAGTTTTCTTCTGTTAGAAATCCGGGATTTTTACACCTACAGATTAAATAATTAGATTTAAAATAATGCTCAAATCTTCTGTAATGTTCTTCCCACATTACAAATGGACTATTAAATCAGTGGAATGCCAATCAAATGCTTTTGTACTTTGAAAGAAAGGTTTAAATAACAAAAGCTGTTTTTCAGGCTTCTCTCTCTCACACTTAAGTCAGTGTTCTATGTACATTAATTACAACGTATTTACTATCTTTTCTAGTAAGACCACAATTCAAAAGATTTTGAGAACGTGAATTTTTAGAAAAATTACAATCAGGGAGTCTCATGAATTCTGGATCTCATTACTCAAACTTGTTGAGGAAGAACATAACGTTCTGTACTAAACTTCAAGATATAATGTTTATATGCAGAAAAAAGAGTTTGTGGTATAACTGTTCTAGCAGGTTTGGGAGCTGGGTTGAGCTCTGAGTTCAAGTCCTAGCTCTGCAACTCACTTGCTGTATGACCTTGGGCAAGTTATTAATGAGTTAGGGTTAGATTTTCAAGAGATTAAGCTCAGTGGCGCTACATTAATTTGCACCATCTGAGGCTCTGATCCTCAGTATTCAAAGATACTGAGTAAAGCTGGCAGGAAAACAGAATTTCTGTCTCACATGGAAAATTTCAAAGTTCAGAAAAAATTTCATCCCAAGTTGAGGCAAAAAGTAAAAACCTTAAAATTTTTCAGAGGACAGAAATTCTGAAAAATTTCATCAGAACTGAAACAGAATTTTTCCTCGAAGGCTCTTGTCAGTTATACGTTCTGCCTGCAGAGAGAACGTGAAATTGACAAGAGCCCTCCAGGCAACCAACCATGATTTTCCCCATAGAAAACTAAAGTGTTCTGGCAAAACTGACATTTTCCTACAGAAAAATTCAATTGAGCAAAAAGGGCATTTTCTATCAGAAAATGTATTCCGATAGAAAATTCCCAACCAGCTCTAGTACTGAGCATCCACAGTTCTTATTATTAAAGACATTCAAGCCATTAACCTCCTCATGCCTCAGAGTTTCCCTATTCGTAAGAGGGGGATAATACTACTTTCTTACCACACAGAGCTGGTTTTTGGCTTAATTTATTAATGCTTGCAAAGCACACTGAGCTCCACAGATGTAAGATGCTGTAGAAGAGCAGTCTTATTATTATCCTCTTAATTTCAAAGATATGATTTGTATATAAAAATGCATTCCAGAAAGACCCACTGAAATGTGCAAATTTCAGGATTGTCTGCTATATAATCATAAATAATCACATTTCTAGAATATAAAGACATTTTTCTCCTATAATAATTACTTAGATCTCAGAACTTGGCTTCAAGCAGGCTTGGTTCATTTTACCAGATTGAGATTCCTTTAATTTATTTGTTTTATTGCAGTTATTATTGTTATGCTGTTTAACACAGGGGCCAACTTAATTTTACAAGATTGTGCATATCCTCAAGATTCTGAACATATTTAGAGAATGGGATGGGATTCTAGAATCTAACATATTGTAGATCTCATGAAAACTATTTCCTGGAGACAAGTAGGTTCTAAGATTTTCTTGATACCTCATTCAAACTCACTCTGACAGAAAAACTGGTGTGAGTGATTATGTCTCGGGGGGGGGGGTGGGGGGAGAGAGAGAAACACATCCTTCTTTCTGACCAACCTATTACATTTAGGGATGTCATTGACATTTGTCAACCAGCAGTCCCAGCCTCTAAATCATGTAACTGATATCCCCTTATCACCAGCTGAGACAGACAGGACATGGTAACAGAACTAACACTTAACTATTTCTCCTTTGTTAGCTTTGGAACTTTAAAATAATTTTAATAATTTAGAAAACACTGGAATAACCATTTGTAATGTTTTCCAAAAAACAATTCAATTTCAAAGTGAAAATATATTTCGGTCCTGATGCTGTATTTATCCAAACACCCCAAAGTGGATTTTCTCCCTACCAGTATCTCAACAGGCATTACCTATCCACAGGGCATCCTCATTTCAATCTTTTCTCTGACAGCTACAGTTACATCACTTTTCTTTTTTAAAGAGGTGGAGAACTAAATGGCAGTAGCCCTTTCATTTAACTTATGAGTCTATTGAGGGAACTGCAGGAATCTGGGATAGGAGGCTCTGTGATCTTTGTATCTGCAGATGCTTGGCCCTGGAATTGCAAATGACCGACTTTCTTGAAAACTAATGTCAAAACTGCTCTATGAACTGTCCGAAGGGCTGTCCCCCTCCCATAGGATCAAAATGCACATTTTCTCCACTAGTCTGAAGGGAGAAATCCAAAACAGATATAATTTGTGTTATAGAGCTGCGTACTTCCACCTTACCCCTCCTGAGCAACCAAGCTGCTTTTTTCATTTAATTTATAATAAATTTACCACCCTTTTATAAAACATGGTACCTAACTGCTATGCAACAAAGCAAAAAGGGAAATTATTTGGTAGAGCAGGAGATACAGGTGTAATTTTGTCAGGCACAAAAAAGAAAAACTTCCAAGCACCTGGTGCCATGAGTAGGACAAGCTCAGACTTGGCAATAGAAAGATACCTGCACCAAGACATTTTTCAGCGTCAACGTCGTATCTGAAATTCAACATTTGAGTTTCACCTGGACACCTGCCTTCTCTTCACATGAACCATTACCCCCCTTCTACAGTTATTTTCAGCACTATTTATAATCTTTAGATATTGGTTGGTTGTCAGGATCCGGGGTTGGGGGGACGGCAGAACAGCGCACTTGCAGGGAGCGCGCCGGGCTGGAAGCAGGCGAGGTGCAGGGACCGAGCGGCTCTGCCGCCCGGGGGGATGGAGCAGGCTGACTGCAGCGGCTGTTGCTCATCGCCGCGGTGCGATACTCTGTCCCCAGGGCAGGATGAGCACAGCGCGGCGGGCGAGGCGGGCTCCTCACCCGGCCCAGCCCAGCCCCTGGCGGGTTAAAAGCGCTGAACGCACGAGAGGAGCCGCCACGTTCAGCGCTACAACTTCAGTCCTCCCGGGGTGGGAAAAAACACCGCCTTGAGCGACACACGTTTTAGCGCTGAAAAGCGCCCGTAGAGACCGCGCGTTATCGCCGGGCGTGTTCCCCTGGCGTGCCCGGCCAGGGCCACCGCGCTGGAGCGGCAGCGCCGGCCGGGGGGCGGGGGCACTTAGCGGGGGTGTAACGGTTCCCAGCGGGATTTGAACCCCTGGGCGGGACCCGCGCTCCGGACGCGCCTCCGGCAGAACTTTTCTTTTGCTCGAACTTCGCCGCGCGGAGCCGGCTCGGGCGGGGCCCGACCCGGAGGGAGCTGCCGCTGCTCGGCCCCGAGAGACCGGCCGAGGGCTCCCGGCCGGTCTGACCCTCCAGCGCAGCGGGCGCCCCACTCTGCGCCCCCGGCGCGGGAAGTCGCGAGCCCCGCCGGGGCACCTCAGCAACGGCTCGAGCGAGCGCGCGCAGCCCGGCATGCTCGGGGAGCCGCCTGCCCCCCAGAACCCCTCCCCTTCTCCTCAGTCCCCACCCCACAGGTACCCCAATGGGCGGGGCGAGAAACCTGCCAGCCCCGCCCCCTAACCCGCGCCTGACCCCGGAAGCGCGGTACCTCTCTCATCTTCTCTCTTCCCTCCGCAGCAGCTCCACACTTTCACATGCAGCCGCCGCCGCCTAGCCAGCCCCCTCATTGGCCTGTTGCCCCGGATACCCATATGCCGATTGGCTCAGAGCCACGCTACTCCCTAACGGGCCCCGCCTACAATCACGCACTCTTTTCCTCCCCGCCCGCCTCTGGATGTTGGTTCTTTATTGGTGTAGCGGTGCTCTCTGGACCGCTATGCGCCCAGGCGATTGGTTCAGCCACTTGTTCATCAAGTGAAGTTCCTCTGTCATTGGCAGAGATCCGAAAGATTAAGTCCACTTTCGCGATGACAGGGTGTTGATTGGATTAGTGTTGTTGTCAGTTTCCCCGGCGGTTGGGTGATGATTGGCTACCCAAGACACCCCGCCCAACACAGCAGGTTAGGTTGTGAATCCTCCCCTTTCTACGCATTTCTATTTCCCATTTTATTTATTTATTTATTTTCTTCATAAACTTAAATGACCCCGGAGAGGAGGGGGGCGGGGCGGGGCCTCACGGAGACGACTACCAATGGGAGAGGGAGAAGGGGTATGGCCGACAACCGTGCTGGCCAATAAGGAGAGAGTAGCGGCTCAGGTCTTGGCATGCGGCCGGCCCAATCATCCCTTCCCCCCCCCCTTCCTTAACCCTCTGCCTGGCACCGGCGGCGGTTAATCACTGTCTGTGCCAGGAGAGGGATGTGGATTGCACCATTCCCATCTGAGGGGGAGTGGCGAGACAGGCTGTACCATTGCCAACACTAGTGGGGGGGGGGAATTTGGAACAGGTCCAGCCTGCAAGGGGGGGGAAGGTCAGGGCTGAGCGGGGAGCAAGAGAAATGCCGGGGGGGGGGACGTGCGGGGGCGGGCAATAATGCCCCTAGCCTGGGAAGAGAGGGAGCGATAGTGCCCCTTGCCTAGGCGGAGGAGGGGGCAGTAGTGCCCTTGGCATGGAGGGGAGAGTAGGGCAGATGGCGGGAGAGTGGGTTCATAGTACCCCTTGCATGGGGGGAGAATAGGGCAGTAGTGCCCCTGGCAGGGGCGGAGAGAGGGTATACGGGACCACAGTGTTCCACCGTACATGGAAAGAGTGGTCCGCTGGATGTATTGAACCATCTTCGACCTGTGTATAACTGAAGTGAGCGAGAGGATAGTCAGGCCCAATGTCCCCACATAAAAAGTAAGAGGAAAAGATTCTCCCCACTGTTAATGGGTGGGTAACAGGGATGCCTTGGGGGGAGTGCAAGCAGTCAGGCCCATGGGTGTGGGAGGGAGGGACCTGCAATCGTTTCCTTCCTAAAGATGGGATGAGTGACATGCAAGGGCTGAAGCTATGAACTCATCCGTTATTTTATTACATTTTCTGTTGTGCAACCAAGGAACCAAGTGTGAAGGAAACTTTACAGAAGTTGGTTTGCAAATCTGTACTCATTTTATAATATTACCATCCATGTAGCCTTTCACAAATGCTTATTAAGCCTCATGCCAACTTGTGTGTCAGGAAAATATTATTCTCCCAATTTTTCAATTGGGGAAACTGAGGCACACAGTGGTGAAGTCACTAGCCCAAGGGCACAGAGCATTCCAGTGACATCACTAGGGGAAGAATCTAGGAGACTCTCAGCTCCAGCCTGTTTCCTAGCCCCCCTGTTTCTTTCTCAGGGACTTCAGCTTTCTGAGAAAGATCCCCATTGAAAGCAACTTGCGTATGTTCTTACAGAGAAGGGGTGCTGAGGTGCAGCAGCACCTCTTGGCTTGAAGTGATTTCCATCATATACAAGGTTTACAGTTTGGTCTGAGTGTCAGGTCAGGCTATGCCTGCTATCATAATGAGAGTAGAGTGTACTCTCTGTGGCTCATCAAACCCACTGCCTTATGGGTAGCCTGGAGGGTGTAAGACTAAGGGAGCAACCCCTGACAGAAAAGCTCCACTGCCTAGTGGATGGATTCGGGTGAATGTAAGGATATGAGAGTAAACTCAGACATAAAATCTGGAGTGGAGCCCTAAAGGCGGTCAGGTATTAATCTTTTTGTCAACTCCTGCAGTGGATTGGGTACCAGATGTGTTGGTTCTTCCTCTCCTCTGGATTTTACTGGGGGGCCCTGATGCATGGGCAACTCAGGGCCTCCATATCATCTGCCCAGGCTTGCGCCCTGGAGAGGTACTCCAGCTTTGCCTCGAGCATCGACACAACACAGGAGGCAGCAGTCACTGGTTCTAAACTCTTACTCAATTGGCGTAGAGTTGAATGCCAGGGGCTGTCTCTGATGGTGGGAGAGATCATTGTATCTCACTGGACAACCACTGCCCTCCATAAAACTGGACAGCCCCCAAACAATAACGTGTTGTCCTGCCACAGTCTGCCTGCTTCCATGGGTGCTTGGAGCTTAGAGTTTTATAACTTGACAAGTGGCCTGTAACCAATGCACCTGGCAAACCAGGTAAAAGAAAGAAAATACCCTTAAAGATAGGGTGCTGGAACGTTCGCACCATGACAATTAGAGTATCTGAGGACTTTCAACAGATCAACGATGCACGTAAAACTGCCGTGATCAATGATGAGCTGAAATGACTCAATGTGGATATCGCATCCCTCCAAGAAACACAGCTAGCATCAAGCGGATCTCTCAGAGAAAAAGACTACACATTTTTTCTGGCAGGGGAAAAACGCAGAAGAAACGCGAGAGCATGGAGTGGGATTTTCCATCAAGAACTCATTTCTGGGGATGATTGAGCCACCTACAAATGGATCAGATTGAATTTTGGCACTATGCTTGTTCACATCTGAGGGCCCAGTTAATCTTGTGAGTGTGTATACCCCAACACTCTCCTCGTCTTCTCATATCAAGGACCAGTTCTACAACCAGTTGAACATCACCATCAGCAAGATTCCGAAACACAAATATGTTTTCCTGCTAAGGGACTTTAATGCAAGTGTGGGAGCATGGACCAACTGTCTTGGTCAACACAAAACAGGTAAGATGAATGGAAATGGTCAGAGACTTCTAGATTTTATTCCTATTACGACCTCTGTGTAACAAACTCATTCTTCCAGACAAAGTCGCAACACAAAATGTCTTGGAAACCTCCCAGATCTGGCTACTGGCACCAACTGGATCATACCAACCTTAACACCATACTCATTACCCGCAGTTATCAAAGTACTGTTTGCAACACAGACCACTCTCTGGTATGCAACAAGGTCAGTCTTAAACCAAAGAAAATACATAGATTTCAAGTAAAAGGATGTCCTCGTATTAACCTCAGTGCCATAGCGGACCAAGAAAAGTCACAGCAGTATAAGAACATACTACAACAAGCCCTTGACACCAGTGATTGTGCCAAGAGCAACTGAAGAACACAATCTATGATGCATCTCTGTCAGTCTTTGGGAAGAAGGAAAATAAGACCAACTGGTTTGACGCATATTCCAGTATGTTGACACCAGTCATAGAGACCAGACACACAGCCCAAACCAACTACAAGAGAGACCCAAATGAAAAAACCTTACAAGCGTTGAGAGTGGCAAGAACCAAGGAACAACAAACTGCTCGATGCTGCGCCAATGACTATTGGCTGCACTTATGTGAAAGCATCCAAGTAGCAGCTGATACAGGCTATATCAGAAACATGTATGATGGGATCAAGAAAGCCTTGGGACCAACTTCAAAGAAGATAACCCCATTGAAATCAACAACAGGGGAAACAATCAAAGACGAAGCAGATGGATCGCTGGGTAGAATACTACTCTGAGCTTTACTCTCATGAAAATATTGTTATGGACTCAGTCATCAACAGCTGCCTGTTATAAACAAAATTGACGATGAACTGACTGTCGAGGAGCTTAGCCTTGCCATTGATGGCCTCCCCAATGGAAAGGCCCCCTGGAAAAGACTGCATACCATCCAAGGTCAAAAAATGCGGAAAACCTATTCTACTGCAACATCTTCATGAGTTGCCCTGCCTATGCTGAAAAGAAGGTGAAGTACCACAAGAAATGAGAGACGCCAACATCTTCACTCTATAAAAACAAGGGTGACAGGAGCGACTGTAACAACTGTCGTGGCATTTTCCTTCTTAGTATTATGGGAAAAGCCTTTGCCCAAGTTGTCCTGAACAGACTTCAGACCCTTGCAGACAGAATCTATCCTGAATCACAGTGTGGCTTCAGAGCTGAAAGGTCTACTATAGACATGATCTTCTCACTGAGACAACTACAAGAGAAATGCAGAGAACAAAAAAAAAAAGCCCCTCTACATAGCCTTCATCGATCTCACAAAGGTTTTTGACTTTGTCAGTAGAAGTGGGCTATTTGTGCTTCTAAAAAAGATTGGATGCCCCCCTCAAGCTCTTAAGCATGGTTCGATCCTTCCATGAAAACATGTACGGCAAAGTCCCATATGACGGCTCAGTGTCTGAAGCTTTCCAGATTCGTAGTGGAGTTAAGTAAGGTTGTGTACTTGCCCCAACTCTGTTTGGGGTCTTCTCCCTGCTACTGAAACAAGCTGTTGGTTCCTCAACTGAGGGAATCTACTTGCACACAAGTTCTGATGGAATCTATTCAATCTTGTAAGACTCAGATCTAAAACAAAGACTCTGGAGGCCCTTATCCAACACCTCCTCTTTGCTGATGACGGAACAGTGATAACCCACACAGAAGCTCATTTTCAAAGCCTAATGGACAGTTTTTCCAAAGCCTGCCAAGACTTCAGGCTTACTATAAGCCTAAAAAAGACTAACAACGTGCCAAGGCGTTGAGGAAGCACCCTCCATCAAGATCAAAAACTATGAACTTGAAGTGGTGAACGAATTCACATACCTGGTGTCCACTATCACAGTCAACTTCTCACTTGAAACAGAACTCAACATCTGTATCGGAAAAGCCTCTGAACAAGTGGGTATGGCAAAACAATAATCTGACAGAACACACAAAGATCTGTGTGTATCGTGCATGTGTTATCACTACAATTTTGTGTGGGAGCGAGACATGGACCTTATATTCTCAGCAGGAAAAGAGCTCAACAGCTTTCATATCTGTTGCCTTCGTCGAATCTTTGGAATCTCCTGGAGGGACAGAGTCACCAACACTGAGCTGCTCAAGCGGGCCAGCTTACCCAGCATGCAAACACTCTCAAACAGAGATACCTGCACTCACGTGGGCATGTGTACTGAATTAATGATGGGCGCATCCCAAAGAACATCTTCTGTGGTGAACAGGCATCTAGAAAAAGACCCAAAGGACACCCAAAGTTGTGTTTCAAGGATGTGTGCAAGTGAGACCTCAAAGAAATGGACATGGATGTGGACAACTGGGAAGATCACACTCAAGACTACAGCCTTTGGAAACAAGAGCTAAACAAAGGTCTCCAGAGTTACGAGAGGAAGCAGTCCAGCTTACCAGAGGAGAAAAGAGCTCACAGAAGGCAAAGCCCAAAGGGTTGAAACATCACCTTTAAATGTGGCAGATGCGGCAGAGATTGTCTCTCTCGAGTTGGTCTCTTCAGCCATGTTTGCGGCTGCCATAAAACCAACTGAGTAAATTCTATATCTCTCAGGGGCGCATACCCATGATCTCTAGAGACTGAAGGATGCCAACTACTACAGTTTGGTTCAATGACTCTGAGCCCTTCCACTATACAAATTGTTCCAGCACCTCTGCAGAGAAGCAGCCATTTATGCTTGCCATAGAGTGTTGAATATGGTGGTCTGAGTCCACATCACAAAATCCACCATCAGGAGTCAACTGCTCCTCTTTTTCACAGGCTCAATAAGGACTAAATGGGCAATGGGAATCAAATTCCCCTCAGATTCCTTATGCTGGTTCCTTCAATTCAGGGGGAAAGAGCATTTGAGGGGATGTTTATGCTGTACGCTCTGTACCTGTTATGTGGTGATTAAATACAGGACTCTAGTCTACAGGACTGACAAGTACAATGGTATCGTTAACCAACATGAAAACCACACACAAAGACTGAGCCAATTCACCATTGTTGTTGCATGTTGTGTAGCTGTTTACATCAGTGTGAAGCAACTGCCAAAAGTGTGTAAAAAATCTATAATTCTGATTTTTGAAGGTATTTTGCACTCATACTGCACAGGTCTAAATGACCACACAAGGTGGAGGGCAATGGTGAATTGGATTCTATTCATGTTGAAAATAGGGCACATCCATTTTGCATTACACACCTACCCCTCTATTTACAAAATGCTGTAGGAGGACATAGCAAAACAATTCCCATTAGTATTGAAGAAAGTATCCACCAAAGGCCTTGATTCAGCAAGGCTTTTAAGCACATTCCTAACTTTAAGCACATAATTAGTCTGACCACTCACAAGCTGAAATATAAGCATGTGCTGAAGTTCTTTACTGAACTGGAGCCTTCATTTAATTTCATTTTCTGGGACCCATTCGGCATCTTTAAGCTGAGAAAGACTGGAGTAAAATGCTTTTAGGAATATAATATCTCTCAGGTATATTCTGTTTAATAGCAGCATACCTGTAATTTCAGCTGGGCTGTCAAAACAGTGGCACACTACAGAAAAACTGAACACACTTTATACAGAAATATTTCAGAGTCGAAACTGTCTGAAATCAGTTTGGGGATAGTGTTAAAACACTCTTATCAATGAGGTGTTTTACTGAATGAGGAATCACGTGACTGATAGATGATATGTACCTGGTGGTGTTTCTAGACTGAGAATAAATACACTTGATAATGGACTCATGGACCCTTGAATAAAGGAAGAGGAATGTTAAGGGGTGTTAGGGGAGGAATTCTCCCCTCAGTGGATGATACTTGTTGCCTGCATCTGACCACAACTATGTGCTGTATTTAAGGTGGGAGTATTAGATGAAGCAAAGATACACAGCAAGTATGGTAAGAAAAGTGTCCTGATAAAAGGACATCTTATTAATCAATATATCTGCTTCTTCTGACCAAATTCAGCTATGGTGCAACTTCATTCAAGTCAATGGGAGCTGCAGGTATGTCCCTATTTAGTCTTTTCAGAGGATAACATTTTAAAGATCTGTTATCTAATCACCTGGTGGAAAGTTTTGGAAGCTGGGATGTTGTAAAAAATCTGTAAAATTACACAAGTGATAGAACCAACTAAGGCCCCAATCCTGCAGTTACACACTTTATGCGAGTATCCATGACTACTTCTATGCTTAAATATTTGAAGGACTGGGGATTAAATTTGCTAATTAAATTGGCAAAGATGGAGGGTCGATGACACACCATACAGCAGCAGCAGTAGTAGTATAAAGAGTCTAATTTATTTATTTCCTTAAATAGCACTTGCTTTTGAGTAGTTTGTGACAATCTGACTGAATATTGGTCTGAGACAATTGCGTTGATCTATTGTATTCACATGATTGTAACTGTAATTTGCTTCCTCTTTAATATTTAAGATAGCAATAATATCAAAAGGCTTATTGCTTCTAGGAAGAGATTAAAAGGGTATAATTGTTGGGGTTTTTATGCCCACAATTTGGCCTACTTTAAAACTATTATTGCATCACAGTTATGATCTTCAGGAATCTAAATACCAGTATCTGGTTTGTTCTGTGGAAGTTTGTCAGTCATTACTATCGCTGGTCAGAAATCATTATTTCTATCTCATGGGAAAGTCAGATATTTCAAGCTTATGTTCATCCCAAAATATCAAATTATTGCATTTTTCAGTGAAATTGAACTTTCAAAAAAATTCAATTCCAAAATGTCAAAACATTTCATTATCAGTTGAAAGGAAACATTTAATTTTAGTCTGTTGAATTAATTGAAACATTCATTTTGGTTTGGTTCAGCATCAATCTATGTCCACGTCAGCAGCCATGGGGCCTTGTGGTACTTCATGGAGTGGTAATTCAGGTGGCTCATGGCCCCATTCTCTTCTATGGCCCAGACAGACTATATATCCCATGATGCACTATGGTGGTTCAACCAGAGAGGAGACTCTGGTGTGTTGTAGGAGATGTATTCCAGCTATGGAAGCCAGCCCATAGAGGAGAATAGGGTCATGAAGCACCTGAACTACCACTCCATGAGGCACCACAATAGCTCAGGTGAACACGAATTAAAGTAAAACTGTCTGAAATTAAACATTTCAATTCAAGTTGACCTGGCTAAAAATTAAATATTTCATTTTGATTTTCCCAGTGGAAAAATGGCAAAATCAACTTTCCTGCAGAAAATTTTGATATTGCAAAAACTTAATTTTCTATTGAAAAACAAACATTTTAATGGAAAATTCCCAACCAGCACTAGTCACTACTCACAATTTAAGTTGTTTCACCACTGTTGAGGACCTAAGAATGAATTAACCTAAGGAAAAGGTTGAGCAGGAATGGGATTCTGGCTTAGGTACACAGCCAACTCTGATAGGGTTTGCATCCCGCCCCCCCCAACACACACACACTGAATGGGACTAGAACAAAGCTGTAAAAAGCCATTGTGGGCACAATAGCCAACCCAACCCAAGAAGTGTCAGGCTTGGTTACGCTGTAGATCCAGGGGAAAAACAAAACATCTTTTTTCATCACTTGGCTAAGAAACTCTTTTCTTGGAGCCCTTTTAATATCTTCAAGGCGTATAGCAATACCGCCTTGTATCTGGAGCTTATCCCATCTCAAGCAAGTAGTGTTGGTCTGTGTAATGCCATGGCTGCCACCACCCCCTTGTGGCCAGGGCAGCCTCTGCAGTGCCCTGCCCCTGTTTTCTCCTTCAGGGCTCCTTAAACAAAGCTCCACACAATTTTTTTTAAATTAAATTAACAACGTTACCAAAAGCAAACACAAAGGAAATCTTCTATCCAGCCTTGAACTCAGTACAGCACCTCCTGCCTGAGGCGCTATCCCTTCCTCAGGGATCACCACAGGAGATGCTCTTTTGCTACAGTTCCCTCACGGAAACATACATGTGCCCTCTACAACTTCCTGCTGCTTTTTATATTTGAATCACCTGATTCGTCTCAGATGGGGCTCATCTTGTAATCAGGGCTGGCTTAGCCCCAGGTTCTCCAGCCCTTAGGCAAACCACTCTGTTACAGTCTACCTCAGTGCTATGACATGAGACCTCACTGGAAAGCCTCAGGGGCTTCAGGAAGTGGTGTTGGGGACTGTCATTCTGCCTGTGAATTAGCATCATAATAATGGTGCAGCTCAATGCTAACAGATCCTGTGCTAGAGATGCTATCTTTTATGTGAGATGTAACTGAGGACCTCACATATAAAAGATCTCTTCCTCCCTAAACACCCCTTGCTGTTTCACCTGGATACTTCTTCACACCCTGTCCTGCACTGCTGCACAGTATTCCAATCACAGCTCCTGCACTCCTTCTATCTGTCCCTCCCCAACAAAAAATTTTAAAACCCAGAAGATGTGAAACTAGTAAACAAATCAACCCTCAAACTAACAAACAAAAAACCTTACTCCAAGCAGAATTATTTTACCCTGAAAAGGGAGAAAAGCCAGAGACTCCAGGAAGTCCACTAGGGACTTGGCTACTTCTAATCAATTTTACATGGAAAGTGCTCAGATATTACGGTGATGGGTAGCAGTACAAAAACTTAAGCTATCAGATAGGTGAGAGCTATTAAATAACTGCTATATTTTAGCTCATGGGTGGATAAAGTAATCTTTGTGTGTAGTTTTTCACTGCGCCCTGTGGGATGAAAGGTGCTATATAAATGTAAGAAACATCATTTTTTCAGTAATTCTGCTGTGCAACTAAATACAATTTGTCAGGCCCTATAGAAAGCACTATTAAATAAAAATTACATTCCACTGAAAGCATCCACAAAATGGCCAGTATTACTGGAAGTGTGCCATGGTAAATACTTTTGAATATTTGCTTTCCATTGTAGCTATACCCAGACCATTGTGAAATCTTACTGATCATGGTGCTTTATATTAAGATATAGTTGAAAGTAATATGAAAAAAACGATGGGTAGCAGTTAGAGCAGAAGACTGGGAATGAAGACACCTGGGTAATATTCTTAGCTCTGCCTGACTTGGGCCAGGACTTTGGGTAAAGTAGTTAGGTCTTGCCTACACGCAAAAGTTATTCTGCTTTAACTATACTGGGATAGCTTATTTCCACAGCAGAAGGGCAATAAGATATATCACTATAAGACACCCTTATACTGATATAACTGTCTTCACAATAGTACCAGTATAACTATGTTGGAAGAAAATCACACTCCTAGCTGAAATAGTTATTCCAGTCCAAAAACTATGTGTAGTCTCCACCTCCTATTCCCAAACTGCTAAATGCATTTAATTCTTACTTTACAGGACTGTTAGGAGGCTTAATTAGTTAATTAGTTAAAATCTCATTATTTAACTTAATTAGTTAAAGTCTCATTATTTAACCAGTCACAGTTTTGTATACTTCTGAAAAACGGTTGCAGGAGGCAGCAGTGCCCCCAAACCTGACATAGTGGAATTCAGTTAGGTTTTCTTCCTTTTTGCTTTTAAATTAAAATTATATTTGACTCTTAGCCCTTTCTGACAGCTATTCCATGATATATCGACTGTGAAGTTATCCTTGTTATTTCATGAATTGATGTGAAATCCATTCTTGTATTTCTCTGGGCTCCAGAGATTGGCCTCTCTCCCCTATTGTCTTTATTCTGAGAAGTGAGCTTTAAATCACCGGGGTGGGGAGTGGGAATCCAACTTGTTCAGAGAGTAAAAATAAACTGGAGGAGCTGCTCAGGCTGCCTTTTACTTAAAATCTGAGAAGAAACTAGTTCAGACGCTGCCACCTCTTGGTGGATCGATGGAAGAGCAAGTAAACAGCATCACAAATGCTTACAGCACATGACAAAGTTGAGCAATACAGTTATGCTAATTGTTGGTGTAACTGAGATCAGCATTTGGCCCAAGATCAGTAGCTTCTCCCGGCAGAATTTAATTATTAAAAATATTAAAAAATACTTGTAGTTAGACATTAACCAGACCAAATGTTTAGATAGCATGGTAACAGTCATTTGGTTGTACTTTATGGACTGAAACTCAAACAAAGAGCCTTATTTAGTAATAATAATTGGGATGCAGTTTCTACTTAATCAGAAAGGAGCGTTCAGCAGTGGCTTACTCGTGTTTTACATCCCTCTGGAAGTTAAAGAACTATCACTTTGAACAAGAATATGAATTTGTTCAAGTCAAAATTGACATGTGGATTGTAATTCTATTCTGATCAGCTCTTTTCCCAAACCCACTCATTTTCAGTGCCAAGGCCACTAAGTGTTTTTCCAGGACCACAGTTATTTGAGAAACCCACAGGAAGGGCTGGATGTTCCCACCATTAACTGGCTCAGAGGGAAGCGAAGGATTAACAATCAGCCCAGGGAAAAGAGGAGAGGGAACCAGTGGGTCATACTTCCCTTTTTCTCAAGCAGAGGGAATCCTCCTGCCCGGCAGGCTTTTGGAGGCAGAGCCATGGAGTAGCGCACTTTGCAGCTGCATCCTACTGTGTCTTGCAAATTCCCACTCAGAAAGCCACATGGGAGTTCATGCTGATGAACCCATTAATTCCATCAGGGACCTTCTGCAGCATCTACTGCTCAGCCACAGTGTTTGGATGGGGTGAATCCAATGCCAACACACATTCTAAGGAGCCATGGTGCCAGAAGAACACAAAGAGCAGTACAAACAGCAAGGCCTATATAGAAGTCCTGGAACCAAAGTTCCCTGCAGATTGCCAGGCACAGAAGGTTCAGACTATAACTCGTCAGAAATTTTCCAGCAGAACAGTTTTCCTTTGGAAAATGCCAACTCATTGAAAGCAAAACATTTTGCAGAAATGTGTCACTTTTGATGAATCTTCTGCCAGGTTTTTGTTGAAAACTGCCTGGTTTCCTGCAAGTTCACCTGCATGGCTTATTGGAACCCTGGCTGGAGGACTGCTTTGGATTCAGGAATCCTAGGCTTCTAGTGTCCCTGGCTCTGGGGGAGCCCAGCCATACAGACTGCCCCAAGGCCAGGGACCCTTGGACTTCCAGACTCCTGAGCCAGTTGGCTCCCCCAGCTGCCTGACTCCTGCAGCCCAGGGATCGAACTAGCCTGACAGCACAAGCTGGGACTCTCAGGGCTTCCAGGTTCTCAGCCATGGAGCTGGAAGCCCTGCATGTGCTACAACCCAGGCTCCCAACTCAGCTGTGGCTCCCAGGGCATCTAGGCTCCTTACCACAAAGCCAGACATCCCTGGAGGCCCCCACTCCAGCCAAGGATCTAGGCTCCTGCTGGTGTGGCAGGCAGGCTGAAGCCCTGGGAGTCTGTCAGACCTCCCAGGGCTGTCAGGCTCCCTGCTGCAGAGTCAGGAGCCTGGAAGTCCTTGGATAGACTTCCAGGATCCACAGCTCCAGGGCAGCCCCACCCCCGGCACCAGGGACTCCATGGTTTCCAGACTCCTGGGCTGGCTGGCTCCCTCGGCTGCTTGACTCCCACAGCCGGGTGAGCCCACTGCCCTGAGAATTGGGCAGCCCAGTGAGCCAGCTGGCCCAAGAGTTTGAAAGCCCTGGGATCCCCGATTCTGAAACAGTCAGTATGGTGGGATTGCCATGGAGCCATGAACCCTGTAAGGCCTGGGAGAGACTGGCTTAAATTGACGTTTCTTGCCAGTTTCACTGCAGCAAATCTGTGGTGGGTCGAATTATGTAAATTTTAGTCACAGCAAAACTCCCTTCATCTGATCTAATTGAGACTTGACTCCAGATCGGATATTCAAAAATTCAGATAATCCAGAGAATGGGAAAGTGTGAGGCTGCATCGCCATCTAGTGATTACAGGAGAGATTGCCTGCTTCTGGACTTGTGCACACTGGTTGTTTGGTTAATATGGAAAGACGGATAACAGAGGGTCGGATAAACAGGATTCTACTGCACTTTGTTTCGCAGTTTTTCAGTTTCTGAAATGAAATTATGGAATTTCCATTTCATGGGAAATTTTAAGATTATTCATTTTGTCCGGAATCAGAACAAAAACAAATTGCAGAACTTCCCATGAAACACAAATATCAAGTTTTGCCCAGCTCTAGTTTAGGCAGCTTTATCCCATTCCCTCCAAACATCGGAGGGAAGCATTATCAGAAACTCCATGCCACTGACATAAAAATCCCCCAGCTGTTGTACCTTCCAAAAGGTACAAGCATTTGGGCTGTGAACATAGTATGTGGTGAAACCATTCCCACTTCTGAGTGATACTATGGATCCAGCACATTAAGCTGTAGGAAAGTGAAACCCCAGAAAGGCTCACTGGGTGCCAGATGTTGGAGTCCTCCCGTCAGCTCTGCTTTCCAAGTCACCTTGAACAGTGTGGAACTACATTCCGAACCCACTAGCTGGTGGAGGGGGGCACATCTGGTTTGAGTTTAGCATTTGCTAATTGTTAACACTCCATAAAACTATTTAATTTGTGTGTGTGTGTGTGTGTGTGTGTGTGTGTGTGTGTGTGTGTGTGT